>NC_057764.1:10176215-10508545 GCF_010389155.1 Erigeron canadensis
GCATGTATATCACAAAGATATGACGCAAATGTGTCCTAAAGAAAGAATAACGATTAAATTAATGATCAATCATGAAAGCTCTAGACACAAAATGATCAAATGAAGTTGGGGACTGGAGCAGAGTGTCACCCTTTTTCAATATTAACGTCTTCCAACTGAAGAGTCAATGAAATGAGAAAATCTCCGTGAGAAGTAAAACAAGCATTTGTTAAAACACTTGAGTGGTTAGGTAAAGATGTGCATCGCTTCATTGGGTCCATGAAGGCTTCTTCAATACCGAGATATCAACAAATGACATACGATGGAAATGTGTTTTACCCGGCGATTTGAGAATTTTAGGGAAGGGTATCAATTCTTTTAACCCTTTTCTCACAACATTATCACCATAACCTCTCACTTTTCGACTTTACTCCCTCCTTCCTAGTTGCACGAAATCATCATTACTCAAAATACCCTTACAATCTAAAGAAAGAAGTGAATACTCCTGGGTTAGAACTCATCGGTGATGATGAAGTTCATGGAGTGAACGAATCGCTCAAGTGCAAACTAAACACCGAACTTCAATTGATGAAAATCATTTGAAAAATCATCAAATGTGTGTAAGAAAATGATTTGAAAACACATTTGAAGTTTTGAAATTCTGAAATCACAAACTCCCCTTAATCTATGCAAAGGTAATCTTGAAAGTTTTCATAGAAAAGGTGGAGCAAAAATGATTTGTGTGAAATCAAAACATGTTTTATGAAAATGAACTCAATCAATTGTTCAAAATGAGATATCTCAGGAGTACACAAAGGCGTTCAATCCTTTGCTTCTCATATCATTAACTGAGAGTTTTTGAAATAGGTGTAACAAAATATGCAATTAACATCTTGTATCACACATACATTCATATAAGACCACTTGGAAGTACACAAAGGCGTTCAATTCCATGTTATCTTATATCAATTGATATGTATAACAACATGAATTAATTCCAATTTTGAAACATAAATAATTTTTCTTTTTAAGACCGGGTTGCATACAGAATATATGCAAGCCATTTTGAAATTAAAAAATAAGTACGGGTTATACACTGAGTGTGCATAAGCCACTTTGAAATAAATAATTCAATGAAGAACAGGTTGCATACTGAATATACGCAAGCCACTTTGAAATAAAAGAAAATTAAGAAAATCTTTTTGTTATTTTTCAAAAATTTTTATTTTTGTATTTGATTTTTGGTTTTTCAATTTTTAATTTTTGAAAATGAATCAAGATTCCTTCCATGGTAAAGTGAATCAAGGATCAAGATTTAGCATACCAAGTTTAGAGATTAAGAAATTAAACCTCTTTTCGTCCAGTGGTTTTGTGAACAAATCAGCGAGTTGGTGGTCAGTTCCCACGAAATAGAGTTCGATGTCACCTTTCTCAACATGATCTTTGAGAAAATGATATCTCACATCAATGTGCTTTGAACGTGAGTGGTTGACTGAGTTGACAGCAATTGCAATGGCACTTTGAGAATCACAATAGATAGGGACACGATCATATTTCAGACCATAGTCGGTAAGTTGTGTTTTCATCCATAACACTTGAGTACAACAACTAGCAGCAGCCACATATTCAGCTTCAGCTGTTGACAGTGATACGCAATTTTGCTTCTTGGATGACCAACTTACAATCTTATCCCCTAAGAATTGTAAAGTACCAGATGTGCTCTTGCGATCAAGCTTACAACCTGCATGATCTGCATCTGAATAGGCAGTTAAATTGAATCCAGCACCCATACATGTTGCAAACATTATATTCGGGCGAGATGCTGTAAGATACAACAACGAACCAATCATGCTTCTATACCTCTTTTGGTCAAATGGTTTCCCATTTTTATAAGCATTTATGTTTGTACGAGCAGCCATTGGGGTTGAAATTGAAGAACAGTTAGTCATTTCAAACTTTTTCAACATATCTTTTATGTACTTACCTTGTGATATAAAAATACCAGTTGGTAATTGTTTGATTTGTAAACCCAAAAGTAATTCATTTCCCCAATCATGCTCATTTCAAAATGATTGACCATTAGAGATGAAAAATTTCGGCAAAAAGTTTGACTGGTTGACCCAAAAATAATGTCATCAACATATATTTGGACAAGTAAAACATGTTTACCTTGCTTACGAATAAACAGGGTAGGGTCAATAGTACCTTTGGTAAAGCCTCCTTTGAGTAAGAAAGTAGATAAGGAATCATACCATGCTCGGGGTGCCTGCTTTAAACCATAGAGAGCCTTGTCTAACCTGTAGACATGGTTTGGCTTCTTAGGATCAACAAAACCTTCAGGTTGCTCCACGTAAACTTCTTCTTTGAGTTCTCCATTCAAGAATGCTGTCTTCACATCCATTTGAAACACTGTGAAGTTTCTGAATGCGGCATAAGCTAAGAATATACGGATGGCCTTCATTCTTGCAACAGGAGCGAAAGTTTCGTCGAAATCTACACCAGGTTGTTGGCAGTAACCCTTTGCAACCAATCTAGCTTTCTTCCTTACTACAACTCCATTTTCATCCTTCTTGTTCTCGAAAATCCACTTGGTGCGAATTGGTTCTTCTTTTCTTGGATTTGGAACCAATCTCCATACTTTCAGTCTCTCAAACTGAGCTAATTCATCTTGCATTGCTTTAACCCACTCTGGATCACAAAGAGCTTCAGAGACGGTTTTGGGTTCAATGTTACTCAGTGAAAGTGCAACAAGACACTCATTGACTGTAGTACGGGTAGAAACACCAGCTTATGGATCTCCGATGATTTGTTCTGTAGGATGATCTTTGCGTATGCGTGACCACTTGTTGTCATGAGGAAGAGGATCTTGTTGATGAAGGTCAACATTATCATCATCAAATCCAGAGTTCTGTTGAGCAATGGAATCATAGCTTGGAAGAACTCTTTCCTCAAAATTTGGATGATCAAAATCCAGTGGTACATACACATTTGGAGTATTTGATGGATTTGTTGTTTGGGTGATTTGAGAAGGTTGTTCTTGATCATTCTTTTGAGAATAAATATCACTTGAAGATGATTCTTCTTGCTCTGTAGAATTTGAAGATGATTCATGATTGTTGTCTGGAACTGATTCATTTGTTTGAATGGGGTTATTGTTCGGAATTGGTTCATGATGACTTGAGATTCCTTTTCTTGAATCGGTTTTGAGTTGTAGAATTCTTCGAAAAGAATATCTAGCTCTTCACTTGTTGGAATTGGATATTTCTTGAATTTTGAAGCTAAGGTAGACGTCCTTGAGGAAGCACTTGAAGTACTTGGATCACTAATTGTTGGTAGCAAACTTTCTTGTTCAAATATCATGCCAGACATCTCGTCAAACCAAACATTCATGGTTTCTTGAATCGTGTTTGTTCGACGATTGAAGATGCGATATGCAATCGATGTCTTTGAGTAACCAACAAAGTAACCTTCGTCACCTTTCCTTTCAAACTTTCCAACATTTTCCCGATCATTCAAGGTATAACAGACACACCCAAAAATATGGAAGTAATTGATGTTGGGTTTGCGTTTGTTAATAACCTCATAAGGAGTCTTCTTATGACGCTGATTAATGATGGACCGATTTTGAGTATGACATGCAGTGTCAACAGCTTCAGCCCACATGTTTGATGGTAACTTGGAATAAGCAAGCATTGTTCTTGCTGCTTCCACCAGCGTACGGTTTCTCCTTTCAACAACACCATTTTGTTGCGGGGTACGAACAGCAGAGAATTGATGAGTAATGCCTTTTGATTTGCAAAATTCATTGACGATGGCATTTTTGAACTCAGTACCGTTATCTGAACGGATATAACGGACTGGAAGTTAAAGATTCACTTGAGTGGTGGTGATGAAATCGATCAGAATTTGAGTTGTTTCATCTTTTAAAGCAAGAAACTTGACCCAAGTGTATCTAGAATAATCATCAATAATAACCAGAATATATCTCTTCCTGTTTCTGCTTTGTACTTTCATAGGCCCACAAAGATCCATGTGAATCAAATGAAGAGGTGCCAAAGTGTGTGGAATTTTCTTTGGTTTATGAGAAGTCCTCTTGATCTTCCCAACTGCATAAGAAGGACAGACATGCTCACTTTCATATTTGTAGTCAGGCAAGCCTTCAACAAGTTGCTTGTTGACTAATGCATTGAGGGTTTGATAATTCAAGTGAGAAAGCCTTCTGTGCCACAACCAAGAATTTTTCGATGTAGCTTTTGAAACAAGACAGATATTATCAGTTGGTTGGTTATCATCAAGATTAACTGTGAAAAGATTATCTTCACGATCTCCGCATAGGATATCAACTCCATCTAGAGTTTGGACTTTGCACAGAGATTGTCGAAAAAGAACTTGAAGATTGTTGTCACAAAACTGTCCAACACTGAACAAGTTATGACTCAGGCCTTCAACATAATGAACTTTCTTGATGACAATTCCGTTTCTTTCAATCTCTCCATAACCTAGAATTGGAGCGAAATTGTTGTTTCCGAAACGAACAGTTCCCATGAATCTTTCAACAAAATTCTTGAGCAATGATTTATTGCCAGTCATGTGTTTTGAACACCCGGAATCGAGTATCCATACACAGATGGTTATTTCCTGCAAACAAAAATTTAACCGACTTTAGGTACCCACTTAAAGACGGGTCCTTTGTGGTTAGTTAATACAGGCAGGGGGTATAACTTAGGAAATGCATACAAACATGCTTTCATGTCAACATACTTGTTAACAAGCACATTATCAACAAGCATATTTGGATTAAACAATCGAATATTAATGCATTAATCAAAAGTAACATGTTTACCAGCATTCAAACCATGCATCTGAAAACAAGAATTAACATTGTTTACAACATCACAAGGCCTAGCCTTGACACCATTAACATTGTTTAACACAGAGGACTCAAAAGATAAATTGTTTGACTCAACAGAAACATGCTTCTTCTTTCTACCATCTTTTCTTCTTCGCCTTTTCTTCTTTTTATCAACATTAGTGATCTTAGGTACTAATGACTTAGCTACCCATTTAGACTCACTAATCAAGCTCTTTCCACCTGTTGGATTGGCATTAAGAAGATTACAATGAGAGTTTTGAAGCATTTTTATCTTTTTAGACTCTTTTGGAGGTGCGGAAACTTCTTGTTTCTTAGGTTTATCATGAGAAAACCAGCCATATCTATCCCTATATCTAGTTGCATTATTTGAAGCATCCCTAGTTAGCAAAACTGAGCTAGACTTAGACACTTTAGAATTTGAACTAGAATGAGGTCTAGACAAAGAAACATTTGAATTGATTTCCAGAAGTTTCACTTTGTTGTATTTTATTTTGGGATTGGTCTCATCTTGCTTGGTTTTAACATGCTTTTCTGAAGTAGGACACTCTGTTTTTAACTTATTGATTCTTGGTTTGGTGACAGTCTTTGGTTTAGTCTTGATGGGTTTGGAAGTAACCCGTTTCTTTGAATAATATGAAGTTGGAGCTTTGAAAAACGATTTTGAAGATTCCTTTTTTGATTCAACTTTGATTTTGGTAGATTCAATCTTTTTCTCAGTTTCAGAATCAAAAACATATTCTCCCTCCATGAATTTATCAAAATCAGATTTGTTGAATGATGAAATCGGAGAGAATTTTGAAAAATCAGGAGTTTTGTTTTCCAACTTCACACTATTGATTGTCTCAGGAATAAAATCAACTTGAACTGATGCTTCTTTGGTTTTACAAGAAAATTGAGTAGAAGTATCAACACCTATACTAGCACAAGGCTTAGTGTGAACAACTAACTCTTCAGGAAACTCACAAGTGAAAAACCTAACGTAGTACCATATCAAAACTAAACTATGCTCAAGTTCGTCATTTGATAAATCAGATTGCACATAATCATTAGCTATTGCAGTAGTAGTATTTCGACATGAATACTCAAAAGAATCAGTCAAGGTTTGGGTGGAGGAACCAGTAGATGAAACATATGTAGTCTGAGTTGAATGGTCTACCAAGAGACTGAAATCAGTTTGTGTAGAAACATTCACACAAACTTTCTTGATATCAACAACAATTGATTCATTCTTTGAATTCGGACTTTGAGACTTTAGATTATTGATAAAGTTTTGTTGAGATTCCACCTTTTGTTGTAAACCTTATATTTGCTTTTCCAAAATTGTGGATGGAACATACACTTTAGTTGGTTTAGGTGGGGAAACGACAGACTCTTGGTTTTGAAAATTAGATGCAATCTCTTCCAATTCAAAAATTGAAGACTTTTTCATTTAGTAAGAAGTGTTGATGGCATCATAGTTAACCAAAAATTTATTGTTTTGAATTTTCTCAACTTCATCAGTCTCAAATTCGTCATCCAATAGACGTATGAATTGTTGAACCATACCAAGTCTCAAAAACTTTTCATCATACAAGGGTTCAATTTTTTCTTTGGCTTTTTGCAATGGAGTGATATTCTCAAATCCCAACCCAAGAAAAAGTTCCGATCTATCAATCTTTGACTTATTGAAATAGGTAGTGAAATCCAAAAGAGGGTTTTATTCAACTTTGTACAACTTTTCTTGATAGAAAAGTATATTCGTTTTATGTTCCTCAATTTGTTTTCCAAGATTTTCAATCTCAATGCCTTTTAAAAAACAGTTATGATTTAAATCAGAAACTTTTCTTTCAAATTCAATTGTTTTTGGTGTAGCTTCTTGAAGCTTTTTATTCAGAATATCAACATCCATTTGTCTCGCATTTGCACGAAGCCATTCATTTGTATTTTGAACTTCAAGATCTTGATTGGCCTTTTCAAGATCAAGAATGGTCTTTTCTAAATTATGACACTTTTCCAATAACTTAGAGTCAGGAGACGCATTCATTTCACATTCTTTGACCAACATTTTTTCTTTATAGTTTTGAAAATCTTGTTTCATAGCATCATACTCAAAAAGAAGTTTAGAGTTTTCTTCAAGAAGTTTTGTGTATTCCCTTTTTGAAAATACAATGCTATTTTTCAATTTCTTGTTTTTGTTGGCTAAAGAAGTGTAATGATTTGTCAGGTTTGATAGGGCAATTCTACAAGACTCTTTATCCTTAATTGATGAAAAAGTAGAGTCGAGATTTACCTCATCATCGGGATATTCCTCGTCAGTGTTGTCAGCCTCCAGCATCTTATCTTTGCTCAACCTTGCCATAAAACATACATTAGCAGACAGATCTTCATCTTCATCATAAGTAAGCAAGAGCCACTTGTCATCTTCAGCAATCAAGGCTTGACCAGCTTCAACTTGCTTTGCCAGAAGCATCTTCTGCTTGTAGTATGCATAATCCTTTTTGCGAGGCAGTTTGCAATCCACAGCAAAATGACCAGGAAATCCACAGTTGTAACACTTTTTGTCAGATGTCTTCTCTTTCTCCATTATTTGTTTCTCATTTTCTGCTTTCTTGTCTCTTTTGTTGGAAACAGTTATTTCACCTTGTTCAAAACTCTTGTGATGATATTGTTTCTTCTTTGGAAATGCACTTGTTGATGAAGTTCGAAGATTGTTGTTAGTTGGCCTCGCTTTGAAATATTTCTTCTTGAAATGCTTGGTAACAGCGGCAAGAGCTTGGTAGAATTCATCAGGAACACCATCTCTTGGAGCCAAGTAATCTTCTCCTTCCTCATCAGATGAAGAAACAATAGTCATTTGTCTTTTAAGAGCCTCAGAAACCTTTCGTTCAACAACCAATGCCAAAGGATCAGTAGATACAACTTCTGGCACTTTGTTGAATGAATTTTTGTTAGAACTTTGCTCTCATTCAACTTGAAAGATTCATAAAGAGTATGAATGGTGAATTTGGTCAGATCTGGATGTTGCTTTATTGGGTTCCATAATCTTCCCATTCGGGACCAAGTGCTTTGATAAACTTGATGTTCAACTCAATTTCAGTTTTCTTGACCTTGTTCTTTCTCAGTTCATTGATCACATTGCAAAATCTGTAGTAGACGGACTCAAGAGATTCATTTGGAGATTTTTGAAAATTGTCAAATTCGGTTAAGACATTTGTCAGTCGAATTGTTGAAGTTACATCAGAACCTTCCATTTGTCTAGCAACTTCATCCCAAATCTCCTTTGCTGTGTCGTAAGAATCAACTGAGCCATAGATCTCATCAGGAAGTGCTTGGTACAAGCATGACCTAGCTCTGTTGTCAGCAGCAGTACGATCTCTTTGTTCGGCGTTCAAAAGATCAGGAGTCAAAATAGTACGGGTAGTGGGATGACGATGCATAGCCAGTCCATTGATGATTGAGTCCTTAAGCATGTGACCATTTGTCTGACGCTCAATGTAATCCAGGAACCTTTTCTTCCAAAGTCCATAATTACCACGGTAAAGAACTGGTGGTCTTGTATCAGTACCCAGAGACAATGCTTCACGAGTAGTCATTTGAATTTGATTTGAATTGAGAATTGAATTGTTTTTGAAGAAATTAGGAAACTTATGAAACGATCTAATTTGGAATGAAATGTAACGATCTGAATTTGAAATGAAAAAAAACGATTTGATTTGGTGTAAGTATGAAACGATCTGAATTGGAGTGAAAATGAAACGATCTAAATTGAATGAAAAATGAAACGATTTGTTTTGGAGTAAGAATGAAACGATCTAATCTGGGATTACAATGAAACGATCTATTTTGAAGTAAGAATGAAACGATCTGATCGTAAAAACGATTTTCAGTAGAAGGAAAAATTCTAAGTATTCTAAAATGATTTGGGCAGAGTTTTGGTATGAACTGGAATGTAATGAATTGAGCAAAACCAATCACGAAGATCAGTTACCCAAAAGTAGTATGATTTCTAAACACAACTCTTCAGGAATTACTTCAAACCAAAAAAATTCAGTTGATACTTGAAACGATCTAAAAGAGATCGTTCTAGTTTCTAAGAGAACTGAAATGATCTAAAAGAGATCGTTTTGGATTCTCTTCAGAATTTTTCAATAACTTGTTTATCTTTCAAGAATTGAATTGACCAAAACCAATCCAAAGGATCAGTTAGCCACAATCAACTCTTATCTCAACAACCACACTTGTCAAAACGATCAAAATTTGAATCGTTTGACACTCCACAATACTGATATGAAAGTATGAAGAAAAGAAAAACTGAAACGATCTAATTAAGATCATTTTAGCTTTACACAGTCGTCTTCAACCTCTGAACATGAACAACTCCATTGACGATATTTAAAACTTCAATATCTTTTGATTTTCTGAGAATTGGAACATGAAACCACTTGCAAACAGTTTGTTTTCACCTCAACAATGATCCGATTAACAACACTTAGCTTATAACACAACAGAATCAAATCCCAAATTTTAGCGCCAAAAAACTCAAAATTTGAACTTTTGATCCAGATTGAATTAGAACATGAAACTTGAGAGGATTATGTTATTAACTATGAGGAATCGAACGGTGAACAAACATCTGTGATTTTATGTGATTTTAGAGGTTAATTTCTGAATTTTCAGTGAGAAAAAAAAACGACGAACAGAAACAGAAAACAAACAGAATTAAAGGTGATTTGTGATGAGATGTGATCGAATTCAGTTATGGATCGAGATCAGAACGATGTTTGCTCTGATACCAAATGTAATCAACACGATTTTTTCAACCGAATTCACATCAACAATGGTGTTTGGTTAGTGTGTGTGTTTTTGGTGTTTGTGTGTGTATTGAGAGAGAATTGGAATCAAGAGTGTGATATTCAGATGTAATTGTATGAAGAATATGTTGTTAATCTGCCAAAGTTATAATTTCTAAGGATTTGAGGGCTATTTATAGTCTAAACTATCTAACTATGCTAATTAACACTATTAGCCCCTCAACCTTAGAAATTATCAACTCATGACTTAACAACAAGTAAGTCCATAACTTAAAATACAATGTATCACTATTTTTGGATTTCTAACAAATATCAATATGCTTGGTGACCTTATGCATGACAGGGTTATTTGTAATGTCTATAGCTGACTTATTGTCTATTCTAATAGGACTATCAAGAAAATCCATACCGTAGTCACGAAGTTGTTGCTGAATCCACAATACCTGGGAACAACAGCTACCAGCAGCTATATACTCTGCCTGACATGAAGACTGAGCAACACATGTCTGCTTCTTGCACTGCCACGATACTAATCTTCCTCCTAACAACTGACAACCTCCAGTCGTAGACTTTCTGTCATTGTTACAACCGCCAAAGTCCGAATTAGTATATGCAACAAAATCAAACGTACCTCCCATTGGATACCATAGACCAAGCCCTTGGTTTACCTTAAGATAACGTAGAATACGTTTTGCTGCAGTCAAGTGTGACTCTTTCGGACTAGCTTGAAATCTAGCGCAAAGACAAACAACGAACATAATATCTGGACGCGAAGCAGTCAGATACATCAATGAGCCAATAATAGCACGATAATAAGTTGCATCCACAAGTTCATCTTTCGGATCAAGAACCCCTAAACCATGATTTTGTTGAATAGGAGTACCATATGTCTTGGACTCTAGCATTTGAAACCTTTCCAAGATGTCATCGACATACTTAGACTGGTGAATAAAGAATCCATCTTTCCTTTGATCTACTTGTAGTCCGAGTAAAAATTGTAATTCCCCCATAACACTCATTTCAAATACATTTTACATGCTCATTTCAAACTCTTTGCACATCTTTATATTAGATGAACCAAAAATGATATCATCGACGTAAACTTGGACAATCAGATAATCTCGCTTCTTCCACTTGATAAATAATGTGTTGTCTATCGATCCTTTTGTAAATCCGTTTGTCAACAAATGTGTTGACAACTTCTCATACCAAACTCTGGGTGCTTGATCCAATCCATAAAAAGCCTTATCCAAACGATATGCTCTTCTTTGATAATTCGGATCTTCAAACCCCGGTGGTTGGTGAACATACACTTCTTCTTTGACTTCACCTTATAAGAAGGCACTCTTAACGTCTAACTGATACACCTTTATACCTTTGAAACTTGCATAGGCTAAAAGTAACCTTATAGCTTCAATCCTAGTAACTCATACCCATTTCACCAATATCGACCTTTTCAGTAAGCTGTGTTAGAGACTCAGTATAATTATCATTGAATGGACCTCTAACCTCATTATAACTCATACCCAAACCACTTTTATCTTTTGAATCCCGTGGTACAGGTTTTTGCATCTGCATTGATCTTATTAAATCAGATCCCCTAATTTGATTTAGTCTTGTATTAAGCTTAACTATCTCCAACTTTGCATCAACCAATTCTTTCTACTTTTTAGAAAAGTCTTCAGTTAGTTGAGCGTATTGTTCATTTCCCACTTTTTCCATCAAGACTGACTCTTTTAATTTTTCTTTTAATGCAAGAATATCCTTATTAGATGCACGAATCTTATCTTGATAAAGACTTTCTTGTTTTACCAATCCAGAATTTTTGGCAAACAAAGAGTCGTTTTCTTTTTTAAACATATTGTTCTGACTAGTTAGGTTAATAACTGACTTATTCAAAATAAACACCTCAAGTTTCAAATCTGACACCATTTTACAAACGTCAATCATAGAAGACAACGAACAAGATACCTTCTGATCTGCAGCCTTGCAATCTGCCATGTATGCAACAAAGTCTTCAGTTGTCATATATTCAGGTATCACGAAGTTCTTCATTTGTTCTTCAATGCTCTTCATAGAAATGTCATCAACAGGTTTCGATGTCTCTTCCTTTTCTTCAGATGCTTTCACTGCTGTCATTTGTTCACTCTCAGATCTTACAGTCTCAACAACATTACATACATTCTTATGAACTATCTCAGATGCACTTTCTTCACTTGAGTATACAGCATAATCAATTGTTCCAGCTACCTCATCATTTAATTCTACTATGTAGGCATGATTCGAGGTATCATCGGATTGTGTATCCCATTGATAAGTACCATCTGGATTCTGAACAACAACAACCTTTGACTCCGAAAATGGTGACGAAACTGGCTGTTGTGGAGTAGCAGGATATGTAATCATTGCTTGCGTTTTATGATTACTCGGAGTAATACCGCCTTGATTGTAATTTTGACGACCAGCAACGGTATTATCAATCCTCTTAGGTCGTTGACACTCTCTTGCAAAGTGACCAAATCCATCGCAGTTATAACATTTCACCTTGGATTTGTCAAAGCCTTTAGTACCATTACCTATAGGTCTCCCAGTTCTCTGAGTGAATCTTCTGACCTTAATAGTGAGCATAGCTAGCTGCCATTGTAGATCCATTTTTTCCAAATCATCAGGATCTATTGATTATAATCCTCATCAATTACTGCAGGATCAGTAATCTTTCCTCCGATAAATGCTTCATGAGCATTACAAAAAGCTGAGTAAACACTCATTCTACCTTCTGCAGAACTCATACTCATTGGTGTTAGAAATCCAAAAATAGTGATACATTATAATTTAAGTTATGGACTTACTTGTTGTTAAGTCATGTATTGATGATTTCTAAGGTTGAGGGGTTAATTGTGATAATTAGCATAGTTGGTTAGTTTAGAATATAAATAGCTCTCAATTCCTTAGAAATCATAACATTGGCATAACCTGATCATAACCTTGACATACCATTACACCTGAATAACACACACTTGATCCCAATTCTCTTTCAACACACACACAAACACCAAGAACACACACACACACTAAACCGCCATTGTTGATGTGAATTCGAGTGATACAATCGTGTTGTTACATGTGGTATCAGAGCAAAACATCGTTTTGATCTCGATCCATAACTGAATTCAATCACAATTCATCAAACAATCACCTTTTAATTATGTTTTTAATCCTGTTTTTGTTCGTTTTTTTTAATCACTGAAAATTGAAAAATAACCTCTCAAATCACATAAAATCACAAATGTTTGTTCACCGTTCGATTCCTTATAGTTAACTACATAATCCTCTCAAGTTTCGTGTTCTAATTCGATCTGGATCAAAAGTTCAGATTTTGAGTTTTTGGCGCTAAAATTTGGGATTTGATTCTGTTTTGTTATAAGTTGAATTGTGTTAATCGCATCGTTGCTAAGGTGAAAACAAACTGTTTGCAAGTGGTTTCATGTTCCAATTCTCAGAAAATCAAAAGATATTGAAGTTTTAAATATCATCAATGGAGTTGTTCATGTTCAGAGGTTGAAGACGACTGTGTAAAGCTAAAATGATCTTAATTAGATCGTTTCAGTTTTTCTTTTCTTCATACTTTCATATCAGTATTGTGGAGTGTCAAACGATTCAAATTTTGATCGTTTTGACAAGTGTGGTTGTTGAGATAAGAGTTGATTGTGGCTAACTGATCCTTTGGATTGGTTTTGGTCAATTCAATTCTTGAAAGATAAACAAGTTATTGAAAAATTCTGAAGAGAATCCAAAACGATCTCTTTTAGATCATTTCAGTTCTCTTAGAAACTAGAACGATCTCTTTTAGATCGTTTCAAGTATCAACTGAATTTTTTTTGGTTTGAAGTAATTCCTGAAGAGTTGTGTTTAGAAATCATACTACTTTTGGGTAACTGATCTTCGTGATTGGTTTTGCTCAATTCATTACATTCCAGTTCATACCAAAACTCTGCCCAAATCATTTTAGAATACTTAGAATTTTTCCTTCTACTGAAAATCGTTTTTACGATCAGATCGTTTCATTCTTACTTCAAAATAGATCGTTTCATTGTAATCCCAGATTAGATCGTTTCATTCTTACTCCAAAACAAATCGTTTCATTTTTCATTCAATTTAGATCGTTTCATTTTCACTCCAATTCAGATCGTTTCATACTTACACCAAATCAAATCGTTTTTTTTCATTTCAAATTCAGATCGTTACATTTCATTCCAAATTAGATCGTTTCATAAGTTTCCTAATTTCTTCAAAAACAATTCAATTCTCAATTCAAATCAAATTCAAATGACTACTCGTGAAGCATTGTCTCTGGGTACTGATACAAGACCACCAGTTCTTTACCGTGGTAATTATGGACTTTGGAAGAAAAGGTTCCTGGATTACATTGAGCGTCAGACAAATGGTCACATGCTTAAGGACTCAATCATCAATGGACTGGCTATGCATCGTCATCCCACTACCCGTACTATTTTGACTCCTGATCTTTTGAACGCCGAACAAAGAGATCGTACTGCTGCTGACAACAGAGCTAGGTCATGCTTGTACCAAGCACTTCCTGATGAGATCTATGGCTCAGTTGATTCTTATGACACAGCAAAGGAGATTTGGGATGAAGTTGCTAGACAAATGGAAGGTGCTGATGTAACCTCAACAATCCGACTGACAAATGTCTTAACTGAGTTTGACAATTTTCAGAAATCACCAAATGAATCTCTCGAGTCCGTGTACTACAGATTTTGCAATGTAATCAATGAGCTGAGAAAGAACAAGGTCAAAAAAACTGAAATTTAGATCGTTTTCCTATCTTTCCAACTTTAGATCGTTTCATTCTATCTCATTTTAGATCGTTTCATACTTTCTTCAAAAATCAATTCAATTCTCAAATCAATTTCTAATGGCTACTCGTGAAGCGTTGGCTCTAGGTACTGATACAAGACCTCCAGTTCTTTATCGTGGTAACTATGGACTTTGGAAGAAAAGGTTCATGGATTATGTGGAACGTCAGACTAATGGTCACATGCTTAAGGATTCAATCATGAATGGACTTGCTATGCATCGTCATCCTACTACTGGTGCTATTTTGACTCCTGATCTTTTGAATGTCGAACAAAGAGATCGTACTGCTGCTGACAACAGAGCTAGGTCATGCTTGTATCATGCACTTCCTGATGAGATCTATGGCTCAGTTGATTCTTATGACACAGCAAAGGAGATTTGGGATGAAGTTGCTAGACAAATGGAAGGTGCTGATGTAACCTCAACAATCCGACTGACAAATGTCTTAACTGAGTTTGACAATTTTCAGAAATCACCAAATGAATCTCTCGAGTCCGTGTACTACAGATTTTGCAATGTAATCAATGAGCTGAGAAAGAACAAGGTCAAAAAAACTGAAATTGAGCTGAACATCAAATTCATCAAAGCACTTGGTCCCGAGTGGGAAGATTATGGAACTCAAATCAAGCAACATCAAGATCTGACCAAATTCACCATTCATACTCTTTATGAATCTTTAAAGTTGAATGAGCATCAAGTTCTAAGCAAATATTCATTCAACAAAGTGCCAGAAGTTGTATCTACTGATCCTTTGGCATTGGTTGTTGAAAGAAAGGTTTTTGAGGCTCTTAAAAGACAAATGACTGTTGTTTTTTCGTCTGATGAGGAGGGAGAAGATTTCTTGGCTCCAAGAGATGGTGTTCCTGATGAATTCTACCAAGCTCTTGCCGCTGTGACTAAGCATTTCAAGAAAAAGTATTTCAAAGCGAGGCCAACTAACAACAATCTTCGTACTTCATCAACAAGTGCATTTCCAAAGAAGGAACAATATCATCACAAGAGTTTTGAACAAGGTGAAACAAGTGGTTCCAAGAACGGAGATAAGAAAGCAGAAACTGAGAAACAAATCGTGGAGAAAGGAAAAACATCTGACAAAAAGTGTTACAACTGTGGAGTTCCTGGGCATTTTGCTGTGAATTGCAAGCTGCCTCGCAAGAAGAATTATGAATACTACAAGCAGAAGATGCTCTTGGCAAAGCATGTTGAAGCCGGTCAAGCCTTGATTGCTGAATATGACAAGTGGCTTTTGTTGTCTGATGATGAAGATGAAGATCTGTCTGCAAATGTATGTTTCATGGCAAGGTTGAGCAAAGACAAAGTGTTGGAGACTGATAGCATTGACGAGGAATATCCCGATGATGAGGTAAATCTCGACTCTACTTTTTCATCAATTAAGGATAAAGAGTCTTGTAGAATTGCCTTATCAAACTTGACGAATCATTACACTTCTTTAGCCAACAAAAACAAGAAATTGAAAAATAGCATTTTATTTTCAAAAAGGGAGTACACCAAACTTCTTGAAGAAAATTCTAAACTACTTTTTGAGTATGATGCTATGAAACAAGAATTTCAAAACTATAAAGAACAAATGTTGGTTAAAGAATGTGAGATGAATGCGTCTCCTGATTTTAAGTTATTGGAAAAGTGCCATAATTTAGAAAAGACCATTCTTGATCTTGAAAAAGCCAATCAAGATCTTGAAGTTCAAAAGACCAATGAATGGCTTCGGCCAAATGCAAGACAAATGGATGTTGATATTCTGAATAAGAAGCTTCAAGAAGCTACACCAAAAACAATTGAACTCGAAAGAAAAGTTTCTTATTTAAATCATAATTGTTTTTTAAAAGGCATTGATATTGAAAACCTTGAAAGACAAATTGAGGAACATAAAAAGAATATACTATTCTATCAAGAAAAGTTGTACAAAGTTGAACAAAATCCTCTTTTGGATTTCACTGCCTATTTCAATAAATCAAAGATTGATAGATCGGAACTTCTTCTTGGGTTGGGTTTTGAGAATACCACTCCATTGCAAAAAGCAAAAGAAGAAATTATACCTTTGTATGATGAGAAATTTTTGAGACTTGGTATGGTACAACAATTCATTCGTCCTTTGGATGACAAATTTGAGACTGATGAAGTTGAGAAGATTCAAAAGAATAAATTTTTGGTTAATTATGATGCTATAAATACTTCTTATGGAACAAAAAGTTCAACAATTTTTGAATTAGAAGAGATTGCATCTAATTTTCAAAACCAAGAATTTGTCATTTCTCCACCAAAACCAACTAAATTGTATATTCCATCCACATTTTTGGAAAAACAAATAAAAGGTTTACAACAAACAGTGGAATCTCAACAAAAACTCATTCATAATCTATAGTCTCAAAGTCCGAATTCGAAGAATGAATCAGTTGTTGTTGATATCAAGAAAGTTTGTGTGAATATATCTACCTAAACTGATTTCAGTCTCTTAGTAGACCATTTCACTCAGACTACTTGTGATTCATCTACAAGTTCATCCACCCAGACCGTGACTGACTGTTTTGCATGTACTTGTCAAACTACTGCTACTTCTATAGCTGCAAATTATGTGCAATCTGATTTATCTGATGAAGATCTTGTGCATAACTTAGTTTTGATATGGTACTTTTATAGATTTTTCACAGATTTTTCACATGCGAAAATCTTGATGAGCTAGTTGTTCACCCTAAGCTTTGTGCTAGTATAGGTGTTGATACTTCTACTCAATTTTCTTGTGAAACCAAGGATGTTTCAGTCCAAGTCGACCTTATTCCTGAGACTACCCGTGGTATGATGTTGGACAACAAGATTCCTGATATTTCTACATTTTGGAATGAATTCACCAAAGATGATTTTGATAAATTCATGGAGGGAGAATATGTTTTTGACTCAGAAACTGAGAAAAATATTGTATCTATCAAAATCATAAATTTTCAAAAATAAATAAAAGGAGAATCTCAAAAACTAAAATCAGTGACCAAAGCTCCAACATCATATTACTTCCAAGAACGAGTTAAACCCAAACTCGTCAAGGCTGAACAAAAGAGTTCTACCCCTTTTGTCAAGACTGAACAAAAAAGTCCTAACCCTCCAAAACCCGACAAACATGTTAAAAAGAAACAAGCTGAGACCTCGCCAAAACCAAGGTATCACAAAGTGAAAC
This sequence comes from Erigeron canadensis, assembly GCF_010389155.1. Lineage (NCBI taxonomy): Eukaryota > Viridiplantae > Streptophyta > Magnoliopsida > Asterales > Asteraceae > Erigeron > Erigeron canadensis. The sequence continues at coordinate 10,193,923 of NC_057764.1, forward strand.
TTTCAAATGACAATCCAAATGCTTCTTTGTCTAACTCTCAATCTAGTTCAATTTCTAAAGTGCATAAGTCTAGCTCTGTTTTGCTAACTAGGGATACTTCAAATGGTGTAACTAGATATAAGGATAGATATGGATGGTTTTCAATTACCAAACCTAAGAAGTAAGAAGTTTCCTCAACCCCAAAAGAGACAAAAAGGATGAATAAGTTTAAAACCCCTCGTTCTAATCTTCTTAGTGTCAATTCAACAGGTGGAAAGACCAAATGGGTTCCTAAGTCATTAGAACCTAAGATCAATTTTAAGCAATTGTCTGTTGAGGAAAAGAAGAAGAGGAGGAGGAGAAAGAGTGCTGGTAACAGAAAGAAAAGAGTTTCTGTTGATTCAAACAATTCATCTTTAGTGAACAATGTTAATAAATCCAAGGCTATGCCTTGTGGGGCTGTAAACAATGATAATGGCCGTGCTTGTTTGAATGCTGTTAAACATGTTACTTTTAATTCAAATGTGAATGTGCGTACTTTTTATACGAATGTGCTTATTGATGGTGTGCTTGTTAATGCTCATATTGATTCTAAAGCATGTTTGTATTCATATCCTAAGTTATACTCCCTGCCTGAGTTAACGAACCACAAAGGACCCGTCTTTAAGTGGGTACCTAAAGTCGGTTAAAATTTTTGATTGCAGGAAATAACCATCTATGTATGGATACTCGATTCTGGGTGTTCAAAACACATGACTGGCAATAAATCATTGCTCAAGAATTTTGTTGAAAGGTTCATGGGAACTGTTCGTTTCGGAAACAACAATTTCGCTCCAATTCTAGGTTATGGAGATATTGAAAGAAACGGAATTGTCATTAAGAAAGTCCATTATGTTGAAGGTCTGAGTCATAACTTGTTCAGTGTTGGACAGTTCTGTGACAACAACCTTCAAGTTCTTTTTCGACAATCTCTGTGCAAAGTCCAAACTCTAGATGGAATTGATATCCTATGCGGAGATCGTGAAGATAATCTTTTCACAGTTAATCTTGATGATAACCAACCAATTGATAATATATGTCTTGTTTCAAAAGCTACTTCAAAAAATTCTTGGTTGTGGCATAGAAGGCTTTCTCACTTGAATTATCAAACCATCAATGCTTTAGTCAACAAGCAACTTGTTGAAGGCTTCCCTGACTACAAGTATGAGAGTGAGCATGTTTGTCCTTCTTGTGCAGTTGGGAAGATCAAAAGAACTTCTCATAAACCAAAGAAAATTCCACACACGTTGGCACCTCTTCATTTGCTTCACATGGACCTTTGTGGGCCTATGAAAGTACAAAGCAGAAACGGGAAGAGATATATTCTGGTTATCGTTGATGATTATTCAAGATACACTTGGGTCAAGTATCTTGCTTCAAAAGATGAAACAACTCAAATTTTGATCGATTTCATCACTTCCACTCAAGTGAATCTTTAACTTCCAGTCCGCTATATCCGTTCGTATAATGGTACTGAGTTCAAAAATGCCATCTTCGATGAATTTTGCAAATCAAAAGGCATTACTCACCAATTCTCTGCTGTCCGTACCCCACAACAAAATGGTGTCGTTGAAAGGAGAAACCGTACACTGGTGGAAGCAGCAAGGACAATGCTTGCTTATCCCAAGTTACCCTCAAATATGTGGGCTGAAGCTGTCACACACAAAATTGGTCCATCATCAATCAGCGTCATGAGAAGACTCCCTATGAGGTTATTAACAAACGCAAACCCAACATCAATTACTTCCATATTTTTGAGTGTGTCCGTTATACCTTGAATGATCGGGAAAATGTTGGAAAGTTTGAAAGGAAAGGTGACGAAGGTTACTTTGTTGGTTACTCAAAGACATCGATTGCATATCGCATCTTTAATCGTCGAACAAACACGATTCAAGAAACCATGAATGTTTGGTTTGACGAGATATCTGGCATGATATTTGAACAAGAAAGTTTGCTACCAACAATTAGTGATCCAAGTACTTCAAGTGCTTCCTCAAGGACGTCTACCTTAGCCTCAAAGTTCAAGAAATATCCAACTCCAACAAGTGAAGAGCTAGATATTCTTTTCGAAGAATTCTACAATTCAAAACCGATTCAAGAAAAGGAACCTCAAGTCATCAATGAAGCAATTCCGAACAATGATCCTATTCAAACAAATGAACCAGTTCCTGACAACAATCGTGAATCATCTTCAAATTCTTCAGAGCAAGAAGAATCATCTTCAAGTAATATTTATTCTCAAAAGAATGTTCAAGAACAACCTTCTCAAATCACCCAAACAACAAATCCATCAAATACTCCAAATGTGTATGTACCACTGGATTTTGATCATCCAAATTTTGAGGAAAGAGTTCTTCCGAGCTATGATTCCATTTCTCAACAGAACTCTGGATTTAAGGATGATAATGTTGACATTCATCAACAAGATCCTCTTCCTCATGACAACAAGTGGTCGCGTATGTGCAAAGATCATCCTACAGAACAGATCATCGGAGATCCACAAGCTGGTGTTTCTACCCGTACTACAGTCAATGAGTGTCTTGTTGCACTTTCACTGAGTAACATCGAACCCAAAACAGTCTCTGAAGCTCTTTGTGATCCAGAGTGGGTTAAAGCAATGCAAGATGAATTAGCTCAGTTTGAGAGACTAAAGGTATGGAGATTGGTTCCAAATCCAAGGAAAGAAGAACCAATTCGTACCAAGTGGATTTTCAAGAACAAGAAGGATGAAAATGGAGTTGTAGTAAGGAACAGAGCTACATTGATTGCAAAGGGTTACTGCCAACAACCTGGTGTAGATTTCGACGAAACTTTCACTCCTATTGCAAGAATGGAGGCCATTCGTATATTCTTAGCTTATGCCGCATTCAGAAACTTCACAGTGTTTCAAATGGATGTGAAGACATCATTCTTGAATGGAGAACTCAAAGAAGAAGTTTACATGGAGCAACCTGAAGGTTTTGTTGATCCTTAGAAGCCAAACCATGTCTACAAGTTAGACAAGGCTCTCTATGGTTTGAAGCAGACACCCCGAGCATGGTATGATTCCTTAACTACTTTCTTACTCAAAGGAGGCTTTACCAAAGGCACTATTGACCCTACCCTATTTATTCGTAAGCAAGGTAAGCATGTTTTACTTGTCCAAATATATGTTGATGACATTATTTTTGGGTCAACCAGTCAAACTTTTTGCCGAAACTTTTCATCTCTAATGGTCAATCATTTTGAAATGAGCATGATTGGGGAAATGAATTACTTTTTGGGTTTACAAATCAAACAATTACCAACTGGTATTTTTATATCACAAGGTAAGTACATAAAGGATATGTTGAAAAAGTTTGATATGACTACATGTTCTTCAATTTCAACCCCAATGGCTGCTCGTACAAACATTAATGCTGATAAAAATGGGAAACCATTTGACCAAAAGAGGTATAGAAGCATAATTAGTTTGTTGTTATATCTTACAGCATCTCGCCCAGATATAATGTTTGCAACATGTATGTGTGCTAGGTATCAAGCCGCTCTGACTGATTTACATTACCAAGCTGTGAAACGAATTTTTCGTTATCTGAAGGGTACACCCAATCTTGGTCTCTAGTATCCAAGGGATACTGGATTCAATTTAACTGCCTATTCAGATGCAGATCATGCAGGTTGTAAGCTTGATCGCAAGAGCACATCTGGTACTTTACAATTCTTAGGGGATAAGATTGTAAGTTGGTCATCCAAGAAGCAAAATTGTGTATCACTGTTAATAGCGGAGGCTGAATATGTGGCTGCTGCTAGTTGCTGTGCTCAAGTGTTATGGATGAAGACACAGCTTACTGATTATGGTCTGAAATATGATCGTATCCCTATCTATTGTGATTCACAAAGTGTCATTGCAATTGTTGTCAACTCATTCAACCACTCACGCTCAAAGCATATTGATGTGAGATATCATTTTCTCAAAGATCATGTTGAGAAAGGTGACATCGAACTCTACTTCGTGGGAACTGACTACCAACTCGCTGATTTGTTCACAAAACCACTGGACGAAAAGAGGTTTAATTTCTTAATCTCTAAACTTGGTATGCTAAATCCTGATCCTTGATTCACTTTACCATGGAAGGAATTCTTGATTCATTTTTCAATAATTATAAAAATTTGAAAAACAAAAATCAAATACAAAAATATAAAATTTTGAAAAATAAAAAAAAGATTTTATTTATTTTTTTTTAAAAAAAAAGTGGCTTACATATGCTATGTATGTAACCCGTGCTTAAATGATTTATTTATTACTTCGTGGCTTATGCACACTCAGTGTATAACCCGTGCTTATTTGTGTTATTTATTTCATAATGGCTAGCATATACTCTGTATGCAACCCGGTTTTAAAAAGAAAAAATTATTTATGTTTCAAAGTTGGAATTAATTCATGTTATTATACATATAAATTGATATAAAATAACGCGGAATTAAACGCCTTTGTGTACTTCCAAGTGGTCTTATATGAATGTATATGTGTAATATATTGGATTTTCATCATGATAAACTGAGTATCACAAGATGTTGATTGCAATTTTGTTGCACCTGTTTCAAAAACTCTCAATTGTTGATATGAGAAGCAAAGGATTGAACGCCCTTGTGTACTCCTGAGTTGTCTCATCTTGAACAATTGATTGAGTTCACTTTTCATAAAACCTGTTTTGATTTCACACAAATTATTTTTGCTCCACCTTTTCTATGAAAATCTTTTTGATCTATCTTTGCATAGATTAAGGGGGAGTTTGTGATTTCAAATCTCTTTCAAACTTCAAATGTGTTTTTTAAACATTGTTTTCTTCACATTTGATGATTATTTTCCAAAATATTTTCTTCAAAAGAAGTTCGGTGTTTAGTCTGCACATGAGCGACTAGGTTTTTCTCAAATTTCTACTCCATGAACTTCATCATCGCCGATGAGTTCTAACCCAGGAGTTTTCACTTCTTTCATTAGATAGTGAGGGTATTTTTGAGTGATGATGAATTCGTGCAACTAAGTTGGAGGGAGTACAGTCGAAAAGTGAGAGGATATGGTGATAATGTTGTGAGAAAAGGGTTAAAAGACTTGATACCCTTCTCTAAAATTCTCAAATCGCCGGGTAAAACACATTTCTATCGGATGTCATTTGTTGATATCTCGGTATTGAAGAAGCCTTCATGGACCTAGTGAAGCGATGCACATCTTTACCTAACCACTTAAGTTTTTCCTAACAAATGCTTGTTTTATTTCTCACAGAGATTTTCTCATTTCTATTGACTCTTCATTTGGAAGACGTTGATATTGAAAAAGGGTGACACTCTGCTCCAGTCCTCGACTTCATTTGATCACTTTGTGTCTAGAGCTCTCGTGATTGATCATTAATTCGATCGTTATTCATTCTTTAGGACACATTTGCGTCATATCTTTGTGATATGCATGCTTATCCTTGTGATATAGCCGGAACATTTGTAGTGATATCTTAATTGATATTTCACGATGATCAAATGGAAATCCTACCATTGCTAACATCATTTCCACTTTTGAACGTAGGTCTCATAATTGCATTCGTGTGATTATTGAGTTAACAAGAAGTCTATAGTGACCTTGGATTTTTTCCTAAAAGTCTTTAAGGATAGTAGAACATGGTTATCGAATGCTTAGGTGACACTGACCATGGTCTACATTCTTTGAAGCAATCTTGAGGTTGGAAAGCCAAAAGACCAAACTATGTTAGAGGTTTGCTTTGTGCATTTCTCAATGATACATAGGAAATCCGATAAATGGTATACATTTCTTTCGGTCATTTCATTAATCCTTTCGATTTTTGAATGCAAACGGATCATTCTTATCCGGTATCTTTTGTCATCACCCCAACACAAAAAACACCAACACCATAATAAAATGCTTATACCAACGACTTCAACCTTACATTTTAGTCACCCATAGGGTTATTTGGGTTGGATTAATGGTTTGGGTTGATGAGTTGTTAGTTCATATATCTTTGTGTAAACACCATTGAGCTATGGTTCTTTTGATTTCTTTTGATATTCTATTCAATCAATGTTTGCATAATGACATTGGTTCCCAACATTGTCATTATGAGGGGGAGAAAACAGTATGATTGATTTTTGATTGAGGAAGAAATTAGAATGATTTTAAGGATAAGAAGATCAAGATCAATAATGAAAGGATGCTCACTCAAGATATTACAAAAAGTTCAAAAATGCTCCAATCAAAGACTGTGATTACTCATGAATTGAGGAGGAGCATGATTACTTTCATAAAAGAATTTTCAAAACCTTATTGAAATATTTACTCTCAAAAGTGTTCAAGACGATGTGACAAAGATCAAAGCTTCAAAGGACAAAAGGCTGAAGATTCAAGACAAAAGAAGAAAAGCTTCAAAAAGAGTCTTCATCAAATTAAAGATCTTCAAGTCATACAACAACACTTTACCAAAAGCTACATTGCACATATCAAGGGGGAGAGTACATATTTCTGAAAATTCATTCCAAGACTTCAAAGAAAAGACTTCAAGATTCAAAGATTGAAGAATTCAAGACAAGTTCATACCTTCCGCATTTCAAAAGACAACTCTGATATTTGATTCAACAATCCTCAAAGATTTAATACACACACACTCATCATTCTCTGTTCAAAAAGGAACATTGAGAATCAACAAATGATTTAACTTCAAGAAGTCCACGACCAAGACTGAATCAAGTTCTCCAAAGACAATGAGAAAGCTTTGAAGACTTGTTTCAACACACCAATTGTCTTCACCACCTGTTTCATCAAATTCATTCCTACAAGACAAAACAACACGTACTTCAGACCTTACAATATATCACTAAGGGGGAGAATGTTAGAAATCCAAAAATAGTGATACATTGTAATTTAAGTTATGGACTTACTTGTTGTTAAGTCATGTGTTGATGATTTCTAAGGTTGAGGGACTAATTGTGATAATTAGCATAGTTGGTTAGTTTAGACTATAAATAGCCTTCAATTCCTTAGAAATCATAACATTGGCATAACCTGATCATAACCTTGACATACCATTACACCTGAATAACACACACTTAATCCCAATTCTCTCTCAACACACACACAAACACCAAGAACACACACACACACACACTAAACCGCCATTGTTGATGTGAATTCGAGTGATAAAATCGTGTTGTTACAATTGGCATAGAGTGGAAAGATTGTACATTGCTCTTAACATTCGCATGTGCATTGTCATAAGCAACATATCCAGCAATACCTTCAGCATCTACTATTGGTGTAGCTTCTGCACCACTTAGAAAGGCATTGTTTCCCGAGCTAGAACTTGCTAAATGAACAGACTTAGCATGATATAAAGATGGATCTTGTGTGAAATCCGAGTGAGTATCTTTAATTATTCTTTTCATGTCTCTGTTCTTCAGCTTGGAAACTACCTTTTCAAAGTCTCATGTACTGTATTCCTGATCATCTTGAAGTTGATGGACATAATCAGTCCATGTCTTAGGTAATGAGTCCAAAAACTTATCAACTAGCTCAGTTTGAGGATAAACAACCTCAAAATACGACAACTCAATGGTCAAATGACTGAATCGAATAATAATCTCGTCAAGAGACTCTCCTTTCAGTCCATTAAAGGCTTCATACTGGCGCTTCAAGAGTTTGATACGATTCTTCTTCAAGGTTACATCGCCCTCACAATATCTTTCAAGAGCGTCCCATAAATCCTTTGAAGTAGTGTACTTTTTGAACAGGTGTACACTATCTTGAGGCAAGGCCATAGTAAGAGTGGACAAGGCCTTTCCCTCAATTGCATATCTTTTACGTTCTTCAATCGGCATATAAGCATAAGTATACCTACCGATCACTCCATTCTTCTCATACGAAGGCCAATCAAAACCTTGAGTTATCACAAGCCACATTTCCATGTCAGTGAGACGAATGTAGTCTTCAAAACGTCTCTTCCACATCTAATAATTTTCCATACGGAACAATTTTAGAGGTGTGTTTCCACGACCAACCTCATGATCATGCATGATCATCTGGCTGATAAGTAGAGCATTAGGAGAATTTGCGGCAGCTGGTATAGTTGTCATTTCGAATCTTTTGAAAATCAAATCAAACGAAATAATAAGAAATTCGTATGTTGCGAAGTCACACGAAGTACAAGTGACACGAAGGACACGAATTTCACGTGACATGAGGTACTGAGACACGAAGTCACACGAGTTACACGTGACACGAGGTGACACACAAAGTCGCACGAGGCACACGAGACAGGAACTGACGGCTGATGTAAGCAGTACACAAAGTTCACCTCGTGCTGACGTAAGCACGAAGTGACACGAAGAAGAGCACGAAAATACCTTTAAACACGAATTTCGAATCGAATTTGCAAACAATAGAAAATGAAACGATCTTAAACCTTCTGGTAATCAACCATAGGGCTCTGATACCACTTGTAAGGTACCCTATTATTGCGTGGATCGTAATAAGACGTGATTCGTTATGTCAAGAGTGCGGAATCCTCTTGAGATAACTAGATTGTTATTGCCATTTGCTGATTAATGAGCAATTAACCAACCCAAGGAGATGCACAAGGCTTGTGGTTCGTGTAGGAGATCACACAAAGGAACAATTAACCTTAATTCGTAATTTCGTGAATATTTTCTAACTTTTTCCAAACGATTCACAAACGATTAACCTAATTCTGTAGATTAGGTCTTGTATTTATACTAGTTAAGTATTGGATCATGTGAGCTTAGGTCTTAATCGAAGATTAGGCCCGAAACAATAAAACAATCGACTTGCCTCGTGATGATGTCAGCACGAGGTTGTTCCTACATGCTGATGATGTTAGCACGAGGGACGACCCTTTGGCTCTTTGTTTAGCTTCGTTCGGCTCGTACATAACATCCAATCATCGTTCAAGTGTTCTACGACACTTATAAACCTTGATTCTATGTTCTTGTACTTGCAAAACAATATATAACACACAAACACAATACAAAACATAACTTGACGTTATTGGTTAACTAATATACTCTATGTTCTTGTACCTGCAAAGATCATAGTATATTTGTTCATTTACACAAATATTTTCCTTCCACATTCTAATATACGGTTAACCAATAAACTATAGTGTTTATTATTATACTAACCTTGATTCTATGTTCTTGTACCTGCAATAAAGAAGACTAGCATAGTTTGTTGAATATTTAGACTTCCCCTTTTAGCCTTATGTCTTGGCTACTTTTTTTCATGATTTATGAACACGTATTAATGATGGCATTTATGTTGGTGCCATAACTTGGATTTCATTATATTGTTTTGATGATGCACGTTAGTAACACCATTTTATAAAGGTACCATCCGGTTACGGATGGAGCAGTTTTAAAGTGATCATTTTCCGCTACTTTTTAAATGCCATTTGGCAAAGTTTTTGAAATCCAGGTTTTTAAAATGACGGGTGTTACAAGTTGGTATCAGAGCCAGGTTTAAGTGAACCAAAGACCGACCAAAAGCCATAGGTTTTGGACTTAAACCGATAAGGACTTGATAGGCTTAAGTAGTGAACGCTTTAGCCTTATGATAAAATGTCTTTAGGACGGGTTGGGATGAGTATGAGAGTAGCATTAAGGCTTAATATGATTTTGTTGTTGATATGTATGATTATGACGGTTGCCTTATTCCATTCACTTTTCTCACTTCCTCCGTCGATAAATGTACTTGTTGATACGATGGACGATCTCCTAAGGTAATGTGCAAATTCCAAGTCAGATTTTGATAAACTTCTTTAATGATTTGTGTCGATGTGTTGTGAATATAATGCGATATATGCTAAGGATGGCGATATATGCGTCGTATAAAGTGTCACCCACTTGGTTGGAAATAAGGACTGTAAAGGAAAAGAGGTATAAGATGTCATGTATGTGATGGAAGTTATAGTGGTTCAAGCTGAGAAGTATTTATTGAAGTAAATTATGTTGATAGCCTTTAGTCCTTTTTTTTTCTCGCTTTGTCTGTTGCAAGATTTTGATGATAACATGAGATCAATTAAGATTTGTTTATGACGGATGTTATGTACGTAAGGAAAGGCACATTGGTGGAATAGGTGTTCATCTATGAAAAGGGTGCAAGACATTGTGATACACGAATGTGGTATGCGGCGTAAGTAGTACGTAGTATTTCATTTTGTGTTATATGTGTATATGTGTTGTGTGTATAATGTGTGTTTATTGTGTGTTTTGTAGTTAATATAATTATGCCATGATGAATTGTAAATGAAATGTTGGACATTATGATGTGTGAGTATAGTTAAAGGTACACGTGTGAAGAATGATATAGTTAGAATTATGGTCCGGAACATAATTGTAAATATATCATGATGAGGACGTGTTTATTTGACGGTATTCACATTGAATAATGAAAGACATGAAATGAAGGTAATGAAAGGGAAATGGTTGAAAGTTCGGTTGAAATTTAAGGTGGTAAATGTGGAAAAATGTTGATTTATATGTGTATGGAAAGCAGTGAGAAAAGAAATGTAGGTGTTCATATCGTGAGATGATTCTGAGGACAGAATCCTATTAAGGAGGGGAGAATTGTAACATCCCAAAACTTTTTGACGTTGACCGTTAACTTTCCGTCAGCGGCCGTTGAAAACTATGTGCTTTATATGTGCTTATGTTAATTAAATGATTAACGTGAGATATGTGTTAAAGTGATTTAAAGTAATGAAATTAATGTTGATAATGATTTATAAAGTCAATTAGTGTTCCCGGTAAGATATAAGAGTTGTTAAGTGTTCCCGGTTGCGTTAAACGAGTCGTTAAGTGCCTAAACAAGTTATAACGAAGTGCGAGGGCCTAGATGTAAAGTTGTGAAAGTTGTTTTAGTATAAATAGGACTCAAAATTCGTGCATAAGGTTGGAGAAACAGATCTGAACCCTAAGAATGCTTCAAACACAAACCCTAGGTTAATTCTTCAAGTTCTAGGCGATTTCGGGGGATTTCGGAAGAGTTTTTGCTTGGTTTTCAATCTGTTGATCAATCTACAGGTAATTGAGGTATTATTACATGGATTTTATGTCCTTTCAATCATATAATCAGATCAATTGATGTCAAAAACGTGTGTTTTGGTTGATTCGGTAACCTAAAACGTTTGTTGTTGTGATGCAAATCAAGTAGGGGTTAATCAATGATTTCATTGCATCATTATGGTCTTAAAATGATGAAATTTGAGGTACAAAAGTCGTTCATAAGGTTATGGGTCGTTTGGGATGTGTATTGTAACACCCCGAGCTAGAGCTCGAAATATCACTGAAATTATATAGCACATGGTGCAATTATCGTAGAATATATACTACATGAAAAATAAAGGATTCGGAGAATCCAAAGCAACATTTATGGTGCAAGATACTAAGTAAACAAGAAACCATGAATGAGACTAAAAACAAGACATTAAAACTAAGATCATAAGTAATTAAACAAGAACCCTAAATGGACAACGGATCACGGATCCATGGGAGTCCCAAGTCAAGCTCTAGCGGAAACGCCAAGTAGCCAATCAATACTCCAACTTCATAAGAATACCTGAAAAGTGCACTACACAAGGTCAACACTAGGTTGGTGAGTTCGTAGTGATGGATCACATGAAGCCATCGCCAATAATCACAATACATATAAGGAAGATCAAGCATACCAGTAGCCTTCACGTGCCACACTAACAACACATCAAGATTTCACAATATAAACAAGCGTGTAATGGTAAACATAAACAATGCCAATGCCAAATAGGAATCATATGCATGTCAATGTCATAATGTGTATGATATGTATGGCCATCATGCCATCTATGCAACGATACTCACATGTCATCACCATGACCAATGTGGCATCTCAAAAACGTCGGCGAATATACGTCTATAAACCCGGATGACCAACACCAGTGTATACGTCTATACCTGGATAAACACATTTGTCTCAACAGACAACTAAATCATCTCAATGCAACCATCATAATGCAAGCCCAGGAATCCATCAATCCAACAACCATTAAACCAACAATATCCATATCATTGCCTAAGCGTGTTGCCTCTATCAAAATTCCATCAATAGTCAACCATCAATCCAACCATTTAACCGAACTATACATACATACACTTAAGAGGGCTTGCTTTCAAAGAGTCCTTGATGCTTGTATACAGGGTCACCCACAGCCTTCCCACCACATCTCAAACCTTTTGAAAGCAAAGTCGACTTCCATGTATGTACATCTATCCTAAATAACCACAATATTCCAAACATATGCATAATCCATCAAACAATTCGTCAAACAATCCGTCAATCATCAAACAAACCAAAACTATACGTACATACACTTAAGAGGATTCTACTTTTAACGAGTTCTCGATGTTTGTATACAGGGTGTACCAGCGGTTAACCCTCCACATCTCAAACTCCTTGAAGGTATAACCGACTTCCATGTAGGTACATCTATCCTAAATATTCATCATATCACAATCAAAAGCGCAATCCATCAACAGTTACAAGCTAACCATCAATCAAACCACAACTCAAAGCATCATCCAATCACACAATATACAATCATAAACGTATGCATCATGAATCAAATAAACCAACAAAACATCAATAAGTCAATCAAACAATCAAACACGTATAGGTGCACTTTCCAGCCCGAATCTCAATTGAGTAGGGAGCTACGGAACTCACCTTGGCTTCCAAGCTACGATAATGAGTTAACAAAGAGTTATAAACGCTCAACAACCGCTATGAGTCCGCAACCTAGCAATAAATATCATATTATCATCAAAGTCAATTTCTATAATCCTAAACAAGTTGGTTTGGTAAGGTTAAGGTCGAGTCACAACTCTTAGACATCTAACCTTTTTCCCGCGTAAGTACAAGACACATTCGGCTCAACATTTTTAAAAATGGAGGAAGATTCATGAAAAAAATGAATGTTACTACAAGAAAGTAGACTCTTATACGATTCCAACGATAGGTCATATGACTCGATTGGACTTACGGATCAAAAGTTATAAGCGTTTGAAGTTGACGAAGAGTTTTCGGTCCAGCAAGTTTTCACTGCGCCGCAGTGGGGTCTGGCACCTCCCACTGCGCCGCAGTGAGCCTAATCTGTAGCAGAAACATGGCCAAAAACGATCCAAAACATCCCAAAACCCCATTTTTGACCCAAGATCGACCCAAGGACCTTTCTAACTCGTTTTTAAGCATAAATACACATATATAAACATAACCCATATCTTGGTTTTAATTCATAACATCTTGGTTTTTAATCCTTGCTCAAATCCATTTTCACCCATTTCAAACCCTATTTGAACCCTAATTTGATTTGAGCCGATTCGTGACCCGAATTTACTTGTAATCAACTAGAAACATGTTTATAAGTATGAAATGATGATTAAAGGATGAGTTTCACTTACCAAAACCTTCACCTCGTGTCCAAACCCGAATTTGGCCCGAATGGGTGTTTTCTTCCACTTTGAAACCCGAATTTTTTATATGATGAAGATGAGATGATGATGAAGCTTAATCTTGCATTAATCTAGCTTGAGATACACTAATTGATGAAGAAAATTTAGAGAGAGAGTGAGATTGTGTGTGTGTTCTTGGAAGAGAATTAGAGAGAGAAGGAGATAGGGGGAAATGAAAGGGTGGTGGAGGTTGGAGGTGAAGATAAGGGGGGTGGGGTTGGATCATGGGTTCACCTGCTTCACACATTACTAGCTCAAATAAATCGTTGCCCTTTCGTCGTCTAAAATCATATCGTCCAACGAGTGGTCAAGTGACCCATTAAGCGTTTTGTCCATTATTTAATCTCAAAGGAGCTAAATCATTCTTTATTCGAATTTACTAAGCATTTTACATAAAAGTCAAAGTGTCAAAATTCGTGGATGTTACATTATTCCCCCGTCAAAAGAATTTCGTCCCGAAATTCTACCAAACCCTACTTACCGAGCAGATGTGGTTACCAGATTCTCACACAGTCCTTTCACTATCTAGTAAACTCGTTTCGTGTCTAGCATACCGTCAAATCCTCAAGATCGTGTATCGCTTGTTCTTAAATTCCTTGGCCTTGCTATTCTAAAGTGCTGCCGGTTCTTCAACTAGGTTGGGTTATGATCGTTCTTCATTTTCATCGACATGTGAAGGGTAGGGTCCGTCAAACACTTATACCCTTTTTGTTACAAGTATAACATACTCTACGCCTTTGAGGGACTCACTTCGCCTCAGCGTGCCTCTTTTGATTTGAGGGAAATTGGCTCCAGCTATTTACTTCACTATTAACAGCTCCAAATAGGGGAAAACAACACCTTCTATCATAAGGTGCTCTGAAGGTGTAACTTTATTCACTCACAGGATAGTTAATATTGTACAAGAGTCCAATCATCGGTAAATGAGCTTTCCCTAACTCCCACTGATGTCAATAGCATATGCTCCCGCCTACTCTACTAGCATTCGTGTCGTTCCGTCTCTTGTCCATTTGGGGTTAAATCACAACTCATTGGGTTTGCGATTTCTCTTGCGTATCAGTTTGGGGATGAAATGTTGTACTTTGAGTACCCAATGCTTGTTGAAAGGCTCTTCAAGATTTGAGTTATCCCGGCATCTCTATCGAAGATGATAGAAACCGGAACTCCATGCTTAGACACCACCTCTTATAAGTATAACAATGTCGTGGTGTCAGGCTAATCGGTTTCATGGATGGCCAAAGGTAGGCCGACTTCGCTAATCGATTTACAATCACCTAGTTCATATCTCAACCATTTCATGCCTTCGGTAACTTCGTGTTGAAGTTCATTGCAATTCGTTCCCATTTCAATTCTCGTTTCACATGTTGCACCTTTGATCCAGGTGGCTACTTACGATTGACCCTAGTTCTATAATCAAGCGAGACACTCCCTCACATATTTTAGCCAAATCATGCTTCCTGCTCGACTTCTAGTAGATTTCTTTAAATTGAAGTTTGCCTTATCTGACCAGGGATGGACCAGATTTAGTGGGTTTGCGGCCTTTATCCACAAGTGATTTTCCTTAAATTATCTTGAAATGGGAACCTAGAGCCTCTCAACTATTCATGGTTCATTCTGTTCCTTAGAATCAAATTGTTGCCTCTCATCGTCTACCTCTTCGCTACCAAAGTTTCCGATGATGTAGTTTGAGTTTAAGTTTCAGTTGGGCCCATCACAAATGTATTGTCCTACTATGAGGTACCTTACTCTTGATCGCCTCGTAGTCACCAAAAGAGTTTAAACTATCGCCCCTTTTTCTCATGCTTAAATTGCCAATTCTTGACCACCTCTATCTTACGTGGACCCACATGAATATTATTCTTGTCATCACGTGACCAAGAAAGTGAACTTCCTTCTGCTGCAATTTGTAACTGGAAAATCTTGCATATAACTTTATATTTCTAGCTAATTCCAGCACTTTGTGCACGTGCTTAATATGATCTTCTCTCATTGAAGGTATAACCGACTTCCATGTAGGTACATCTATCCTAAATATTCATCATATCACAATCAAAAGCGCAATCCATCAACAGTTGCAAGCTAACCATCAATCAAACCACAACTCAAAGCATCATCCAATCACACAATATACAATCATAAACGTATGCATCATGAATCAAATAAACCAACAAAACATCAATAAGTCAATCAAACAATCAAACACGTATAGGTGCACTTTCCAGCCCGAATCTCAATTGAGTAGGGAGCTACGGAACTCACCTTGGCTTCCAAGCTACGATAATGAGTTAACAAAGAGTTATAAACGCTCAACAACCGCTACGAGTCCGCAACCTAGCAATAATGCTAAACAAGCTGGTTTGGTAAGGTTAAGGTCGAGTCAGAACTCTTAGACATCTAACCGCTTTCTCGCGTAAGTACAAGACACATTCGGCTCGACATTTTTAAAAATGGAGGAAGATTCATGAAAAAAATGAATGTTACTACAAGAAAGTAGACTCTTATACGATTCCAACGATAGGTCATATGACTCGATTGGACTTACGGATCAAAAGTTATAAGCGTTTGAAGTTGACGAAGAGTTTTCGGTCCAACAAGTTTTCACTGCGCCGCAGTGGGGTCTGGCACCTCCCACTGCGCCGCAGTGAGCCTAATCTGTAGCAGAAACATGGCCAAACACGATCCAAAACATCCCAAAACCCCATTTTTGACCCAAGATCGACCCAAGGACCTTTCTAACTCGTTTTTAAGCATAAATACACATATATAAACATAACCCACATCTTGGTTTTAATTCATAACATCAAATCCTTGCTCAAATCCATTTTCACCCATTTCAAACCCTATTTGAACCCTAATTTGATTTGAGCCGATTCGTGACCCGAATTTACTTGTAATCAACTAGAAACATGTTTATAAGTATGAAATGATGATTAAAGGATGAGTTTCACTTACCAAAACCTTCACCTCGTGTCCAAACCCGAATTTGAACCGAATGGGTATTTTCTTCCACTTTGAAACCCGAATTTTTGATATGATGAAGATGAGATGATGATGAAGCTTAATCTTGCATTAATCTAGCTTGAGATACACTAATTGATAAAGAAAATTTAGAGAGAGAGTGAGATTGTGTGTGTGTTCTTGGAAGAGAATTAGAGAGAGAAGGAGATAGGGGGAAATGAAAGGGTGGTGGAGGTTGGAGGTGAAGATAAGGGGGGTGGGGTTGGATCATGGGTTCACCCTCTTCACACATTACTAGCTCAAATAAATCGTTGCCATTTTGTCGTCTAAAATCATATCGTCCAACGAGTGGTCAAGTGACCCATTAAGCGTTTTGCCCATTATTTTATCTCAAAGGAGCTAAATCATTCTTTATTCGAATTTACTAAGCATTTTACATAAAAGTCAAACTGTCAAAATTCGCGGTTGTTACATGTATGGTTAGGTTTTGGAGTTGTTTTTCACGTCTGGTCGTCGTAACTCCCGTTACGGTTATTTAACTTCCGTTAGCTGGGTAATTGCGAGAACACCTCAACTATAACTCCCGTTACAAATCTTCATAACTCCCGTTAGGCGCGTAACTCCCGTTACAAATATTCGTAACTCCCGTTAGGGACTGATGTTTGTAACATTTTGAAATGACCATAACTTTTGAACCGTAACTCCGTTTTTTACGAATAACCTATCCACAGAATCGTGAGAGAGTCTACTTTCTAATGGTTATGCTTTGAAAAGATGATGATGATGTCAAGTTTTCAGAAAGTTTAATTTAGTGAGTGAATGTCGAGTTCTGTCGAGTTATGTAAGCTCTAAAACATTAATCGAACACGTATAAAGAAGACTAGCATAGTTTGTTAAATGCTTAGACTTCCCCTTTTAGCCTTATGTCTTGGCTACCTTTTTTCATGATTTATGAACACGTATTAATGATGGCATTTATGTTGGTGCCATAACTTGGATTTCATTATATTGTTTTGATGATGCACGTTAGTAACACCATTTTATTAAGGTACCATCCCGTTACGGATGGAGCAGTTTTAAAGTGATCCTTTTCTGCTACTTTTTAAATGCCGTTTGGCAAAGTTTTTGAAATCCTGGTTTTTAAAATGACGGGTGTTACACAAGTAATGATCCAAGTGCTTCAAGTACTTCTATAAGGACTTCTACCTTAGCTTCTAAATTTAAGAAATTTCCAACTCCAACAAGTGATGAATTAGATATTCTTTTTGAAGAATTCTACAATTCAAAACCGATTCATAATGAAGAACCTCGAGTCATCGTTGAACCAATTCTAAACAATGAACCAATTCAAAACAACAATCCAGTTCCTAACAACAATCATGAATCATCATCAAGTTCTTCAGAGCAAGGATCCTCTTCTAATGATTCTTTCCACCATCCTCTCCTGATAATTCTTCTCAAGTGAATGTTCAAGAACAACCTCTCACATTACTCAAACAACAAATCCATTGAACACTCCAAATGTGTATGTGCCACTTGACTTTGATCATCTATCATATGAGGAAAGAGTTCTAGCAAGTTATAATTCCATCTCACAACAAAACTCAAGCTTTAATGATGGTGATGTTGATCTTCAACAACAAGATCCCCTTCCTCATGCTCACAAGTGGACACGTATGAAGAAATATCATCCAACTGATCAAATAATTGGAGATCCACAAGCTGGAGTAACTACCCGTACTTCAGTAAACGAGTGTCTTGTTGCACTTTCTCTTAGCAATATCGAACCCAAAACAGTCTCTGAAGCTCTTTGTGATCCAGAGTGGGTTAAGGCAATGCGGGATGAACTCGCACAATTTGAAAGATTGAAGGTATGGAGATTAGTTCCAAATCCAAGAAAAGCTGATCCAATCGGAACAAAGTGGATTTTCAAGAACAAAAAGGATGAGAATGGAGTGGTAGTAAAGAATAAAGCTCGACTTGTTGCAAAGGGTTATTGCCAACAACCTGGTGTTGACTTCGACGAAACTTTTACTCCTGTTGCAAGAATGGAGGCCATTCGAATATTCTTAGCTTATGCCGCATTCCGAAACTTTACTGTGTTTCAAATAGATCTGAAGACTGCTTTCTAGAATGGTGACCTCAAAGAAGAAGTTTACGTTGATCAACCAGAAGGTTTTGTTGATCCTCAAAGGCCAAACCATGTCTACAGGTTAGAAAAGGCTCTCTACGGTCTGAAGCAAGCACCCCGAGCATGGTATGATTCCTTAACTACTTTCTTACTAAGAGGTGGCTTTACCAAAGGCACAATTGACCTACCTTGTTCATTCGCAAACAAGGTAAGCATGTTCTTCTTTGTTAGAAATCCAAAAATAGTGATACATTGTAATTTAAGTTATGAACTTACTTGTTGTTAAGTCATGAGTTTATAATTTCTAAGGAATTGAGGGTTATTTATAGTCCAAACTATCTAACTATGCTAATTAACACTATTAGCCCCTCAACCTTAGAAATTATCAACTCATGACTTAACAACAAGTAAGTCCATAACTTAAATTACAATGTATCATTATTTTTGGATTTCTAACATTCTCCCCCTTAGTGATATATTGTAATGTTTGAAGTACGTGTTGATTTGTCTTGTAGGAATGAATTTGATGAGCCCGGTGATGAAGACAATTGGTGTATGAAAACAAGTCTTCAAAGCTTTCTCATTGTCTTTGGAAAACTTGATTCAATCTTGGTCTTTGGACTTCTTGAAGTTAGATCATCTGTTGTTTCTCAATGTTCTTATAGAACAGAGAATGATGAGTGTGTGTATGTCTTGAATCTTTGAAGATTGTTGAATCATGAATCAGAGTTGTCTTTTGAGGTGCGGAAGGTATGAACTTGTCTTGAATTCTTCAATCTTCGAATCTTGAAGTCATTTCTTTGAGATCTTGGAATGAATTTTCAGAAATATGTACTCTCCCCCTTGATGTGTGCAATGTAGCTTTAGATAAAGTGTTTGTTGTATGACGTGAAGATCTTTAATTTGACGAAGACTCTTTTTGAAGCTTTTCTTCTTTGTCTCGAATCTTCAATCTTTTGTCCTTTGAATCTTTGATCTTTGTCACATCGTCTTGAATACTTTTGAGAGTAAACATTTCAAAAAGGTTTTGGAAAGTCTCTTATGAAGTAATCATACTCCTCATTAATCCATGAGTAATCACAGTCTCTTTGATTTTTGAAGCTGAATGATAGTATCTCTGAAAGCACTTAAAACAACCAAACACAAACTTTTCTCCTTGTCCTTATCAATCATTTTTCTCCTTGTCCTTATCAATCATTCAATCATATTATTTTCTCCCCCTCATAATGACAATGTTGGAAACCAATGTCATTATGCAAACATTGATTGATTTGAATATTTAGAAGAAATAATCATGACTAAAATTTAGACATTATACACATGAAGATTTATCAATAAACAAAACATCAATCAAATCACATAATCCAACCCAATTGTTCCTATGGATGATTAAAATGTAAGATTGAAGTTGTTTGGATAATCGTTGTATCATGGTGTTGGTGTTTTCTATGTTCGGGTGATGATAAAAGAAACCGGATAAGAATGATCCGTTTGCATTCAAAAATCGAAAGGATTAATGAAATGACTGAAGGAAATGTATTATCATTTATCGGATTTCCTATGTATCATTGAGACATGCTCAAAGCAAACCTCTAACATAGTTTGTTCTTTTGGCTTTGCAACCTCAAGATTGCTTTAAAGAATGTAAATCATGGTCAGTGTCACCTAAGCGTTCGATAACCATGTTCTACTATCCTTAAAGACTTTTAGGAAAAAAATCCAAGGTCACAATAGACTTCTTGTTAACTCAATAAATACACAAATGCAATTATGAGACCTACGTTCAATGCTGAAAATGATGTTAGCAATGGAAGGATTTCCATTTGATCATCGTGAAATATCATCTAAGATATCACTACAAATGTTCCGGCTAGATCAAAAAGATAAGCATGTATATCACGAAGATATGACGCAAATGTGTCCTAAAGAATGAATAATGATCAAATTAATGATCAATGATAAGAGCTCTAGACACAAAGTGATCAAATGAAGTCGGGGATCGGAGCAGAATGTCGCCCTTATTCAATATCCACATCTTCCAAATGAAGAGTCAATAGAAATGTGAAAATCTCCGTGAGAAATGAAACAAGTATTTGTTAAGAAACACTTGAGTGGTTAGGTAAAGATGTGCATTGCTTCATTGGGTCCATGAAGTCTTTACCAAGATATCAACAAATGACATCCGATAGAAATGTGTTGTACCCGGCGATTTGAGAGTTTTAGGGAAGGGTATCATTTCTTTTAACCCTTTTCTCACAACATATCACCATAACCTCTCACTCTTCGACTTTACTCCTTCCAACTTAGTTGCACAAATTCATCATCACTCAAAATACCCTCACGTTCTAATGAAAGAAGTGAATACTCCGGGTTAGATTTCATCGGCGATGATGAAATTCATGGAGTAGAATTTTGAGAAAAACCTAGTCGCTCATGTGCAAACTAAACACCGAACTTCCTTTGAAGCAAATGTTTCGGAAAAAAAAAACATTAAATGTAAAAAAAATGTTTAAACAACACATTTGAAGTTTGAAAGAGATTTGAAATCACAAACTCCCCCTTTATCTATGCAAAGATAGATCGAAAAGATTTTCATAGAAAAGGTGGAGCAAAAAGGATTTGTGTGAAATCAAATCAGGTTTTATGAAAAATGAACTCAATCAATTGTTCAAGATGAGATAACTCAAGAGTACACAAAGGCGTTCAATCCTTTGTTTCTTATATCAACAATTGAGAGTTTTTGAAATGGGTGTAACAAAATTGCAATTAACATCTTGTATTATACATATACATTCATATAAGACTACTTGGAAGTACACAAAGGCGTTCAATTCCACGTTATCTTATATCAATTTATGTGAAACATAAATAATTTTTCTTTTTAAGACCGGGTTGCATACAAAGTATATGCAAGCCATTTTGAAATAAATAACACAAATAAGCACGGGTTATACACTGAGTGTGCATAAGGCATCTTGAAATAAATAGTTTAATGAAGAACGAGTTGCATACTGAATATACGCAAGCCATTTTGAAATAAAAGAAAATTAAGAAAATCTTTTTGTTATTTTTCAAAATTTTTATTTTTGTATTTGATTTTTTGTTTTTCAATTTTTAATATTTTGAAAAATGAATCAAGAATTCCTTCCATGGTAAAGTGAATTAAGGATCAAGATTTAGCATACCAATTTTGAGATTAAGAAATTAAACCTCTTTTCGTCAAGTGGTTTTGTGAACAAATCAGCAAGTTGGTGGTCAGTTCCCACGAAATAGAGTTCGATGTCACCTTTCTCAACATGATCTTTGAGAAAAAATAATATCTCACATCAATGTATTTTGAACGTGAGTGGTTGACTGAGTTGACGGCAATTGCAATGGTACTTTGAGAATCACAATAGATAGGGACACGATCATATTTCAGACCATAGTCGGTAAGTTGCGTTTTCATCCAAAACACTTGAGCACAACAACTAGCAGCAGCCACATATTCAGCCTCCGCTGTTGACAGTGATACACAATTTTGCTTCTTGGATGACCAACTTACAATCTTATCCCCTAAGAATTGTAAAGTACCAGATGTGCTCTTGCGATCAAGCTTACAACCTGCATGATCTGCATCTGAATAGGCAGTTAAATTGAATCCAGTATTCCTTGGATACCAGAGACCAAGATTGGGTGTACCCTTTAGATAACGAAAAATTCGTTTCACAGCTTGGTAATGTAAATCAGTAGGAGCGGCTTGATACCTAGCACACATACATGTTGCAAACATTATATCTGGGCGAGATGCTGTAAGATACAACAACGAACCAATCATGCTTCTATACCTCTTTTGGTCAAATGGTTTCCCATTTTTATCAGCATTTATGTTTGTACGAGCAGCCATTGGGGTTGAAATTGAAGAACAATGATGACTTGAGGTTCCTTTTCTTGAATCGGTTTTGAATTGTAGAATTCTTTAAAAAGAATATCTAGCTCTTCATTTGTTGGAGTTGGATATTTCTTGAATTTTGAAGCTAAGGTAGATGTCCTTGAGGAAGCACTTGAAGTACTTGGATCACTAATTGTTGGTAGCAAACTTTCTTGTTCAAATATCATGCCTGACATCTCGTCAAACCAAACATTCATGGTTTCTTGAATCGTGTTTGTTCGACGATTGAAGATGCGATATGCAATCGATGTCTTTGAGTAACCAACAAAGTAACCTTCGTCACCTTTCCTTTCAAACTTTCCAACATTTTCCCGATCATTCAAGTATAACAGACACAACCAAAATATGGAAGTAATTGATGTTGGGTTTGCGTTTGTTAATAACCTCATAAGGAGTCTTCTCATGACGTTGATTGATGATGGACCGATTTTGAGTATGACAAGCTGTGTCAACAGCTTCAGCCCACATGTTTGATGGTAACTTGGAATAAGCAAGCATTGTTCTTGCTGCTTCCACCAGCGTACGGTTTCTCCTTTCAACAACACCATTTTGTTGCGGGGTACGAACAGCAGAGAATTGGTGAGTAATGCCTTTTGATTTGCAAAAGTCATTGAAGATGGCATTTTTGAACTCAGTACCGTTATCTGAACGGATATAACGGACTGGAAGTTGAAGATTCACTTGAGTGGAAGTGATGAAATCGATCAGTATTTGAGTTGTTTCATCTTTTGAAGCAAGAAACTTGACCCAAGTGTATCTAGAATAATCATCAATGATAACCAGAATATATCTCTTCCCGTTTCTGCTTTGTACTTTCATAGGCCCACAAAGATCCATGTGAATCAAATGAAGAGGTGTCAAAGTGTGTGGAGTTTTCTTTGGTTTATGAGAAGTTCTTTTGATCTTCCCAACTGCACAAGAAGGACAGACATGCTCACTTTCATATTTGTAGTCAAGCAAACCTTCAACAAGTTGCTTGTTGACTAAAGCATTGATGGTTTGATAATTCAAGTGAGAAAGCCTTCTGTGCCACAACCAAGAATTTTTCGAAGTAGCTTTTGAAACAAGACAGATATTATCAGTTGGTTGGTTATCATCAAGATTAACTGTGAAAAGATTGTCTTCACAATCTCCGCATAGGATATCAACTCCATCTAGAGTTTGGACTTTGCACAGAGATTGTCGAAAAAAGTACTTGAAGATTGTTGTCACAGAACTATCCAACACTGAACAAGTTATGACTCAGGCCTTCAACTTAATGAACCTTTTTGATGACAATTCCTTTTCTTTCAATCTCTCCATAACCTAGAATTGGAGCAAAATTGTTGTTTCCGAAACGAACAGTTCCCATGAATCTTTCAACAAAATTCTTGAGCAATGATTTATTGCCAGTGATGTGTTTTGAACACCCTGAATCGAGTATCCATACACAGATGGTTATTACCTGCAAACAAAAATTTAACCGACTTTAGGTACTCACTTAAAGACGGGTCCTTTGTGGTTAGTTAAAACAGGCAGGGAGTATAACTTAGGAAATGCATACAAACATTCTTTTATGTCAGTATACTTGTTAACAGTCAAATATTAACGCATGAATCAAAAGTGACATGTTTACCAACATTCAAACCATGTATATGAGAACAAGAATTATCATTGTTTACAACATCACAAGGCCTAGCCTTGGACCATTAACATTGTTTAACTCAGAGGACTTAAAAGATAAATTGTTTGACTCAACAAAAACATGCTTCTTCTTCCTACCATCTTTTCTTCTTCGCCTTTTCTTTTTTTTATCAACATTAGTGATCTTAGGTACTAATGACTTAGCTACCCATTTAGACTCACTAATCAAGCTCTTTCCACCTGTTGGATTGACATTAAGAAGATTAGAATGAGAGTTTTGAAGCACTTTTATCTTTTCAGACTCTTTTGGAGGTGCGGAAACTTCTTGTTTCTTAGATTTATCATGAGAAAACCAGCCATATCTATCCCTATACCTAGTTGCACCATTTGAAGCATCCCTAGTTAGCAAAACTGAGCTAGACTTAGACACTTTAGAATTTGAACTAGATTGAGAGCTAGACGAAGAAACATTTGAATTGATTTTCAGAAGTTTCACTTTGTTGTATTTGATTTTGGGATTGGTCTCATCTTGTTTGGTTTTAACATGCTTTTCTGGGGTAGAACACTTTGTTTTTAACTTATTGATTCTTGGTTTGGTGACAGTCTTTGGTTCAGTCTTGATGGGTTTGGAAGTAACCTGTTTCTTTGAATAATATGAAGTTGGAGCTTTGAAAAATGATTTTGGAGATTCCTCTTTTGATTCAACTTTGATTTTGGTAGATTCAATCTTTTTCTCAGTTTCAGAATCAAAAACATATTCTCCCTCCATGAATTTATCAAAATCAGATTTGTGGAATGGTGAAACCGGAGAGAATTTTGAAAAATCAGGAGTTTTGTTTTCCAACTTCACACTATTGGTTGTCTCAGGAATAAAATTAACTTGAACTGACGCTTCTTTGGTTTCACAAGAAAATTGAGTAGAAGTATCAACACCTATACTAATACAAGGCTTAGGGTGAACAACTAACTCTTCAGGAAACTCACAAGTGAAAAACCTAACGTAGTACCATATCAAAACTAAACTATGCGCAAGTTCGTCATTTGATAAATCAGATTGCACATAATCATCAGCTATGCCAGTAGCAGTATTTCGACATGAATACTCAAAAGAATCAGTCAAGGTTTGGGTGGAGGTAGGATTAGATGAAACATAAGTAGTCTGAGTTGAATGATCTACTGAGAGACTGAAATCTGTTTGTGTAGAAACATTCACACTGACTTTCTTGATATCAACAACAATTGATTCATTCTTTGAATTCGGACTTTGAGACTTTAGATTATTGATAAAGTTTTGTTGAGATTCCACCTTTTGTTGTAAACCTTCTATTTGTTTTTCCAAAATTGTGGATGGAACATACACTTTAGTTGGTTTAGGTGGGAAAACGACAGATTCTTGGTTTTGAAAATTAGACGCAATTTCTTCTAATTCAAAAATTGAAGACTTTTTCATTTCGTAAGAAGTGTTGATGGCATCATAATTAACCAAAAATTTATTGTTTTGAATTTTCTCAACTTCATCAGTCTCAAATTCGTCATCCAATGGACGTATGAATTGTTGAACCATACAAAGTCTTAAAAACTTTTCATCATACAAGGGTTCGATTTTTTCTTTGGCTTTTTGCAATGGAGTGATATTCTCAAATCCCAACCCAAGAAGAAGTTCTGATCTATCAATCTTTGACTTATTGAAATAGGCAGTGAAATCCAAAAGAGGGTTTTGTTCAACTTTGTACAACTTTTCTTGATAGAAAAGTTTATTCTTTTTATGTTCCTCAATTTGGCTTCCAAGATTTTCAATCTCAATGCCTTTTAAAAAACAGTTATGATTTAAATCAGAAACTTTTCTTTCAAGTTCAATTGTTTTTGGTGTAGCCTCTTAAAGCTTTTTATTCAGAGTATCAACATCCATTTGTCTCGCATTGGCACGAAGCCATTCATTGGTCTTTTGAATTTTAAGATCTTGATTGGCCTTTTCAAGATCAAGAATGGTCTTTTCTAAATTATGACACTTTTCCAATAAATTAGAGTCAGGGGACGCATTCATTTCACATTCTTTGACCAACATTTTTTCTTTGTAGTTTTGAAATTCTTGTTTCATAGCATCATATTCAAAAAGAAGTTTAGAATTTTCTTCAAGAAGTTTTGTGTATTCCCTTTTTGAAAATATAATGCTATTTTTCAATTTCTTGTTTTTGTTGGCTAAAGAAGTGTAATGATTTGTCAGATTTGATAAGGCAATTCTACAAGACTCTTTATCCTTAATTGAAGAAAAAGTAGAGTCGAGATTTACCTCATCATCAGGATATTCCTCGTCAGTGTTATCAGCCTCCAGCATCTTATCTTTGCTCAACCTTGCCATGAAACATACATTCGCAGACAGATCTTCATCTTCATCATCAGTAAGCAAGAGCCACTTGTCATCTTCAGCAATCAAGGCTTGACCGGCTTCAACTTGCTTTGCCAGAAGCATCTTCTGCTTGTAGTATGCATAATCCTTTTTGCGAGGCTGTTTGCAATCCAAAGCAAAATGACCAGGAAATCCACAGTTGTAACACTTTTTGTCAGATGTCTTTTCTTTTTCCATGATTTGTTTCTCATTTTCTGCTTTCTTGTCTCTTTGCTTGGAGACAGTTGTTTCACCTTGTTCAAAACTCTTGGAGACACTTGTTGATGAAGTTCAAAGATTGTTGTTAGTTGGCCTCGCTTTGAAATATTTCTTCTTGAAATGCTTGGTAACAGCGGCAAGAGCTTGGTAGAATTCATCAGGAACACCATCTCTTGGAGCCAAGAAATCTTCTCCCTCCTCATCAGACGAAAAAACAACAGTCATTTGTCTTTTAAGAGCCTCAGAAACCTTTCGTTCAACAACCAATGCCAAAGGATCAGTAGATACAACTTCTGGCACTTTGTTGAATGAATTTTTGCTTAGAACTTTGCTCTCATTCAACTTGAAAGATTCATAAAGAGTATGAATGGTGAATTTGGTCAGATCTTGATGTTGTTTGATTTGGGTTCCATATTCTTCCCATTCGGAACCAAGTGCTTTGATAAACTTGATGTTCAACTCAATCGCATCTTTCTTGACCTTGTTCTTTCTCATTTCATTGATCACATTGCAGAATCGGTAGTAGACGGACTCAAGAGATTCATTTGGAGATTTCTGAAAATTGTCAAATTCGGTTAAGACATTAGTCAGTCGAATTGTTGAAGTTACATCAGAACCTTCCATTTGTCTAGCAACTTCATCCCAAATCTCCTTTGTTGTGTCGTAAGAATCAACTGAGCCATAGATCTCATCAAGAAGTGCTTGGTACAAACATGACCTAGCTCTGTTGTCAGCAGCAGTACGATCTCTTTGTTCAGCGTTTAAAAGATCAGGAGTCAAAATGGTATGGGTAGTAGGATGACGATGCATAGCAAGTCCATTGATGATTGAGTCCTTAAGCATGTGACCATTTGTCTGACGTTCAATGTAATCCATGAACCTTTTCTTCCAAAGTCCATAATTACCACGATAAAGAACTGGTGGTCTTGTATCAGTACCCAGAGACAATGCTTCACGAGTAGTCATTTGAAATTGATTTGAATTGAGAATTGAATTGATTTTTAAGAAATGAGGAAAATATGAAACGATCTAATTTGTAATGAAACTGAAACGATCTGAATTTGATGTGAAAATGAGACGATCTAAAATGAAGAATGAAACGATTTGTTTTGGAGTATGAATGAGACGATCTGAATTGGAGTGAAAATGAAACGACCTGAACTGAGATTTAAAGTGAAACGATCTAAATTGTATGAAGAATGAAACGATTTAATTTGGTTTATTACATGTGGACTTACTTGTTGTTAAGTCATGAGTTGATAATTTCTAAGGTTGAGGGGCTAATAGTGTTAATTAGCATAGTTAGATAGTTTGGACTATAAATAACCCTCAATTCCTTAGAAATTATAACTTGGCACACTAACAACACATTTTATTCATACCATTAAACCTGAACATCACACTCTTGATCCCAATTCTCTCTCAAAACACACACAAACACCAAGAACACACCAACTAACCAAACGTCATTGTTGATGTGAATTCGGTTGAGAAAATCGTGTTGATTACATTCTTGTTCAAATATATGTTGATGACATTATTTTTGGGTCGACCAGTCAAACATTTTGCCGAAACTTTTCATCTCTTATGGTTAATCATTTTGAAATGAGCATGATTGGGGAAATGAACTACTTTTTGGGTCTTCAAATCAAACAATTACCAAATGGTATTTTTATATCACAAGGTAAATACATACATAATATGTTGAAAAAGTTTGATATGACTTCATGTTCTTCAATTTCTACCCCAATGGCTGCTCGAACAACCATAAATGCTGATAAAAATGGAAAACCATTTGACCAAAAGAGATATCGAAGTATGATTGGTTCGTTGTTGTATCTAACAGCATCTCGCCCTGATATAATGTTTGCAACATGTATGTGTGCTAGGTATCAAGCTGCTCCAACTGATTTACATTATCAAGCTGTGAAACGAATCTTTCGTTATGTGAAGGGTACACCCAATTTAGGTCTCTGGTATCCAAGGGATACTGGATTCAATAGAACTGCTTAATTAGATGCAGATCATGCAGGTTGTAAGCTTGATCGCAAGAGCACTTCCGGTATTTTACAATTTTTAGGTGATAAAATTGTGAGTTGGTCTTCCAAGAAACAGAATTGTGTGTCACTATCAACTGCTGAAGCTGAATATGTGGCTGCGACTAGTTTTTGTGCTCAAGTTTAATCGATGAAGACTAACTGATTATGATCTGAAATATGATCATATCCCTATCTATTGTGACTCTCAAAGTGCCATTGCTATTGCAGCCAACTCAGTCAACCACCCTCGATCAAAGCATATAGATGTTAGATATCATTTTCTCAAAGATCATATTGAGAAAGGTGATATCGAGCTCTACTTTGTGGGAACTGACTATCAACTTGCAGATTTGTTCACAAAACCATTGGATGAAAAGAGGTTTAACTTTTTTATCTCCAAGCTTGGTATGTTAAATCTTGAACCTTAATTCATTCTACCTTTGATGGAATTCTTGACACATTCTAGAAAATGAAAATACAAAATTTGAAAAGAGAAAATCAAATACAAAAATATAAAATTTTCAAAAATACAAAAAGATTTTTATTTAATTCAAAGTGGTTTACATATACTATGTATGTAACTCGTGCTTCATTTTTTTTATTTATTTCAATGTGGCTTATACATACTCTGTGTATAACCCATTCTTCAATGCTTTATTTATTTTAGAATGTTGATACATTTTAAGATTCTGTTGTTTTATATATAGATTGATATAAGAAAACAAGGAATCGAACGCCTTTGTGTAGTTCCAAGTGGTCTTATATGAATGTGTATGTGTAATTACAGTTAATTGCTTTTCAATAAAGTTTGCTTAAATGTTTTATTGCCTCCAACTTGTTGATGTAAGATGCGATGGATCGAACGCCTTCGTGTACTCCCTAGCAGTCTTACTATGAACATTGTTGTTGAAAATTTTTGTCATTCTCAATTGAAAAATCTTGTTCACAATAGACTCTCAATATTTTTTTCTGACAATATCACAACAAAGATTTTACTCAGTTTGATTTCACAAAAACCAATTTTTGCTCCACCTTTCTATAGAAAACATTTTTGATCTATTCTTACGTAGATTAAGGAGGAGTTTGTGATGTCAAAAACTTTCAAAAACTTCAAATGTGTTTTAAACCTTTTCATACACATGTTTGATGTTTTTCCAATGATTTTCATTCATTTGAAGTTCGGTGATTAGTTTGCACATGAGCGATTCGATCACTCCATGAACTTCATCATCGCCGATGAGTTCTAACCCCGGAGTATTCACTTCTTTCATTAGATTGTAAGGGTATTTTGAGTGATGATGGTTTCGTGCAAATAGGATGGAGGGAGTAAAGTCGAAAAGTGAGAGGTTAAGGTGATATATTGAGAGAAAAGGGTTAAAAGAAATGATACCCTTCCCTAAATTCTCAAATCGCCGGGTAAAACACGTTTCTATCGGATGTCATTTGTTGATATCTCGATATTTAATAAGTCTTCATGGACCCAGTGAAGAGATGCACATCTTTACCTAACCACTCAAGTGTTTCTTAATAAATACTTGTTTCAATTCTCACGGAGATTTTCACATCTCTATTGACTCTTCATTTGGAAGATGTTGATATTGAACAAGGGCGACATTCTGCTCCAGTCCCCGACTTCATTTGATCATTTTGTGTCTAGAGTTATCTTGGTTGATCATTAATTTGATCATTATCCATTTCTTTAGGACACATTCGAGTCATATCTTTGTGATATTATTGCTTATCTTTGTGATATAGCTGGAACATTTGTAGTGATATCTTCATTGATATTCCGCGATGATCAAATGGAAATCCTACCAATGCTAACATCTTTTCCAACATTGAACGTAGGTCTCATAATTACATTTATGTGATCATTGAGTTAACGAGAAGTCTAATTGTGACCTCAGTTTTTCCTAAAAAGTCTTTAAGGATAATAGATTGTGGTTATCGAACGCTTCGGTTGTACTAACCATGATTTATATTCTTTGAAGCAATCTCGTGGTTGCAAAGCCGCAGACCGAACTATGTTAGAGTCTTGCTTTGTGCATATCTCAATGATACATAGAAAATCCGAAAAAGGTTATACATTTCTATCGGTCATTTCATTAATCCTTTCGATTTTTGAACATGCTAAACTGATCATTCTTATCCGGTTTCATTTCTCGTCGCACAAACACAAAAACACCAACACCATGCTATAACGTTTGTACCAAAAACTTCAACTTTACATTTTAGTCACCTCTAGGATTCTTTGAGTTGGGCTAGTGGTTTGGGTTGATGTTTTGATGGTCGATATTTCTCCATTTGCACAAAATCTAGTGTTAGTTCATGTTATTTCTTTTGATATTTTATCAATCAATGTTTGCATAATGACATTGGTTCCCAACTTTGTCATTATGAGGGGGAGAAAATATTATGATTTTAGCAAGGAGAAAAGTTTGTGTTTGGTTGTTTCAAAAGGTTTATCTTTCAAAGATGATGAGAAGATCAAGTTATTCTTGATGTCAAAGATTTTCACTCTATATTTCAGTCAATTGAGCTTACAATTTCACTAAATCTTAGTTGATTGAGATCTTGACTTGAAAAAAAAGATTTGATTTGATTTCAAAGATAAGAATGAGAACGAAGATGTGTGACAACCGTCGTCTGAGCGTATTTCCCGAAGTACTTTTCCGGTCGTTTTAGTTTGTTTTGTTTAAGTACGTCATTAGAC
The DNA here is from genome assembly GCF_010389155.1 of Erigeron canadensis. Classification (NCBI taxonomy): domain Eukaryota; kingdom Viridiplantae; phylum Streptophyta; class Magnoliopsida; order Asterales; family Asteraceae; genus Erigeron; species Erigeron canadensis. Next base: position 10,225,477 of record NC_057764.1, read on the forward strand.
TTTAAGACTTTATCGATGGATTAAGTTGAATTATGTTTCTTTTGGGCCTTATGAGCACGTAGACTTTAGAAAAACTGCTTGTGGACTCAAGAACAGAAGGAATACTAGATGTCTTGTGGAAATGCCAAATTAAATGAAATACTTAAAATATAATCAATTAAAGATTTAATAAACAAATATGGTCATGTTTATATCCGTCTGAAAGCTATTGAAAAATTACATTTAAATATATCAACAAAATATATTTACGGGTCTCATTTTTTCTTGTATGGTCGAGTCAAACAAGTTTTTGTGAGGTCAAAGCTGGGTCAACTTCAGTCAAAGCTAGGGTTAAGAAGCAAACAAAACCCCCTCCAAACCCTAATTTCCCCTTATTTCTCTTCCACCACTTCCTCCCTCCTCTCTTTCTCCTAGCCATCCTCTCTCTCTCTCCCCTCTCTCTAAAAACGACAGCCACCACAGAACCACCGCTGGCCGCCGTAAACCACCACCACTTCTCACTTTTTATTCATTTTCATCTTATTTTCTTTTACTTTTGGGTAAGATTAATTTAGATCTTTGAAGTTAAATGACTTTCTTCATCAAAAATCACAAGATTTCTCATATATATATAAATCGGTTATATATATGTGTTTATATATATATACGAATTTTTCTATCTATCTATATATATACACATATTTTCGGCTATATACCTTCTTCTCCTTCTAAATCCAACTTTCTTTGAGACATATATATGTAAATCGGATGAGTATGTATTTAAATACTTAGATCCGAAATTAGTTTTTGATAAATGCATTGTTATTTCGGTTATAGATCTTACATTGTTTTAGATCCGATTTTCTTGACAAAATTACTTGTTTTTCGGTTGTATATATCTATATAAATATATAGATCCGATTTCTTGGCCAAAAGTATATATAATTCGGGTATATGTTTGGGTGTATAAGTTTAGATCCGAAAATCTTGAGCCGGAAACCCATGAATCCGAAAAGTTTAGCACTGAAATCCTCTAAATCCGTAAACTTTTGGTCCGAAATCTTTGATCTTGGTAAGATTTGATGTTGTAATGCGATTTTTGGTTCTAGTTCATGTTTTTATAAACCGAAAATTTTTAAATCCAAAAATATGAATGATATATGGTTGTTTTCGGTTAGATCTAGTTTAGTTTTGAATGGAAAAGTGAATTGGATTGTGTATCGTGTTGGATCTAGACTTGTTCTTGGTTTATGGTTCGGTCAAAGTTGGTCAAACCTGTCGAAATGTATATTTTTGGGTTCGAAACTGGATTTGAGTTATGATTTGTGTTTAGATCTAGTTTTGGCAGTCGTGTTCTCGCTGGTCAACGCCGGTCAACGGCAGCTTCATTTGGTATTTTTGGTCCAAAATAGATTTTTGGTCATGTTTGTGTTTAATTTGGATTCTTGTAAAGTCAAAATAGATTAAAGATTTGATAAAGTCAAAATTAGGTTTTTCTAGTCAAAAATCAAAATTAGGGTCTTTTGGTCAAAGTAAAAATTAAGTTTTCTGGTCAAAGCCAAAATTTAGTATTCTTGGTCAAAAATCAGGTTTGAGAATTAAAGCAATGCTTATAATGTAATCTGAGATTGTCGTTTCATCGGTGTTTTATGGACTTACATTTATTTGAAAGGACATTATGATGATTATATATAAATGCAAAGATTAAAAGACTTTGTAAAGATAATGTATAAATTATACGACTTTTTGGACTTAATATATTTTATAATGACATTGATACGAAGACTTGACGGGATATAAACAATAAAACGTGACATTGTTAAACGAATTATTTATTTGGGCAACTTATAAGGACAAAGGACGATTATATATATATATATTAAGACATTGGACAAGACATAATGGCATTTTCTAAGACACTAGTATAAGACATGGACTTGTGCAATTAAGTAAGTACTTACTGGATGACTTGTGGACAATGTAGGACCTTTGGACAGATAGTGAGCTTATTTCAGGTGTATTTGATTGTTCGTGTTCTTGTTCGTTGATCTAGTGTACTTATACTTGTGCTGCTTTCTGGTGAGTTTCGTAGCCCTTCTTTTTACAAGTTTTGGGGTGGAAAGTATACTTGTTCTTTTTAAACAGTTTTGTCGATTTCCGACTTTGAGACTTGGACTTGGGACTTGAGTACTTTGACTTATATCGCGTAACTCTGCTCATTACAGATTGAACAAATACTTATTTTCGATTAAAAGAATCGATAAAAGACTTATTTCTTGACTAGACTTTTTAACTAAAACTGTTACGTCCAGATTTACTGGACTAGCTCCAGACGTGACTACTGGAGCCCTCTGAAGATTTGTCCAGAAATTATGAGAAGACCAGTGAACAACTTACTTGTATAGCAATCTGGATTCCACCAGATTTATTCACTGTACTTCACTCCAGTCAAGATCTTTCCATTGAAGAACATTCTCACTGAAGTCGAAGACTGAAGTCTGAAGAAAGAAGTCTGACAAATAGCGGAGCTCACTGGAAGACTTACCAGATCTCCTGACTAGAGTCCTTGTAAGTGTTCTAGACCTTACAAGTCTGAACACTGATTACGAGGAATTGACTTTATGCCTTTACATGCCTTTAACTGGACAATCCATTTGTCTTTTGTTAAAAGCCTTACACGCATGTAAAGGTGGTTGGTTACTTAGAAGACAAGTCACTATCTTGTGACTTTATTCTTGTACTTTAATCAATGCTTTTAAGGAATTAATGTAATTTCTTTAAATGCATGTAACCATATTTGTACAGCAAAAAGAATATTATATTTATTCTTTTTGCCTATAAATACCAAGTGACTTCCTCGTCCAAATGACATACTTTTGCAATTTGGTGCCTTTGCTCAAATACTCTTGATCTAAACAGTCATACTTCACAACTTTAAGTATTTCAATCAAAGAGTTTATTTAGCAAAGAATACATCACATGTAATTCATAGGTCGTTTAGATACTTACTTTGTAATATCTTGTTCCGCAACAACCTTGTATTTTATTTAACATCAATAAATAAAATACATTTGAAAATTATATTTTGTCTCACCATTTACTTATTTGCTTATCTTTATATTGATTAAGTAAGTATTACGTTATATATATTCTTGCATTTATATTAATCGTAATACTAGTCCAATCTAGTGCTTACTTGACATTTAATACTAGTCCTCTCTAGTGATTACTTGACCTGTTATTTTATACTTGTGGGTTAAACCATCGAGTGAGGGACTTCACAATTGGTATCAGAGCAGAAGGCTAACATACTTGCCTAGATCTGCATTCTCTTGATGGCCAACCCAGAGAATACATAAGGAAACCCTTTAAATACTGGACCTCCACCCATAAATGAATTTGAATAAACCAATGACCATGCTAATAATAATCCACCACCACCACCTCCTATTCCTGCTTCTCCATACGTGCATGTGCACTACTCGAATACTCCTGTTCCCAAATTCAGTGGGAATGGTGATGAATTTGGCACGTGGAAGGCTAGGATGTTATTACATGTTACTGGTATTGAGAGGAATATGCTTAAAATTTTAAATGAAGGACCCTATATTTCTAGAAGTCCTCTCAATCCACTTCTTGATCTAACTAGAGCAAGATCTTGGAGGGAAAAGAGAGAGGAACATTGGTCTGAAGAGGAAAGGAGACTTGTCAATATTGACAATACTTTAAAAGTCATGATCCTCGGGGCCGTTCCTGAAGCTCTAATTCCTACACTAGTGCTTTATCCCAGTGCCAAAAGCATGTGGGATGAACTAGTAAACCAGTATGAAGGTGGTGATGATACTAGTGCTTTACCAGGAAAGTGGCTTTAAATAAGAAATATAAGTCATTTTTTGCCCTACCCAATGAATCATTAACTGGTACCTACACCAGATTTATGTCTATCATAAACCAGTTAAGAGGGCTTGGGGTAGAGAAGGACAAGGACATACTTCTTGAAAAATTTTGTGATATTCTCCCTTCAAAATGGTCTCATATGATTGTGGTCTTGAGACAAGGTAAAACCTTGCATTCCCATACTCTGTCATCTTTGTAGGGAGCCTTCAGATTCACTGAAGAGAATCAAGCCCAGAGAATTGAGGCAGAAAAAGATGCTATTAATCATGCTTCCAGTAGTTCCTTTGTGGTTAGTCATACTGAACCACCATGTGCAGCATTAATGTCTTCCGAGAATGTATTTTCTATGAAGAAGATGATGTCTGAACTAATGGATTCTGGAGTCATGAATAATATCTCTCCAGATTATGATGAAACTGATAGTGATGATCTAATGGCTATGATGGCTAAAACATTTAACCGTTTCAAAGCCAGAGCCAGTAGACCCACTAGACACAATGCACCCAGTTCTTCCACTCATAAGACCAATTTGGCATGCTTTAAGTGGGGCAGAAAAGGTCATTTCATGAAAGAGTGCAAGTCAAATCAGTTTGTCTCACAATCTGGTCCATCAACTTCTTATAACAAGCCTGATGATAGCTACAGATTAAAATACAAAAAGCTTAAGGTTCAAATTGCTCTCATGTCTGCAGAAAAAGATAATAATAAATGCATGGTGGCAAAAGAAGAATGGGTTCCTTCTGATGACTCATCAGTCGATGATGAAGAGGAAAGAGATTGTTGTTATATGGCTCTAGCTGATGAAGAGCATTTGGTGAAAGAAGATGTCACATCTGGAAGATGGGTGGACATTGTCATTAAAAAGCTAATAGATTATGACAAAGAAACTGATCCTGAGTTAAAATTGGACATTGCTGAAGCTTTAAACTCTGATTTAATGTTTGTGGAAACTGTTCGTTCAGAAATGTCAAATAATTTTGAAACAGATTTTTCTGAAATGACAAACTTACAATCTAAGTTAAAAGAATTGCAAGATATTAAACTAGCTTTCAAAGCACAAGTTTTGGTTACTGAACAACTGGTCCAAGAAAAGGAAGAATTGGAAAATCTTTTATCAAAAGAAAAACTTGTTATCCAGTCATGGCTTGAGACCAAGAAACCATATGATGCTGCACGTAACCAGTACCCCTCCCAAAAACGTGCATATCTGGGGGTGAGGTTAATGCTGCTGCATTAATACCTGTTGTTGACCGACTGCCTGAAGTGTTTAAACCTAGCACTATCTATGATGAACCAACAACACCCAAAACTTGTATCATTCCTACTGTTCAATTGTCAGAGGTTAAGACTGGAGCTCCACAGATGAATGCTCCAGTCAAGAAGGTTAAGCAGAATAAACCTTTGCCTCAATCATCTTTTAAAGAACCACAGGTTTAGAAAAAGAAGAATGTTGTTCCTCCACCTAAGCCAAAAGTACAGTCAACTGGAAAGGCTATGGTATCATCTGAAGAAAATATTTTGTTAAGGCTGGAGAGTCAGTTTCAACTACTGGCTCGTCAAGTTCAAAGTTGTAATGCAAGAATTAACAATTTTGAGGGCACTTCATCTGGCCCTAAACAAAATACAAAACCTTTTTCAACGAAAGAAAAATCGAGCACATTTATTGACAAGAAAAAGAAAAAGGTTTCAAAACTGTCAGTTCCAGTGGTGTTTACTGAAAAACCCACTATTTTTGAAAGTGAAATCAACCAGATACCTGCTGGGATCCATCCTTGTGGATCCAGAGAACCCATCAGTCGATGGGTTCGCAAACCTTTAAACTAATAATCTTGTAGATGTGCAGGGCGATCGAAAGAAATATATTTGGTATCTTGACAGTGTTGCTGGCAGGACAATGACCGGATGTAAGACCCTGCTGGAGGAGTTCGAAGTTTCAGACGGACCCTCCATTACTTTTGGAAATGATGGTTCTGGAAAGACTGAGGGATATGGTGTTCTAAACAATGGTCAAGTCAAATTCAAACGAGTGGCTTATGTAAATGGGTTGAAGTATAATCTCATAAGTGTGAGTCAGTTGTGTGATGATGGCTACCAGGTGTTATTTAACATCTCTCAAGGCATCGTATTTAATAAGGATTGGAAGGTAGTATTGATTGCTCCCAGAAAAGGGAATGTGTACATAATGGATATGGAAAGCTCTCCTTCAGAGCAGTGTTTCTATACCAAGGCTGATGAAGACACAAACTGGCTATGGCATAAAAGGTTGTCCCATTTAAATTTCAAAAATATCAACAAGTTGTCCAGAAAACAACTTGCAGATGGGATACCTTCTGTCTCCTTCAAAAAGGAAAGGCCATGTCCAGGATGTGAGATGGGGAAGCTGAAACGTACCAGTTTCAAGACAAAACAGAATTTTAGCATATCTGAACCTCTTCATATGCTTCGTATGGACCTCTTTGTCCAGTGAATGTTCAGACTCGTGCTGGTAAGAAATATACCCTGGTAGTTGTTGATGAATACTCCAGATATTGTTGGGTAATATTTCTTAAATCAAAGAATGAAACTGCTGCTGAAATCATCGCTCTTATCAAGCAAATTGAACTCAAATACAAGCGAAAAGTATGTCAGTTAAGAAGTGATAATGGAACAGAATTCCAGAATGCAATTCTGGAGAAATTCTGCACTGACACTGGATCTCCCAGAATTTCTCATCAGCACACACACCAGAACAGAATGGAGTTGTAGAAAGAAAGAACAAAACGCTGATAGAAGCTGCCAGGAGTATGCTTGCTGAATCTGGTCTTCCCAAAATGTACTGGGCTGAAGCAATTGCAACCGCTTGTCATACTCAAAATCGCTCAGTATACGTGAAGAGACACAAGAAGACATCCTATGAAATATTGAGAAATAGAAAACCAAATATTGGTTATTTTCATGTTTTTGGATGTCCAGTATACACCCTGAACGACTCCAGTCAGTTAGGCAAATTTGATGCCAAAGCTGATGAGGGATATTTCTTAGGATATTCAGCCATTCGCAAAGCCTTCAGAGTCTACAACAAGAGACTGGAAAAGGTCCAGGAGTCAATACATGTTACATTTGATGAGTCAAATGAAGCAATCAATAAAAGGCCAACCTTTAATGCTCCCCCAGAAAGTCCAATTATCTTTGGTGAATCTGATCCTATCAACTTAGATAAAGATTCATCTGAAGATGCTTCCAGTCATCCTGACTTGGAACCAGTGCAATTTGAAAAACCTCCCAGTAATACTTCATTCTATCCTTCAATAAGTTTCAAACTACCCTCTGAACTTATTATTGGATCAGATGTTCGTATTACTCCTCCAGTATCAGATTCAATTGATTTTGAGCCAGTAATCCAAGAAATGCCTTTAAATGAAGAATTTCACGATGCAAATCGTGATCTTACAGATTCTGATGAAGATGCTGAAGTTGTCTGCAAGATTCTACTCCAGAAAATCAATTGAATTCTTGCACTGATACTGTTGTAAGAAACAATCCTGGTCAATACTCTAAGTGGACAAAAGCTCACCCAATCAACCAGATTATCGGTGACTCCAGTAGAGGGGTTCAGACCAGAAGTGCCTCTAGTGAACAATGTTTATATGTCAGCTTCTTATCACTGATTGAACCGAAGAAGATTGACGAGGCAATGAATGACCCAAGCTGGGTGATAGCTATGCAAGAAGAGCTTCACCAGTTCGAACGAAATAAAGTTTGGAATCTAGTTCCTCCTCCAGTTGGCAAGAAAGAACCAATTGGAACCAGATGGGTCTTTAGGAATAAGGTTGACGAAGATGGTCATGTGATCAAAAATAAGGCCAGATTGGTGGCACAATGGTACGTCCAGACAGACCTTGACTTTGAAGAATCATTTGCACCAGTAGCAAGGTTAGAAGCCATCAGAATGTTTTTAGCCTTTGCTGCTCATCATAAGTTCAAGGTCTACCAGATGGATGTAAAAAGTGCATTTTTGAATGGAGAATTAGAAGAAGAAGTTTTTGTCAAGCAACCTCCAGGCTTCATTGATGAAAAGCATCCACATTGGGTATATCGTCTGGACAAGGCACTGTATGGCCTCAGACAAGCCCCTCGAGCCTGGTATGGTACTCTGACCAAACACTTATCAGAAAATGGTTTCAAAAGAGGTGCAATTGACAATACCTTATTTATTCTTCGTGAAAGAGGTAATCTTCTATTGGTACAAGTTTATGTTGATGATATTATTTTTGGTTCTACTGATGAATCTTTGTGCAAGAAATTTTCAAAAATCATGTCTTCAAATATTGAAATGAGTTTAATGGGTGATGATGAGCAGGGTGTGTTAAAAAGAAAAGGTACTATCTATATGAGTAAACTCACTGATTCTTGGAGATTCTTTTTTACTCATTTGGTAGAATATTTGGGAAGTGGATCTGGAGGGCTTGATCAAATTAACCAGACCCAACTTATGATTGCATATTGCCTATGGCATGGGCTCAGGGTTGATTTTGCCCAAATTCTTTGGAATGATTTGGCTGAAAGAATAAAGGTTCATAAAAGAAAATCCCATGTTCCCTTCATTCGTTTCCTGTCTTTGATTTTTAAGCGTGCACTTGGAAATGAGTATGATTATGACACCAGTCATTTTTCTATGGCTGAGCACTTGAGGGATCTCAACAACTTAGTGTCCAAAAGTGATGAAGTTGAGATCCCAGTTGTTATGAGTGAGAGCTTTCAGAGGGAAACTACTGATGCATCACCTCCAGTGGATTCAGAAGAAACCCAGGGTGGTCCTCAATTCAATATAGACACTCCTGGGGATTTCACTACTGAAGAGCAGTCACCAGAAAATGAGGTGATTTCTGGTCAACACCAAACTCTTATTTTTCTTTCAAACATCACCACTAGACCAAGAAATACCTCCAGACGACTAAGGAGAGGATGAGCTCTGGTCATTCCTCATATACAAGAATCTGAAGAAGAACAAGTGACTACTCAACCTACTGCTCAAATAGAAAATGTTACTGGTGCTTCACCTCTTGTAATCCAGTATCAAGCAACACAGAAGGTGACATCATGAATGAAGATGGCACTTTGATCATGGATACCACAATGGAAGAAGCAGAAAATCAAGAATTTGAACAAGAAAATGTGGTTATGCCAGATTCCTCCTAGATAGACTTAAACAGAATTGTAACTGATCAGACTGCAGATCAAACCACCTTCTGGGATGGAGATGAATCATCCTTGGACTTATCTAACTTTGGTCAAGTTCAGGATTTATTCGGTGAAGAAGCTCAGTCTATGGAGGCAGATCTCCAAAATCCTGTCTCAACTTCAAATGATCTTCCCATTGATATCATTCCTTCAGAAACTCCAACTCTTACTCTACTTCAATCTGAACAAACTGCGATGCCACCTCCTCCACCGTCTTCAATTTCTTCAACCACACCATACATAAATCCTCTTCCTTCTATTTTAATTCCTTCACCTCAATCAACTCAAAATCCTCCACAGTCAACTGAGAGACTTCTAGTTTTAAATATTCCAGTCTCAAGTGCTCCAGACTCTACTGCTGCTCAAATCGAATTTCCTATACATGACAGAGTCGAGACACTCATATCCGTTGTTCAAAGAAGTGAATCTGGACCTTCTTCTATACCAGTGGGATTCTCTTCTTCATCTTCTACCGAAGTCCAAGGCCTTTTACACAAAGTGGCGAACTTGGAGAAATCCCTCCTGTCATCCTCCCAGGTTCTCTTTGATTTCAAATCTGCCATGACTAATTCCTTTCGGTCAGAGTTGAACACCTTTTCTGGGAATGAACAACTGGTGTTTGATAAACTGAATGAACTGGTACTTGCCACTAACAATTTCCAAGAATTTTTCAAAGTGGCAGTCCAGGAAATGAAAGAAAGATCCTCTATCTCAGTTTCTAATGTCCAAACTGCTGTTAAAGAAGTAGTTGACACCTTTCTAGGAGAACTGAAGACCGAGGTCCAGAATTTGCATCGTGTGGTGGATAGGTTGGATTGTAGGCCAACACTAGATCAGAGTTCAGTCATCAGCAATGTAAGTGACCAGACTGTGTTGAAACTCAAGAATCTGGTACTCAAGCAGCTCTCTACTGATGTGACTGACTCTGTTATGATCAAATTGCAAGAAGTTATGTTGCCAAAGGTTATAGATGTGATTGTTCAGGAAATTCCCAAGGACTTGGTGACTGAGGTAAAAAATCTGAAAACACAAGTCCAGGAACTCAAGAAGGATATGTCAGCAATGAAGCCAGTCGCTGGTCGTACTTTTGGCTCCACTGATAGGCAAATGCTAGAGCGGTCTGGAATCACCTCAATGCTGGAGGTTATTCCAAGGGGGAAAATCCAGGTGCTCTAGTTGCATTTGCTGCTGAAAAGTTGAAGGAGCAAAAGATGGAATTTGCTCGTATGGAGGAAGGTGATGATATTGGCACTGATGCCAATGAGCCAGAGTTTGAAGAGTTTGAAGATGTTGCCTAGCTCAAGAAAAATCTAAAGGGCACATCTGGTGCAAATGAAGAAGTTCAGTCTCCTGAAAGGCCGAATGTTACTGAGGAAGAATCGAAAAGAATTCATCAAACTGAACTCCTCATTAATATTCATAAATAAAATGCCAAAAAGGCACTGGTCAAACATCATGAAGAAATGGAACAGATGGGTACACTTGACAGTGCTAATGCTGGTGCCTTAAATCTGAAGTTAGAACAAGAGTTATTAAATGTCTTGATGTTATGGATGATATCAAATTAAGAAGTGCATATTTGAAGGAAGAACAAGAGCTGGATTCATTTACTCATGATATCCCTATTCCAGAGCTGATGAAAAGAAGGAAAGAAGAACTGGTTCGTCTGAAGAACCAAGTCAAAAAGAATGTAGAAGCTTTAGAAAAGGAGTACTCTAGGAAAAGAAAGGGTGGGAGAATATCTAAGGCCTCAAGAGATGCTGATCTGAATACATTCATTCCTATGGACACTTCAAAGTCTCTTACCAAGGTTGTAACAAGAAATACTGGTGAGACTCCTACTGAAAGCAGACCAATGGAAACATCTGAACAAGGCATTGGTTCTGATGATGTCCAGTTTCTGGTCAATCAAGCTCAAACAAGGGAAAGATATGAAGCCTTTGTACACGGCAGAGCTGATGTCAGAAAAATAATAAGTGTAGAAATTGAAGGCATTCCTAATGATCCCAAGTTTGAAAGGTTTTCAGTGAAGTTGTTCAGGGAAGAAAATTTCACTGATGAAAGGCCAGCATGTACAATTCATGCTTTTGGAATGACTGAGTTAAAAGAGATTGGTGAGTGTTTCAAAGGAAAAACATCATTTTCCAGGGCAGAGTTAGCTTTCATGAAAAGAATCAAGAACAAATTTCTGAAAAAGAAGCAGATGGAAGCTGAACTGGGAATGGCTATAGAACAAAGTTCACCACCACAACCCAAGAGAAAGGCCACTGAAGAAGCATCTGGACACATTGAAAAGAAAATGGCCTGACTCTTTTATCAGTTACTTGTAATTGTATTAACTTTATAAAGTTGTAACTTGTCACCAGTTGATGTCTGTAAATATAAGTTGCATGCTTTATGTTCTCACAAGTACTTGATCAAATTAAGTCTAGAAACTAAAATGTATAAACTGGGAACACTGATGATCTATAAAGTGGCTTTCCAGTAATTCAAATTAGACTTAGTCAAATTTTTCAAGGATTCTTCAAGCACAAACTTGTACAGATAAAAGCTTGAAAATCCTTGCATAATTTCTAAACAAATAGGGGGAATTTGTTAGGTCCAGATTTACTGGACTAGCTCCAGACGTGACTACTGGAGCCCTCTGAAGATTTGTCCAGAAATTATGAGAAGACCAGTGAACAACTTACCAGTATAGCAATCTGGATTCCACCAGATTTGTTCACTAGACTTCACTCCAATCAAGATCTTTCCACTGAAGAACATTCTCACTGAAGTTGAAGACTGAAGTCTGAAGAAAGAAGTCTGACAAATAGAGGAGCTCACTGGAAGACTTACCAAATCTCCTGACTGGAGTCCTTGTCAGTGTTCTAGACCTTACAAGTCTGAACACTGATTACAAGGAATTGACTTTATGCCTTTACATGCCTTTAACCGGACAATCCATTTGTCTTTTGTTAAAAGCCTTACACGCATGTAAAGGTGGTCGGTTAATTAGAAGACAAGTCACTATCATGTGACTTTATTCTTGTACTTTAATCAATGCTTTTAAGGAATTAATGTAATTTCCTTAAATGCATGTAACCATATTTGTACGGCAAAAAGAATATTATATTTATTCTTTTTGCCTATAAATACCAAGTCACCTCCTCGTCCAAATGACATACTTTTGCAATTTGGTGCCTTTGCTCAAATACTCTCGATCTAAACAGTCATACTTCACAACTTTAAGTATTTCGATCAAAGAGTTTATTTAGCAAATAATAGATCACTTGTAATTCATAGGTTGTTTAGTGATTACTTGACTTGTTATTCTACACTTGTGGGTTAAACCATCGAGTGAGGGACTTCACAAAAACCTACGAACTCACCAACCTTTGTGTTGACACGTTTTAGTATACTTTTCAGGTACTCAGGTTAATCAGGGATAAAGACTTTTATGCTAGGATTGGACTTCGGAGATTATGCTCCATTGCTTATTGTAAGACTTTAAGGCTACATGCCTTGGACTATTCTATAGATGGACTTATTGTATTGAGCTATTCTAGCACTATTATGACTTTGAATTCACGTTTCGGGAATATATTCATTATATTCTATTTCATTTAGTAGTATCTATGTAATTACATGTCGTGCTGTACTTTTCATGACACCTCATTTTTCCGCCAACGGTGGGGTGTTACAAGATGGAAGGATATTCTCTCAAGATGGAACAAATGTTCAAAATTGCTTCAAAATGTTTATACTCATGAATTGAGGGGGAGTATGATTACTTCATAAGAGACTTATTCATACTTCATTCGAATGCTTGCTCTCCAAAGTGCTTAAGTCGATGTGGCAAAGATCGAAGCTTAAAAAGTTGAAAGATTGGTTAGAAGATTCAAGACAAAGATGTAAAGCCTCAAAAGAGTCTTCATCAACATACTTCATTCAAGATCTTCAAGTCATACAATAACATTTTTCAAGAAAGCATAAAGACTTGTTCGACTCCATTATCCTCTTTCAAGAAGCTCCAATGCATATATCAAGAGGGAGAGTACAAGTTCATGAAACTTCATTTCAAAAAGTTGAATTTTACTCAAGAATCAAAGTTTGAAGAATCAAAGCCAAGTTCATACCTTTCGCATTTCAAAAGCCAAGTTCACACTCTCTTTATTCTCTGTTTTTAAAAAAAAAAATTGAGAATTGCCTTATGATTTAACTTCAAGAAGTCCAAGACCAAGACTGAATCAAGTTCTCCAAAGACAAAAGAGAAAGCTTTGAAGACTTGTTTCAACATACCAATTGTCTTCACCACCGGGCTCATCAAATTCATTCCTACAAGACAACATAACACATACTTCATTCATTACAATATATCACTAAGGGGGAGAATGTTAGAAATCGAAAAATAGTGATAAATTGTAATTTAGATTAGTGGACTTACTTGTTGTTAAGTCATAGTTTAATGATCACTGAAGTTGAGGGACTAGATGTGATAATTAGCATAAGTATAAGTATAGAGTATAGATACCCTCACACCTTAGAGATCATTAAGAAAGAACACTAACATTCCTTTCATTCTTGTAACTTTTACACACACATTAATTCCAATCATCCACTTTCTCTCTCAAAACACACACTCCCACACCAATAACACACACATCAAATCCACCATTGATGACGTAAATTTAGTGTAGAAATCGTGTTATGACAGGAGCAAATCTACTTTATAGAAAGTTGTTTGTCTATATGCTTTTTAAAAATAAACTGTGTATACCAATAATGAAATAAACCGTATACCAATAATGAAAAAAGTGTGTTTTTATAATTTCATTCCTATTAGCTATTTTAACAATAGAATACATTAAACTTTAGTAACACAAACTTTAGGTCATTAATGCTTAAATAATGAATCTAGCGAAAATTTGTTTATAGGATTGTGTGAGTCTAGCGACAACACTACTAATTAGGTAAAGTGAATCTAACGAGAATCTGAGTCGTGATGAAGTTTCCAACATACTAGCAATCAAGTAGGATAGTATTTGGTCGTACCATGAGATCGGAGATGCCAAACACAGGTATTTTAATTTAATTACTGTAATTAGCTTTTCTTCAAATATTTTCAGGTTAGCCTCTCGTTAAAAAGCGGTTGCGGCTATTTTAATTTACTGTCAAGTATTAGTTTACTAGGAGTTCATGACAAACCCTCAAAACAAACTAGAATTACACACACTACTAGATTAGGTAAAGCAACGCGTCCCTGTGAACGATCCTGTAACTTACCACTAGGCTATATTACATTGACCGGGTTCTTTGCTCGTTAAGTGTGTTTAGGTTAGATAGTTACTTGTACAACATAAATTTAAAGATAAGAAATAAAACACACCATTACTGGGACAATAATTTCTCAAGAGCTCTTTTTCTTTTCAACTCAGGCGATAACATTGTTACATCTTCAGTGTCAAGCTTCTCAAATTCTCCATTCTTGAACTTTTCTGATTCGATCAACTTGAGATCATCTAGAGTCCAATTTTTGATAAGAGGAAACTAAACATTTTTCTCTTTTTTAAATTCATGAACATAGATGACCTAGGAAAAAAAATGATATTAGATGATAATAAGTATTAAATAAATATGAGACTGATAAGTGAAAAACTGAAATTGATACAAAATAATGAAGTTACCGTCAGAAACATAATTGGGTCATTAAAATGCCTCTGGTTTTTCCAATCTTTCTTGGTGTTTATCAAGCACGTAATGAGAAAATCGCACCACTCGAGACATGTAACTTCCTTGAGTTTTGATGTATGTTGCAAAAACTTCTTGTTCAACTTGAGTTTTGTAGTAACAAACAAAACCAAAAAGTTAAGTTTGAAGAGAGCTCCTCCCTTTTCTTGAACATTCATGACACTGTACAACTCCTGCAAAGATGGTCTTTCTTTATTGAATTGATTTTTCCATTTTTTCACTTGCTTGTGTGAATGGTTTGCCTGAACACGGTAAGGAATCTTCTTGCCACCAATTGGTATTCCAAAAACCTCATGAACCATCTCCTTGGTAACTTTAATTTCTCTACCATTGTAGATGCAGATTCGTGTGACAATCGCAACATAAATTTGATTATCGTTTATGTTTTAGGAACTATGTTTGTAATCATTTAAATAAGAACCTTTGTTGGTATTTAATGATTACGTTTGAACTTCAATATTATATCTGTTTATCTTTTGTTTTGTGTTTGTGTGTCATATATTGTTTTACAGGTACAAGAACATAGAATCAAGGTTTATAAGTGTCGTAGGATGCTTAAACGATGGTTGGATGTTATGTACGAGTCAAACGAAGTCAAACATATAAAGGATGCTGACGTCATCAGCATGAAGGACTGAGCTCGTGCTGACGTCAGCACTAGGCAGGTCGATTGGTTTATTGTTTCGAGCCTAATCCTTCAATTAAGACCGAAGCCCACACGAACCAAAACCCTACTAGTATAAATAGAAACCTAATCTACGAAATTAGGTAATCTGTAGATGTAGATTCGTTGTGGCAAAAGCAACATAGATTTGATTATCGTTTATGTTTTTAGGAACTTGTGTGTAATCATTTAAATAAGAACTTGTGTTGATATTTAATGATTACGTTTGAACTTCAATATTATATTTGTTTGTGTTTTGTATTGTGTTTGTGTGTTATATATTGTTTATAAGTGTCGTAGAACACTTAAACGGTGATTGGATGTTATGTACGAGTCAAACGAAGTCAAACAAAGAACAATGGGTCGTCCCTCGTGCTAACGTCTTCAGCATGTAGGAACAACCTCGTGCTGACGTCAGCACGAGGCAGATCGGTTGTTTGTTGTTTCGGGCCTAATACGTAATTAAGGCCTAAGCCCACACGATCCAATACGTAATTAGTATAAATACAAGACCTAATCTATGAAATTTGGTTAATAATTTACGAATTCTTGAGAGATATTCACGAATTTACGAGCTAAGGTTATTTGTTCCTTCGTGTGTTATTCTACACGAACCACAAGCCTTGTGCATCTCCTTGGGTTGATTAATTACTTATTAATTAACAAAAGGCAATAGCAATCTAGTTATCTCAAGATGATTCCGCACTCTTGACATAACGAATCACATCTTATTACGATCCACGCAACAATAGGGCACCTTACAAGTGGTATCATAGCCCTAAGGTTGATTACCAGAAGGTTTAAGATCGTTTGATTTGCTATTGATTGCAAATTCGTTCGAAATTCGTGTTTTTCTTTGTGTTCGTGTCTAACTTCGCGCAACCTCGTGCTTACGTCAGCACGAGGTGATCCTTGCTTAGTGCCTACATCAGCACTAACTTGACTTCGTGTTAGCTTCGCGCCACGTCTGCACGAACTGATCTTCGTGCTCAGGTGCGTGACCTCGTGTGTCTTTGTGTCACGTGCTTCTCGCGTGACTTCGTGTTCTTCGTGTCACGTGCTTCTCGCGTGACTTTGTGTTCTTCGTGTCACGTGCTTCTCGCGTGACCTTGTGTTCTTCGTGTCACGTACTTCTCGTGTGACTTCGTGCCCCACGATCTACGTTGTTATTTCGTTTCATTTTTCACCAAAAGATTCGAAAATGACGACTTTACCAGCTGCCGCAAACTCACCCAATGCCTTACTTATCAGCCAGATGATCATGCACGATCATGAGGTTGGTCGGGGTAATACACCTCCAAAGCTTTTCCGTATGGAAAATTATTGGATGTGGAAGAGACGTTTTGAAGACTACATTCGTCTCACTGACATGGAAATGTGACTAGTGATAACTCAAGGTTTTGATTGGCCTTCATATGAGAAGAACGGAGTGATCAGTAGGTATACTTATGCTGATATGCCTATTGAAGAACGTAAAAGATACGCTGTTGAGGGAAAGGCATTGTCTACTCTTACTATGGCCTTGCCTCAAGATAGTGTACATCTGTTTAAAAAGTACACTACTTCAAAGGATTTATGGGATGCTCTCGAAAGATATTGTGAGGGCGATGTAACTTTGAAGAAAAACCGTATCAAGCTTCTCAAGCGTCAGTATGAAGCCTTTAATGGACTGAAAGGGGAATCTCTTGACCAGATTATTATTCGATTCAGTCATCTGACCACTGAGTTGTCATACTTTAAAGTTGTTTATCCTCAAACTGAGCTAGTTGATAATTTTCTGGATTCACTGTCTAAAACTTGGACTGATTATGTTCATCAACTTCAAGATGATCAGGAATACAGTACATGGGATTTTGAGAAGGTAGTCTCCAAGCTGAAGAACAGAGACATGAAGAGAAGGATTAAAGACACTCATTCGGATTTTACACAAAATCCATCCTTATATCATGCTAATTCTGTTCATTTAGCAAGTTCCAGCTCAGGAAATAATGCATTTCTAAGTGGTGCAGAAGCTACACCAATAGTAGATGCTGATGGTATTGCCGGATATGTTGCTTATGACAATACAAATTCAAATGTTAAGAGCAATGTACAATCTTTCCACTCTATGCCAATGAGTATGAGTTCTGCAGAAGGAAGAATGAGTATTTACTCAGCCTTTTGTAATGCTCATGAAGCATTTATTGGGGGAAAGGTTACTGATCCTGCAGTAATTGATGAGGATTACAATCAAATAGATCCTGATGATTTGGAAGAAATGGATCTACAATGGCAGCTTGCTATGCTTACTATTAAGGTCAGAAGATTCACTCAGAGAACTGGGAGACCTATAGGTAATGGCACTAAAGGCTTTGACAAATCCAAGGTGAAATGTTATAATTGCGATGGATTTGGTCATTTTGCAAGAGAATGTCAACGACCTAAGAGGATTGATAATACCGTTGCTGGTCGTCAAAATTACAATCAAGACGGTATTACACCGAATAATCATAAGACGCAAGCAATGATTACATATCCTGTTACTCCACAGCAGCTAGTTTCGTCACCATTTTTGGAGTCAAAGGCTGTTGTTGTTCAAAATCTAGATGGTACTTATCAATGGGATACACAATCCGATGATACCTCGAATCATGCCTACATGGTAGAATTATATGATGAGGTAGCTGCAACAATTGATTATGCTGTGTACTCAAGTGAAGAAAGTGCATCTGAGATAGTAGAGAAGAATATGTGTAATGTTGATGAGACAGTAAGATCCGAGAGTGAACAAATGACTGCAGTAAAAGCATCTGAAGAAAAGGAAGAGTCATCAAATCCTGTTGATGACATTTCTATGAAGAGCATTGAAGAGCAGATGAAGAACTTCGTGATACCTGAAGGTATGACAACTGAAGATTTTGTTGCATACATGGCAGATTGCAAGGTTGCAGATCAGAAGATATCTTGTTCTTTATCTTGTATAATTGACGTATGTAGAATGGTGTCAGATTTAAAACAAGAAATGTTGAAACTAAAAGAAAATTCAACTAGTTTAACTGCTGAAAATGTTATACTTAAAAAGGAAAGTAATGTGTCTAAAAATTCTGATTTACTTCTACAAGGTCACCAACAAACTGAATTAGATTTTAATCCAGATGAAGTAGTATACTATACATTGAAAGACTGTGATATAGTTTTTTATGATAAAGAAGTATCTATAAATAGGATTGAACCTAAATCAAGAATTGATAAAGTTTGGTGTGTGGAAAATAAAGAAGAATGGTTAGCTGAACAAATTCCATATAAGGATAGACATTATGCTCCTTTTAAACCAATAACAAATATGGAAGAAGCAATACAGACGCTTGATACCATAAATGAAATGAAGGAGTATGGTATACCAATCCCTGAAATAGAAAATGGTAAATCTAGAAAACAACAAGTAAAGAAATGCTATACTTGTCGTGAGAAAGGCCATATAGCTATTGAATGTCCAAATAGGAAGGTCAAGAATCCTAAGAATGACAGTCAAGTCAAGTCAAAGGATGTTGGTAACATTCCTACTCCTAAAGGGAAGGGTAAACTAGTTGAACAAGTAACTTCACCAAAATTCATGAGTGCATATAAAAAGGATTATTATAAGGAGTATGCAAAAAGACATACTGATAATAAAAATGCACAGAATTATGTTAAGTTACTTAGAAATGTGTCATATGGAGAGTCTATTGTTACAGATCAAAGGATTAGTGTCAATAGATCTAAGACTCCAAAACGACAGGGACCTTCACAGAATACTACTTTTAGTATTGTAAGTCCGAGTCGTTCTCGTACACCTCAAAAGAGTAATTCACCTAGGAAGATGACTCAACAAAATCGATCCCCTCCTGTTAGAATTAATAGTTCGTCTAAATTCTATGATCGATTAGGGAGTTAACCTAGATTTGGTACTCACTCACCAAGGAATTCACCTCCTAAGACTCGTTTCACTTCACCTAAGAAACAGTCTGTGACACCATCTTCATCCAAGGATCCATTAAAGAGCGATGGATATTGGACCGAATTAATCATTAGAGATGAATTCGGCAAACCTAAACCTCAAAAGGTTTGGGTACCCTTCAGAAACTAACCATCTTATCGTCTAATGTGTAGGGAGAACCAAGGAAGCCTATTAGTCTTTGGTATGTTGACAGTGGATGCTCTCGGCACATGACAGGGGACAAGAACGTTTTGTCCAACTATGAAGATGTAAATGGGTCGTATGTTAGTTTCGCAGGTCCCAAGGGCGGCAACATCTCGGGCCAAGGTGATGTTGTCAATGGGAAGATCACGCTGGAGAAAGTAAATTATGTGGAACAGTTATCACATAATTTATTAAGTGTTCCTCAGATTTGTGACAAGGGTAACACTGTCCATTTTAATGAGAAAGAAGCACTTATATTGAAACCAGGATATGTTATTCCTGAAGACTGGATCCTGCTAAAAGCTCCTAGGAAGAGAGACATCTATGGCCTTGTGTTAGGTGTTGATAATCCAGAGGAGTCTGTTTGCTTGTTATCGAAAGCAAACAAATCTGAATCGTTACTATGGCATAGAAGAATGGGACATATCAATTTCCGAAAGATGAATGACATTGTCAAACATGGTTTGGTTGACGGCGTTCCCATGAAGCGGTTTGGAATGGAAGACAAATGTGTACCTTGTCTGAAAGGTAAACAGCAAAAGTCTGCACATAAACCGAAACAAGAAAATTCTATTGCCAATCCTTTCAAGTTACTTCACATGGATTTATTTGGTCCAGTAAATGTAAGAAGTATCGGTGGGATGTATTACTGTTTGGTGGTTACTGATGATTACTCGAGATTCTCATGGGTTTTCTTTCTTAAATCGAAAGATGAAACTCCGCAGATTTTGATAAATTTTTTTGTCGAAACTGAAAATATGGAGTTCATGTTAAGAGAATCAGTAGTGACAATGGAACTGAAGTTAAGAATAATGTGATGGATGTCTTTTGTTTGTCAAAGGGAATTCAACATCAATACAGTTCTCCGTATGAACCACAACAGAATGGAGTTGCTGAAAGGAAGAATAGGACTCTAATCGAGACAGCCAGAACTATGCTTGCAGATTCAGGGCTTCCTACTATGTTTTGGGCGGAAGCGATGAATACAGCTTGTCATATTTTAAATAGGGTTACTGTAGTTAAGCGTCATAATAAGACATGTTATGAGCCTCTACATAAAAAGAAACCGAGTTTGCAGAATGTTGAACCATTTGGTGTACCGTGTACTTTCTTGAAGTATCTACCTCAGTCAAAGTTTGATTCAAAGGTTGAAGAGGGGTTTCTCATGGGTTATAAACCGGGAACATCAATTCGACGGGTTTACAACAAACAGACCGGCAAAGTTGATTTTGGAACGAAAGTCAAGATTGTCAGTCATAAGCCCGCTATACATTCTGGAAGTGGCAAAAATTTCGATTATGATAGTGTGTTTAGTTTGCTACATGGTCCTGATTCTTATTGAGATCCTGAGACAATTGACGATGTGATTATTTTAAGAGATCACATGGATAATACTCTTATATCTCTGCCTACTCGGAATGTCGATACTACTTCAACCAACGTTCAGTCTACTACTAATGTTGATTAAAGTGGTAAGGATAAGGATAAGACACTAGATTCAGACAATAATGAACCCGCAAACACTACACCACCTACTCCATTGAAGGTTACACTGCCTGATGATGATCTTATTTCTGAAGAATCGGAAGATGATTTCAGCTCTCCTGAGTTTCAGATTAAAACAAATTTAGGAGAAAGTTTGAATGTTGATTCGGTTCCTCAATATCGAATTAATAAGGATCATCCAGTTGAAAATATTCTTGGAAATGCTACAGAACCTGTTCGAACTAGAAATCAGTTGAATAAAGAACTAACTAGTTTGTTTTGTGAAGTGAAAGATACTGGTTTGATTTCACAAGTAGAACCTAAGAATGTTAAGGCAGCACTTCAAGATCCATGTTGGGTTGAAGCTATGCAAGAAGAATTAGCTCAATTTGAAAAACTTGGAGTTTGGAAGTTAGTAGATGTGCCTAGAGGTAAAGAACCGATTGGAACTCGTTGGGTATATAAATGCAAACGAGATGACAAAGGGATCGTTACTAGAAATAAAGCACGTTTGGTTGTTCAGGGGTTTGCACAACAAGAAGGATATGACTATAACGAAACTTTTGCGCTAGTTGCTAGGATTGAAGCTATAAGGTTATTTTTAGCTTTTGCAAGTTTCAAAGGTATAAAGGTGTATCAGTTAGACGTTAAGAGTGCCTTCTTGTACGGTGAAGTCAAAGAAGAAGTGTATGTTTACCAACCACCGGGGTTTGAATATCCGAATTATCCAAGAAGAGCATATCATTTGGATAAGGCTCTTTATGGATTGCATCAAGCACCCAGAGTGTGGTATGAAAAGTTGTCGACGCATTTGTTGACAAATGGATTTACAAGAGGATCGATGGACAGCACAATGTTTATCAAGTGGAAGAAGCGAGATTATCTGATTGTACAAGTTTACGTGGATGATATTATTTTTGGTTCATCTAATATTAAGATGTGCAAAGAGTTTGAAATGAGTGCTATGGGGGAATTACAATTTTTCCTCGGACTACAAGTAGATTAAAGGAAAGATGGATTCTTTATTCACCAGTCTAAGTATGTTGATGACATCTTGGAAAGGTTTCAAATGTTAGAATCCAAGACATATGGTACTCCTATTCAACAAAATCATGGTTTAGGAGTTCTTGATCTGAAAGATGAACTTGTGGATGCAACTTATTATCGTGCTATTATTGGCTCATTGATGTATCTGACTGCTTCACGTCCAGATATTATGTTCGCTGTTTGTCTTTGCGCTAGATTTCAAGCTAGTCCGAAAGAGTCACATTTGAGTGCAGCAAAACGTATTCTACGTTATCTTAAGGGAAACCAAGGGCTTGGTCTATGGTATCCAGTGGGAGGAACGTTTGATTTTGTTGCATATACTGATTCGGACTTTGGGGGTTGTAACAATGACAGAAAGTCTACGACTGGAGGTTGTCAGTTGTTAGGAGGAAGATTAGTATTGTGGCAATGCAAGAAGCAGACATGTGTTGCTCAGTCTTCATGTGAGGCAGAGTATATGGCTGCTGGTAGTTGTTGTTCCCAGGTATTGTGGATTCAGCAACAACTTCGTGACTACGGTATGGATTTTCTTGATACTCCTATTAGAATAGACAATAAGTCAGCTATAGACATTACAAATAACCCTGTCATGCATAAGGTCACCAAGCATATTGATATTAGACATCATTTCTTGCGTGATTGTGCCCAAAAGAAGTTAATTCATTTGGAAAAGGTTATAACCGATGATAATTTAGCTGATCTGTATACCAAAGCATTTGATAAGACTCGATTTGAGAATTTAATTCTTCTCAATGGGATGAAGAATGCTGATTCATATTAAATCTCTCAAAGAACAAATTTTGTAAGTTTGTGTCTGTAAATAGCTAGAGTCATAAAAATACAAAAAGAGTTCTTAGTGTCATAAAAACCATAAAAATCTGAAAAATGAGAAAATGACAAAAATATGGGAGAGATTTAAGTTAATGCTGTAAGATGATTAGAAGTGAGGATACTTCGTTTTTTAAGTCTGCTTAATCGTAATATAACTGCTTGGTTCAGTGATTACAATTTGGGATATATTGGTAGACACAAAGTAGCAAGGTTTCCTTAATTTGAACTTAATTTATACAATGTTCTTGTGGGAAACATATTAAGATATATGGCTGAGAATGCTTGCTTTTCAGTAATGAATTGATCTAGTCCTTAAATTTTGTGAAAGATCTAGCATTACTATAAGATTTGTTCAATATATAGGCAAAAACCTCTACCAATCATGAGCATGAAAGAAAATGTGATATTGTTATGCAAATGAAATGAATATAAATTAAGGGACTAATGTGGTCTTTGAGATTCAGAGAAGTATGTCCTCGGGGTGTCTTTATATACCTAGCCTACCTAAAGCTTCCAACTTGGGATAGGTTGTCAGAAAGTTCGCTACATGGGTCTCATAGAAAATCACGGGTTCCTTATAACTAATGAAATGCAAAAGCAAATAAGTTAAATCACAATGTAATTAAAATTCTGTTATCTAAAAAGTGTCTCATGATTTGTTTAAGGATGCTTTTGAATATATATTGAATATTTGTTATCTTAGTGCTTGTATCGATTACGGAAGTTTATCTGAATGTGGGTCACATAAGTTCGCAAACTATTCAATGGCATATTAGGCTACTCGGGTTACATGGTGACTGTCCTTGGCCAGGGTATGTCGAAAGTGTCATAACTCTAAGGAAACTGGAAGTACCGAGTGTTTAAGAGGACAAATATACCGGTAATCGTGGTTGAATCACTGTTCATAATTAATAATAAGAGAATTATTTCTCACTTGCAGACTTATGTAAATACTAATCTGATCTAATCTGCAGAAACTTAGAGTTTCTTGTAAATAAATAAAGTAGCTTAGTTGATTTTTATTTTTATTTTTATTTTTATTGTTATTTTTATTTTTATTTTTCTTTTTATTCTTGTAATAAGTGTCAGTTTGTGTGTCAAACTAGTTCTTATTGCACGGGAGATTTCATAAGCATTAAACATTATAATTCTTAGTGAATTATATAAGTCTTGTTACTTACAGTATAAATGTGTAAAAGATGGATTTTCTAATTAATACATAAGTTGTTTAATTTAGAAAATGAAATGTTTTGAAAATTGAAAAGTCAAAATATTTTTTGAATATGTTTCATGTAAATTTTTGAAATTTCAATTGTTTATGGTTGATAAGTATGCTTGACAAATATTGGACTTGCCTTAGATCTAGTAATGATTACTAGGTTAAGTTTTTGGTTGTTTTGCATATTTATGATATTTTTATTGTTCTTGATGCATTGATGAAATTTGTTAAGTGTGCAGGTTACAGATATCAAATTTCATTTGAATACCATCTTGAAACAAGTCGGAATGGATATATCATGATTAATCTACATGCGGAATGCATCATTGCCTATTTATTAACCTAAGACTTAGTGTGATAGGTTATAGTTTATTATCAAGATCACAGCCTAAGATGTAATGTGATACGTTGTTGATATGATATTTTTGATGTATTGTAATGCATTAGACATTAAAATGCTTTGCATTGTTGAGTTAAACATCAATGAAGAAATGATCGATTTTATGTCAAGATAATAATGTAAGATTTATTTGATACATTATTTTGATGACAAGTTAGTACGGATGATTTAAGATAGCATATTCGAGTAGATACAGGTTTTTAGTAAGGAGTATCTACAGGTTTATGTTTCAGGAATTTTTGGATTTTTTCCTTGTTTACATTTCTAGAAAATTCGCGAAATTTGGCTAAGGAATGAACCTTCTGTGGTTTAAAATCTGGAAATTCAAAATCACCTCGTGCTGACGTTAGCATGCCTCGCGCTGACATCATCACGAAGCCCACGAACTACGTGTTCAGCCTAGCCCATGTGGATTCGAATATATATATATGGGTTATTACTATTCATTAATTACCATTAATCGAAAATTAACCTTAAATAACCATACGAACTTCGTCTACCTCGTGCCACTATTCATTCGTCTACTTTTTGATCGATTTCACCCTCTTTTCGTGTTTATCATTCAGATTTGTTGGTAAATTCATGATCTAGGATAGATTATTGATGTTTTGACTATGAAAATTTGACGATTACAAGTCGTTATAATGCCCAATGATTGACTTGTTTTTCGCGTGAACAGTACCACGAACGAACTAATGATTGAATCTTTGATTTTTTATGATTTGGACTAAAATTGGACATAAAATTAGATTAACTAATGTTTATACACTTTAAATCTATTAAAAGTTCACATTAACATGTTTAAAATCAAGATTAATTGAAGAATCTATGGCTCATTTACTATTCACACTAAGCAGATGACGAACACGAAGAACATCCACTTCGTGTTCATCTAAATTGAATTCGTTTCGATTTCTTAGTTTTTCTGGGCATACGCGAACCATAAACAAGTCCACGATGATGTTTTTGATCAATTTTCACATCATATGGAGATGTTTTTGTCCTTCGTGTTCTGGGTTCATGCTTGGTTCGTGCTGACATCACGATGAAGGAGATCCTCCTCGTGATGACATCATCACGAAGCAGAATGACAAAACCCTAACTTTTGTTTTTTCGTTTATTCTAACTTTTCGTTTTCTTGTCGTTTTTGTTTGATTTTATGCAGGTATGGCTGGACAAAGTGCTCGCGTGTTCGTCAAGGAACATAATGCTGCAATTGACATCAGCATTACGCAGTTAGGATGCACACCAGAGTTTCATGGTGTCCTTGAGTACTTAGCACGCTCTCGTATTCGTTTTGCGTTGATCGAGAATCCTCCACTGGTCATAAGTCTTATTATTGAATTCTGGAACTCAGCCAGATTGGTGCAAGTTGGTGAGCACACTATGATTCACACTACTGTTGCTGGACGTAACATTCAGTTTACTGCTGGAGACTTAAGGACCATTTTAGACTTAGGAACTGATGATATGGAGCAAGGTCCTGTTGAGTTTGAAGAAAGCTTTTGTGACGGTGCTCTCAGGCGTATGGGATATGTTGGTGATATTACTCATCCTTATCACAAGAATCATCTTCTAGGCAAATGGAGATTGCTTGCCTACTACTTATTGAGGTCTCTTAATCATCGGAGTGCAGGTCATGAACAGTTGAACATTTTTACTGCTTCTCAGTTGGTTGCTCTGGTACTGAACAAGCCCTACAGCTTTTCCCAGTACATCTATGACAATTTTGTAAAGCAGGTGAGAGCATTTGGAAACGATAAGAAATTCTTCTTATTTCCAAGATTTTTATGATAATCATTCGGCGCAGAATAGCAGATTTACCGTTTGATGGTCCTACTTTCAATTTGGGTCTTCTGACTCATAAGGTGTTTGCTGAGAGTATGAAGCGCTTTGCAGGTCATGGTGTTCCTGATGATGTTGCCAATCCACCATTGTTCGGACATCTCATAAATCCTGGCAATGTTGCTCCTCGACAAGGTTGGGAAGATGAAGCGCCTGCTGCTGTTGCTGCTGATGATCAGGCTCAGGAAGATCCTCAAGAAGAGCGAGCTGATCAGTTTGAGGGACTTAATGATGTTCCTCTGTATGCTGGTGATTTGGAGCATGATTCTGATATGGATGCTCTCATGGAGGATATTAATGATCCTACAAATCTTGTACCAGCATCTACTGGAGTTTCTACTTCTACCTCTACTCCAGTTGATGTTGATGTTGGTCCTTTTGAAGTCCCGGTTAATGTTGTTGAGGATTCAGAAGATGAAGAAGAGGAAGAAAGACTGCCAAAGCGAAGAAGAAGACATGCACGATCTCAAGCTGAAGTTGATAGAGAGTTTGCTGCTTATTCTGAAGCCATAGAGAGGTCTCATGCACCTACTGTTGGTGATACTCCATTGGTTGCTGCTTTAAGAGCTTCAGTTTCTGATGTTTCTGTTTTTGTGTCTGCTCCTTCTGCTGCTGGTGTTGTTGTTGGGGAGAGAAGGTCGAGACCAAAGTTTATCATTCGAGGAATTGGTTCTCGCGCAGAAGTTGTCACTGAGGCTACAACTGTTACGATTCCTGCTGCTCCGGAGTCTACAGTTCGTCAAGAGCCAGAGCCGACACTTGTTGCTCCAAGGCCTTCATCTGCTCCTATTCAGGCTACTGTTCCTGTTTCTACCATTATGGGACGTCTGTTGGCTCCTCTGCAAAGACCACAGATGCCTCCCACAGGAACTTCCAGTGCTCGTATGCCTTCGTTTGAAGCTACGATGCCACCTCAGGCCTCTACATCTGATGTTGCTTCTACGTCACGTCCAGTTGCTCCTGTTCAAGTGCAGCTGAGTCGTTTGTTTTCTAAAAAGAAGATGTTAGAGATGAGGGTTACAGATTTGGAGAGTCAGCTAAAGCTCCAAGCTGCTAAGCATCAGGAAGAGATGGACATGATGACAGCTTTTGTTCATTCTCTTGGATCTAGACTTGACCAATTCTTGGCTCAAGGGGGAGATAAAGATGGTTGTAAGGATGATGAGCTAGCAAAGAAGACTAGAGATGATGATCATGATGATCAAGATCAAGCTCAAGATCCAAATCAACAACAAATAGATGGTGAGCCAGAGAATAGAGGTCAAGATCAAGATGTTGCTGATGATACTGCTATGGATACAGAGACTGCAGATGTTCAGGGGGAGTCATCAAGACAAAGAGAGTCAGAGATTGCTGGTACAACTGGTGCTAGTACTTATGGGACTCAAGATAAAGGGAAAGCTGTGATGACCGCTCCAAATGCAGATCCTGATGATCCAGATAACAATGATGATGGGGAAGATTCCAATTCAGGTAACTCCGATTCTAATTCTGATAAAATAGAAAGGGAGATAGTGAATGATCCTCATATTCATATAGAAAAAGAAAATCTTAGCAAAGGAAAATCTACTCAGGATAGTGAGTCAACTAAGACTGATTCTACTACCAATGCCTCTACAGAGTCAGATTTGCACCCTTTAATTGTGCATAGACTAAAAAAGAGATTGGGTTATGATCCACAAGCTCATATGAGAGCTAGAGCAGAGATTATGGATTATGATGATCATTATGATCCAGGATCACGTAGGGATCAAATGAAAGAACAGTCAGGGTTAACTCATACATATTCAGAGTCAGAGTCAGATTCGGATTCAGATTCAGATTATGAACCTTAGTGCTAATTTTGTTTGTTTTTGTTTTTGTAATAATTATAAGATAAATATAAATGTATTTGTTATTATATTTATGATATAATATTAGTGTTGTAAGTTAAAATAGATAAAGATTATAAGATAAATATCAATGTAATTGTTACATTATATTTATGATATAGTATTATTTATTTTAATTTCTTTATGTATTTATACTATTTATTATGTCTTGACTTATGATTTATGTTCTTTATCTTTGTATATGTAAATCGTTTGAATTGCAGATAAGCTTCAAACAATAGGTGCATTGGACGATCTTGATGCTGAAGAAGATCTAGAAAGTATCGATGATGAAGATTTGGAAGAAGGAGAGTTCATTACTTCGGAAGCTGACAGAAGAAGGTTGCTTGAAACACCTTATGACTTTGATTGTGTCTTTAATGAAGATGAAGTCATTCAAGTTGAACCGATAGCTGAAGTAGAACATCTCAATCTCAATCCAATCAGAGATAGTCCAAATGAACCTAAGAATGCTCCAAGGTTGAGATTTGCTGTATATGCAAACATAGTTGATAAAGGACATGATAATATTTTTGATCTATACTGGAATATAGATGCTACACGAGAGATTGACCTTGGAAGATTTAATATACCTCCGGTGCAGCAAGATCATGAGTTTATTATTAATAGACTAATTCCAGGTTATAGAGGACATACTGGTTTGATGATACGTGATACGTATAAACCATCAATGTTTTGGGAGTTTGTCTCAGACAAGGATGCACCCAAATACTTCTCAGTGATACAAAGTTGGTTCTATGATCACATAATCAAATTGTTTATTATCAAGAGAAAGGAGGGTTGCCAGTACATGTCAATAAGTCAAAGACACTTCCACTCTTTCAGTGATTCTGACATGATAGATTTGGGAAGACACTGGTTCGTTAATCTTCAGAGCAGTGGACTTGCAGATTTCTACTGGAATAGATTCCGAGATGAAAGAATTAAGTATTTCAGTGATAGAGGTCTGAAGCCAGAAGAAAGGTTGATAAAGCCAACACCTTTGAAGAAGATTAAGAATCTAGATGGCACATTTCGGTTTATCCAGAGAAGAATTAAATGTGTTAAGAAGGTTCCCGCTATCAGATGGGATCAAGATATGCTGACAAAGATGACATTTTGGCAGATAGATATCAAGTTAGGCGAAGTACAGATGTTTGTTGATGATTCAAAGAAACAAATGTTGCTACGTATGTATGATCCGATGTAGGTTGTCAACTTGTCAGCTGTGGATGTTTGGATACATCTTGGAAAGTTCGAGAAGAAAGGTGATGAAGGTTACTTTATTGGTTATTCCAAGACATTGATTGCCTACCGAATCTACAATCGCCGAACAAATACAATTCAAGAAACAATGAATGTTTGGGTTGATGAGATGTCGGGCATGATCTTTGAACAAGAAAGTTTGATACCAACAAGTAATGATCCAAGTACTTCATCAAGGACTTCTACTTTAGCATCTAAATTCAAGAAGTTTCCAACTCCAACAAGTGATGAATTAGATATTCTTTTTAAAGAATTCTACGATTCTAAACCGATTCATGATGAAGAACCTCAAGTCATCGTTGAACTAATTCAGACAAATAATCCAGTTCCTGACAACAATCATGAATCATCATCAAGTTCTTCTGAGCAAGGTGCTACATCTTCTAGTAGTAGTTCTTCATCCTCTTCTAATGATTCTTCTTCACCACCCTCTCCTAATATTTTTTCTCAAGTGAATGTTCAAGAACAACCTACCCAGTTTACTCAAACTACCAATCCGATAAACAATCCAAATGTGTATGTGCCACTTGACTTCGATCATCGATCCTATGATGAAGCTATTCTACCAAGCTATGATTCCATCTCTCAACAAAACTCAGGTTTTAATGATGATGATGTTAATGTTCAACAACAAGATCCTCTTCCTCATGATCGCAAATGGTCACGTATGCTGAAAAATCATCCTACTGATCAAATTATTGGAGATCCACAGGTCAGAGTATCTACTCGTACTTCAGTAAATGAGTGTCTTGTTGCACTTTCTCTCAGCAACATCGAACCCAAAACTGTCTCTGAAGCTCTTCATGATCCAGAGTGGGTTAAAGCTATGCAAGAAGAACTTGCTCAATTTGAAAGACTGAAAGTATGGAGATTAGTTCCAAATCCAAGAAAAGATGAACCTATTGGAACAAAGTAGATTTTCAAGAACAAGAAGGATGAGAATGGAGTAGTAGTAAGGAACAAAGCTCGACTAGTTGCAAAGGGTTATTGCCAACAACCTGGTGTTGACTTTAACGAAACTTTTGCTCCAATTGCAAGAATGGAAGCCATTCGGATTTTCTTAGCTTATGCCGCATTCCGAAACTTCACTGTGTTTCAAATGGATGTGAAGATAGCTTTCTTGAATGGTGAACTCAAAGAAGGAACAACCAGAAGGTTTTGTTGATTCTAAAAGGCCAAACCATGTATATAGGTTAGACAAGGCTCTCTACGGTCTTAAGCAAGCACCTCGCGCATGGTATGATTCCTTAACTACTTTCTTGATTAGAGGTGGATTTACCAAAGGCACAATAGACCCTACCCTGTTCATTCGTAAACAAGGTAAACATGTTCTTCTTGTCCAAATATATGTTGATGACATTATCTTTGGGTCAACCAGTCAAGCATTTTGGTGAAACTTTTCATCTCTAATGGTTAATCATTTTAAAATGAGCATGATTGGGGAAATGAACTACTTTTTGGGTCTTCAAATCAAACAATTACCAAATGGTATTTTTATATCACAAGGTAAATACATTAATGATATGTTGAAAAAGTTTGATATGACTACATGTTCGTCAATTTCTACCCCAATGGCTGCTCGAACAAATATTAATGCTGATAAAAATGGGAAACCATTTGACCAAAAGAGATATAGAAGTATGATTGGTTCGTTGTTGTATCTTACAACATCTCGCCTAGGTATTATGTTTGCAACATGTATGTGTGCTAGGTATCAAGCTGCCCCAACTGATTTACATTTTCAAGCTGTGAAACGAATATTTCGTTTCTGAAGGGTACACCCAATTTAGGTCTCTTGTATCCAAAGGATACTGGATTTAATCTAACTGCCTATTCAGATGCATATCATGCAAGTTGTAAGCTTGATCGCAAGAGCACTTCTAGTACTTTACAATTTTTAGGTGATAAAATTGTGAGTTGGTCTTCCAAAAAACAGAATTGTGTGTCACTATCAACAGCTGAAGCTGAATATGTGGTTGCGGCTAGTTGTTATGCTCAAGTGTTATGGATGAAGACGCAACTAACTGATTATGGTCTGAAATATGATCATATCCCTATCTATTATGACTCTCAAAGTGCCATTGCTATTGCAGTCAACTCAGTAAACCACTCTCGATCAAAGCATATAGATGTGAGATATCATTTTCTCAAAGATCATATTGAGAAAGGTGACATTGAGCTCTACTTTGTGGGAACTGACTATCAGCTTGCAGATTTGTTCACCAAACCATTGGACGAAAAGAGGTTTAATTTTCTTATCTCCAAGCTTGGCATGTTAAATCTTGAACCTTAACTTATTTTGTTCTTAAAATTTTGAAAAGAACAAAAATCAAATACAAAAATATAAAATTTTGAAAATTAACAAAAAGATTTTATTTATTTTTTTCTTTTTAAAGTGGTTTACATATACTATGTATGTAACCCGTGCTTCATTGATTTAGTTATATCTCAGTGGCTTATACATACTCTGTGTATAACCCGTTCTTAAAAGTTTTTATTTATTTCCAAAAAGTATTTTTTTTCACTCTCAATTGTTGATATGAGAAGCGAAGGATTGAACGCCTTTGTGTACTCCCTACTTGTCTCATCTTGAACAATTGATTGAGTTAAATGTGCTTAAATGTTTTATTTTGCATCCAACTTGTTGATGTAAGATGCGAAGGATCAAACGCCTTTGTGTACTCCCTAGTATTCTTACTATGAATATTGTTGTTGAAGCAAAAATTTTGTGTTTCCAAATTTTTTTTGTTCAATTTAGACTCTCAAATTTTTCTTTATATATCACAACAAAGATTTTTTATTTCACAAAAACCAATTTTTGCTCTACCTTTCTATGAAAAACATTTTGATATACCTTTGCATAGATTAAGGGAAAGTTTGTGATCAAAAGTTTCAAAACTTCAAATGTGTTTTCAAATCTTTTCATACACAGGTTTGATGATTTTCAAATGACTTTTCATCAATTGAAGTTCGTTGATTAGTTTGCACTTGAGCGATTCGTTCACTCCATGAACTTCATCATCACCGATAAGTTCTAACCTCGGAGTATTCAATAATTTCATTGGATTGTAAGGGTATTTTGAGTGATGATGATTTCGTGCAAATAGGATGGAGTGAGTAAAGTCGAAAAGTGAGAGGTTATGGTGATATGTTATGAGAAAAGGGTTAAAAGAAATGATACCTTTCCCTAAATTTCACAAATCGCCGGGTAAAACACATTTCTATCGGATGTCATTTGTTGATATCTTGATAAAGACTTCATGGACCCATTGAAGCGATGCACATCTTTACCTAACCACTCAAGTGTTTCTTAACAAATATTTGTTTCATTTCTAACGGAGATTTTCACATTTCTATTGACTCTTCATTTGGAAGATGTTGATATTGAAAAAGGGAGACATTTTGCTCCAGTCCCCGACTTCATTTGATCATGTTGTGTCTAGAGCTATCGTGCTTGATCATTCGTTTGATCATTTTCATTTTCTTAAGACACATTCGAGTCATATCTTTGTGATATTACTGCTTATCTATGTGATATAGCCGAAACATTTGTAGTGATATCTTAATTGATATTCCATGATGATCAAATGGAAATCCTACCAATGCTAACATCTTTTCCAACGTTGAACGTAGGTCTCATAATTACATTTATGTGATTATTGAGTGAACGAGAAGTCTATCAGTGACCTCGGTTATTACCTAAAAGTCTTTAAGGATAATACATTATGGTTATCGAACGCCTTGGTGACACTGACCATGATTTATATTCTTTGAAGCAATCTCGTGGTTGAAAAGCTGCAAGACCGAACTATGTTAGAACATTGCTTTGTGCATATTTCAATGATACATAGGAAATCCGAAAAATGTTATACATTTCTATCGATCATTTCATTAATCCTTTTGATTTTTGAACATGTTAACAGATCATTCTTATCCGGTTTTTCCATTTCTCTTCTCACAAACACAAAAACCACCAACACCATTCTATAACATTTGTACCAACAACCTCAACCTTACATTTTAGTTACCCTTAGGATTCTTTAGGTTGGGCTAATGATTTGAGTTGATGAGTTGATGCTTGATATTTGTCCAGGCAAATCTTGTTTTAACCTGTGTTATTTCTTTTAGTATTTAATCAATCATTGTTTGCATAATGACATTGGTTCCCAACTTTGTCATTATGAGGGGGAGAAAACGATTATGATTGATTTTTGAGCTTGATTTGTGCTATAGTGAGTGTATGGAGGTTAGGGATGAAGATAGGAGAGAATATTTAGAGTTAAGGATGTATGGGATCAATGGAAGTTCAGTCAACTGAGCTCAGATTTTCACTTTTTCACTGGATTTTAGTCGACTGAGTTCTTGAATTGAAAAGGAAAATCAAGATGATTACAAAGATAAGAATGAGACCAATAATGAGAGGATATTATCTCAAGATGGAACAAATGTTCAAAGATGCTCCAAAATGTTTATACTCATGAATTGAGGGAGAGCATGATCACTTCATAAGAGATTTATCCAAATTTCATTCAAATATTTACTCTCCATAGTGTTCAAGTTAAATGTAACAAAGATCAAAGCTACGAAAAGTTGAAAATTGATTGGAAGATTCAAAACCAAGAAGTAAAGCTTCAAAAGAGTCTTCATCAGCAGATTTCATTCAAGATCTTCAAGTTGTTCATTTACACTTGTTCAAAAATGTCCCTATGCATACATCAAGGGGGAGAATACAAGTTGTTTATACTTTATTCCAAGAAAAATTTTCACTCAAGAATCAAAGATTTAAGAACCAATGCCAAGTTTATACCTTTCGCATTTCAAAAGACAACTATGATTCTTGGTTCAACAATTCTCAAAGATTCAAGACACACTCTTTATTCTCTGTTCAATTAAGAACATTGAGAATTACCTTATGTTTTAACTTCAAGAAGTCCAAGACCAAGATTGATTCAAGCTCTCCAAAGACAATGAGAAAGCTTTGAAGTCTTGTTTCATCATACCAATTGTCTTCACCACAAGGCTCATCTACTTCATTCCTACAAGACAAAATAACACGTACTTCATCCATTACAATATATGACCAAGGGGGAGAATGTTAGAAATCCAAAAATAATGATAAATTATAATTAAGATTCTGGACTTACTTGTTAAATCATAGATATATGATAACTAAGGATGAGGAGCTAAATATAAAGTTTAACATGTGTAAGGACTTATAGTATAAATACTCCTCATTCCTTAGGCATCATATATATACATGTACATATAACTATTTTAAGTAGAACCCTCATAATTCACACACACCTCAGTCAGTCCAAACACACACACATACTCTCTCTCAATACAAACACTAAACACACCAAGAACACACACACTTACATCCGCCATTGTTGAGATCGAATACAGAGCAGAAATTGTGTTATTACAGATATAATGACGAATTTGGTTGTCTTGTTGCTCGTGTGACCTCCTACACGAACCACAAGCTTCGTGCATCCCCTTAGGTTGATTAACTACTTGTTAATTGACAAAAGGCGATAGCAATCTAGTTATGTCAAGAGGATTCCGCACTCTTGACATAACGAATCTAGTTATCTCAAGAGGATTCCGCACTCTTGACAAAAGGCAATAGCAATTTAGTTATCACAAAATTTGACAAAATTTTTCTATGATAATTTTTCTCTCTTGTTGGAATATGCATGACACACACCCTCTATTTATAGGCAAGGGCTAGGAACGCAAATGGCTATATGCGTGTTCTAAAACACGCTGGCCCATGCGTGTTTCCAAACCCAAGCCCATTAGGTTTTGGCAAGTTTGCGTATTTCTGTAGGCATAACATACTTTTGCTTGTTTCCACAGAAACTCTCAAACCATTTGAGTGTTCTTGAGAACAAGCATATTTTTGCTTGTTTCATAGAAACTCTCAAATGAACATTTGAGTGTTCTTACTTTTACCAAGCAAGACTTTTTGCTTGTTCCAAAGAACCCTCAAATAACACTTAGGATACGGTGAGTAAATGTCTTTACTGCTGTCAAGACGCAGAACCGACATTGTATTCTGAGTTAATGTCTTTACTGCAGTCAAGACGCAAAACCGACATTAACTCAACTAATGCTTTAACTGCTGTAAAGATACGCATAACTAGCATTAGCCTTTGACACATTTCAACTACTGTGAATACGCAGAAACAATGTCGTCAATATTACCTATTGGAAGTGTGTATATAAGATTAATGTTCAAATTGCTGTAAATACGTAGCAACACAAATATCTTAACTTCCTTCTGAAGGTACACTAAGTTAATATCTCAACTGCTGTTAATACGCAGAAACAATATTAACTTAATGACTCTTTACATGTTATGTCTAAAACCTGCAAAATACAAATAATAAACAAACATATAAACATAAGTTGGATCCCAATTGGCTTTCACAAAATATGACAGGGTAATATTAAGACAAACGGTAATTACAAGATAATTACAAGACTTGAACTTATACACAAATATACTACACATATCTAGAATGCTCATGTCATTGAGAATCATGCACTAACAGTCTCCCCCTTGACATCAGCATCTAGATATGGCCTTCAAGACTCTGTTTGTTATCCTAAGTGTTGCCAAAAAACCCTCTTCAGATGCTTCAGGTGTTACACTAGCTGGACTCCCGCTCATCCTTTCAATCAAATCAAAAGTTCGAGACTCTTGTTTTGAGTCTACCCCTGATTGATTGTCTACCTAAACCCTGCCTTTTGCAATGGTTGTTTGTAGAGACAGCTCGTCTGATCCCTTCTCCTTTGGATCAAGTAGGTCAAGTAATGCATTAACATAAGCACACTTGCCTTTAGCTGAAGGGTCTATCGGATCTTCAAACATGCTCCCGTACTCATCAAAGTTGAAGTATGCAGCAATGTCATCTTGTAGTTCACTCCCAACTTCTTCCTCAGCAGTTGGTCTGACCTAAGTACCGACTCCTACTCCTCTAGTCGGTTGTTTTTGGAAACCAGCCCCTTCTTCTTCAGCTAGTTGATTAGATGAAGGAGCAACAGTCGATTGCCCCTGTTGACTTTGCTCCCCCTGAGCTGCATTGACATTTAAGCCCATAATTCTCTGAATCTCCTCCTACTGTCTGGAGCCGCTTGGATCTTCATCTTCATCGTCTCATCCTCCTTGCATCCAGACTTCTCCCCTGAGATTCAAAATTTTTGATCTTTTTATGCAGCTCAGCTGACCTCTTCCCCAATTTCTCAAGATGAGCAGCTTGACCTTTAAGCAATTTGTGGTGTACCCCAACAGAATCAACAATTCCATGATAGAATAAATTGATGCTTATTGGGTTTCTTGTAGATCAGGCTAGCTATTTTCAAGCTCTAGGAGATTTTGTTTTATGAGGCCATCATCCCTTTGGTGTAACTCTTCTTTTCGTTTTTGCTTGTCAGACAAGCCTGCAACTAGAGCTCTCATTTGCTGAAAATGAGCAGCTAACTTGGCAACACGATCCTTGTTAGTATGGGTAACTCCTTGCTGTGAAGAACTCACTGATGGTCTTGTTGTAGATGATGGATTCATTGACGAAGACATGATTGGTGTGATTGTAGCTCCGTGAGGTCTCGCAGTCATCAAAATTGGTCTATTTCCAATCTTGATTCCTAAAAGTCTGACAATCTTGGGAAGTGATTGGTCATCTTCAGCACTAACCAGTAATACTACAGCTGGTTTGATGACAACAGGAGTAACCTGAGCAGCAGGAATTGATGGTGCTGCTGAACTAGAGGAAGTTACACCAACCAATCCTTTACCTCTATCTTCTGTCAAACTCTACACAAGCTCTTAGATGTTTGTCGTTGCTTCGTCCAACCTTCGTCTTGTCTCTTCTACATCAAAGTCCTGACGTTGTCTCTTTCTGCTGAGACTTCGGCCTAACCCAGAAGGATCTTCTTCTTCTACAACTGGCCAGGAATCAGCTTCGGCCATGGAGAGATTTACTGGTGCGGATGTACTACCAGCACCTTGACCGAAGGGTACTCTGCCACCATCATTATCTTGACCATCGTCTCCATCATAATCTTCATCCTCGTCCCCGTTACCTCCTTCTCCGAGGTTAACATCTCCTCCAATGTCATCAGCAGCGTCGTCTTGGTTGTCTTTAACCATGTTTTCGACGTGCTTTGCTGTTAGAAATCCAAAACTAGTGATACATTGTAATTTAAGTTATGGACTTACTTGTTGTTAAGTCATGAGTTGATAATTTCTAAGGTTGAGGGGCTAATAGTGTTAATTAGCATAGTTAGATAGTTTGGACTATAAATAACCCTCAATTCCTTAGAAATTATAACTTGGCACATTAACAACACATTTTATTTATACCATTAAACCTGAACATCACACTCTTGATCCCAATTCTCTCTCAAAACACACACAAACACCAAGAAAACACACACTAACCAAACGCCATTGTTGATGTGAATTCGGTTGAGAAAATCGTGTTGATTACATTTGGTATCAGAGAAAACATCGTTCTGATCTCGATCCATAACTGAATTCAATCACTTCTCATCACAAATCACCTTTAATTCTGTTTTATTTCTGTTTCTGTTCGTCATTTTTGTTCGTTCTGAAAATAAAAAATTAACCTCTCAAATCACATAAAATCACAAATGTTTGTTCACCGTTCGATTCCTCATAGTTAATAACATAATCCTCTCAAGTTTCATGTTCTAATTCAATCTGGATCAAAAGTTCAGATTTTGAGTTTTTGGCGCTAAAATTTGGGATTTGATTCTGTTGTGTTATAAGCTAAGTTTTGTTAATCAGATCATTGCTGAGGTGAAAACAAACTGTTTGCAAGTGGTGTCATGTTCCAATTCTCAGAAAATCAAAAGATATTGAAGTTTTAAATTTCGTCAATGGAGTTGTTCATGTTCAGAGGTTGAAGACGACTGGTAAAACGATCTTAATTTAGATCGTCTCAGTTTTCTTTCCTTCATATTTTCATATCAGTGTTGTGGTTTGTCAAACGATTCAAATTTTGATCGTTTTGACAAGTGTTGTGTTGTGAATAACTAATTGTGGCTAACTGATTATTTGGATTGGTTTTGGTCAATTTAGTTATTGAAAATTATACAAGTTATTGAGAAATTCTGAAGAGGAATCAAAACGATCTATTTTAGATCGTTTCAGTTCTCTTAGAAACGAGAATGATCTCTTTTAGATCGTTTCAAGTTTCACTTGAATTTTTTCTGGTTTGAGTAATTTCTGCAGAGTTGTGATTGGAAATCATACTACATTTGGGTAACTGATCTTTGTGATTGGTTTTGCTCAATTCATTTCATTACAATTCATACCAAAACTCTGCTCAAATCATTTCAGAACACTAAGAATTTTCATTCTTCAGAAAATCATTCAATTTAGATTGTTTCAATTTTAATTCAAAAACAGATCGTTTCATTTTTAATCCCAGAATTAGATCGTTTCATTCTTACTCCAAATTAAATCGTTTCATTCTTCATACAATTTAGATCGTTTCACTTTAAATCTCAGTTCAGGTCATTTCATTTTCACTCCAATTCAGATCGTCTCATTCATACTCCAAAACAAATCGTTTCATTCTTCATTTTAGATCGTCTCATTTTCACATCAAATTCAGATCGTTTCAGTTTCATTACAAATTAGATCGTTTCATATTTTCCTCATTTCTTAAAAATCAATTCAATTCTCAATTCAAATCAATTTCAAATGACTACTCGTGAAGCATTGTCTCTGGGTACTGATACAAGACCACCAGTTCTTTATCGTGGTAATTATGGACTTTGGAAGAAAAGGTTCATGGATTACATTGAACGTCAGACAAATGGTCACATGCTTAAGGACTCAATCATCAATGGACTTGCTATGCATCGTCATCCTACTACCCATACCATTTTGACTCCTGATCTTTTAAACGCTGAACAAAGAGATCGTACTGCTGCTGACAACAGAGCTAGGTCATGTTTGTACCAAGCACTTCCTGATGAGATCTATGGCTCAGTTGATTCTTACGACACAGCAAAGGAGATTTGGGATGAAGTTGCTAGACAAATGGAAGGTTCTGATGTAACTTCAACAATTCGACTGACTAATGTCTTAACCGAATTTGACAATTTTCAGAAATCTCCAAATGAATCTCTTGAGTCCGTCTACTACCGATTCTGCAATGTGATCAATGAACTGAGAAAGAACAAGGTCAAGAAAGATGAGATTGAGTTGAACATCAAGTTTATCAAAGCACTTGGTTCCGAATGGGAACAATATGGAACCCAAATCAAACAACATCAAGATCTGACCAAATTCACCATTCATACTCTTTATGAATCTTTCAAGTTGAGTGAGAGCAAAGTTCTAAGCAAAAATTCATTCAACAAAGTGCCAGAAGTTGTATCTACTGATCCTTTGGCATTGGTTGTTGAACGAAAGGTTTCTGAGGCTCTTAAAAGACAAATGACTATTGTTTCTTCGTCTGATGAGGAAGGAGAAGATTACTTGGCTCCAAGAGATGGTGTTCCTGATGAATTCTACCAAGCTCTTGCCGCTGTTACCAAGCATTTCAAGAAGAAATATTTCAAAGCGAGGCCAACTAACAACAATCTTCGAACTTCATCAACAAGTGCATTTCCAAAGAAGGAACAATATCATAACAAGAGTTTTGAACAAGGTGAAACAACTGTCTCCAAGCAAAGAGACAAGAAAGCAGAAAATGAGAAACAAATCATGGAGAAAGAAAAGACATCTGACAAAAAGTGTTACAACTGTGGATTTCCTGGTCATTTTGCTGTGGATTGCAAACAGCCTCGCAAAAAGGATTATGCATACTACAAGCAGAAGATGCTTCTGGCAAAGCAAGTTGAAGCCGGTCAAGCCTTGATTGCTGAAGATGACAAGTGGCTCTTGCTTACTGATGATGAAGATGAAGATCTGTCTGCGAATGTATGTTTCATGGCAAGGTTGAGCAAAGATAAGATGCTGGAGGCTGATAACACTGACGAGGAATATCCTGATGATGAGGTAAATCTCGACTCTACTTTTTCTTCAATTAAGGATAAAGAGTCTTGTAGAATTGCCTTATCAAATCTGACAAATCATTACACTTCTTTAGCCAACAAAAACAAGAAATTGAAAAATGGCATTATATTTTCAAAAAGGGAATACACAAAACTTCTTGAAGAAAATTCTAAACTTCTTTTTGAATATGATGCTATGAAACAAGAATTTCAAAACTATAAAGAAAAAAAGTTGGTCAAAGAATGTGAAATGAATGCGTCCCCTGACTCTAAGTTATTGGAAAAGTGTCATAATTTAGAAAAGACCATTCTTGATCTTGAAAAGGCCAATCAAGATCTTGAAATTCAAAAGACCAATGAATGGCTTCGTGCCAATGCGAGACAAATGGATGTTGATATTCTGAATAAAAAGCTTCAAGAGGCTACACCAAAAACAATTGAACTTGAAAGAAAAGTTTTTGATTTAAATCATAACTGTTTTTTAAAAGGCATTGAGATTGAAAATCTTGGAAGCCAAATTGAGGAACATAAAAAGAATATACTTTTCTATCAAGAAAACTTGTACAAAGTTGAACAAAACCCTCTTTTGGATTTCACTGCCTATTTCAATAAGTCAAAGATTGATAGATCAGAACTTCTTCTTGGGTTGGGATTTGAGAATATCACTCCATTGCAAAAAGCCAAAGAAAAAATCGAACCCTTGTATGATGAAAAGTTTTTAAGACTTGGTATGGTTCAACAATTCATACGTCCATTGGATGACGAATATGAGACTGATGAAGTTGAGAAAATTCAAAACAATAAATTTTTGGTTAATTATGATGCCATAAACACTTTTTACGAAATGAAAAAGTCTTCAATTTTTGAATTAGAAGAGATTGCGTCTAATTTTCAAAACCAAGAATCTGTCGTTTTCCCACCTAAACCAACTAAAGTGTATGTTCCATCCACAATTTTGGAAAAACAAATAGAAGGCTTACAACAAAAGGTGGAATCTCAACAAAACTTTATTAATGATCTAAAGTCTCAAAGTCCGAATTCAAAGAATGAATCAATTGTTGTTGATATCAAGAAAGTCAGTGTGAATGTTTCTACACAAACATATTTCAGTCTCTCAGTAGATCATTCAACTCAGACTACTTATGTTTCATCTAATCCTACCTCCACCCAAACCTTGACTGATTCTTTTGAGTATTCATGTCGAAATACTGCTACTGGCATAGCTTATGATTATGTGCAATCTGATTTATCGAATGACGAACTTGCGCATAGTTTAGTTTTGATATGGTACTACGTTAGGTTTTTCACTTGTGAGTTTCCTGAAGAGTTAGTTGTTCACCCTAAGCCTTGTATTAGTATAGGTGTTGATACTTCTACTCAATTTTCTTGTGAAACCAAAGAAGCGTCAGTTCAAGTTAATTTTATTCCTGAGACAACCAATAGTGTGAAGTTGGAAAACAAAACTCCTGATTTTTCAAAATTCTCTCCGGTTTCACCATTCCACAAATCTGAATTTGATAAGTTCATGGAGGGAGAATATGTTTTTGATTCTGAAACTGAGAAAAAGATTGAATCTACCAAAATCAAAGTTGAATCAAAAGAGGAATCTCCAAAATCATTTTTCAAAGCTCCAACTTCATATTATTCAAAGAAACAGGTTACTTCCAAACCCATCAAGACTGAACCAAAGACTGTCACCAAACCAAGAATCAATAAGTTAAAAACAAAGTGTTCTACCCCAGAAAAGCATGTTAAAACCAAACAAGATGAGACCAATCCCAAAATCAAATACAACAAAGTGAAACTTCTGAAAATCAATTCAAATGTTTCTTCGTCTAGCATGTTTGTATGCATCTCCTAAGTTATACCCCCTGCCTGTTTTAACTAACAACAAAGGACCCGTCTTTAAGTGGGTACCTAAAGTCGGTTAAATTTTTGTTTGCAGGTAATAACCATCTGTTTATGGATACTCGATTCAGGGTGTTCAAAACACATGACTGGCAATAAATCATTGCTCAAGAATTTTGTTGAAAGATTCATGGGAACTGTTCGTTTCGGAAACAACAATTTTGCTCCAATTCTAGGTTATGGAGAGATTGAAAGAAACGGAATTGTCATCAAAAAGGTTCATTATGTTGAAGGCCTGAGTCATAACTTGTTCAGTGTTGGACAGTTCTGTGACAACAATCTTCAAGTACTTTTTCGACAATCTCTGTGCAAAGTCCAAACTCTAGATGGAGTTGATATCCTATGACGAGATGTTAGGCATGATATTTGAACAAGAAAGTTTGCTACCAACAATTAGTGATCCAAGTACTTCAAGTGCTTTCTCAAGGACGTCTACCTTAGCTTCAAAATTCAAGAAATATCCAACTCCAACAAGTGAAGAGCTAGATATTCTTTTTGAAGAATTCTACAATTCAAAACCGATTGAAGAAAAGGAACCTCAAGTCATCATTGAACCAATTCCGAACAATGACCCCATTCAAACAAATGAATCAGTTCCAGACAACAATCATGAATCATCTTCAAATTCTACAGAGCAAGAAGAATCATCTTCAAGTGATATTTATTCTCAAAAGAATGATCAAGAACAACCTTCTCAAATCACCCAAACAACAAATCCATCATATACTCCAAATGTGTATGTACCACTGGATTTTGATCATCCAAATTTTGAGGAAAGAGTTGTTCCAAGCTATGATTCCATTGCTCAACAAAACTCTGGATTTAATGATGATAATGTTGACCTTCATCAACAAAATCCTCTTCCTCATGACAACAAGTGGTCACGTATGCGCAAGGATCATCCTGCAGAACAAATCATCGGAGATCCACAAGCTGGTGTTTCTACTCGTACTACAGTCAATGAGTGTCTTGTTGCACTTTCACTGAGTAACATTGAACCCAAAACCGTCTCTGAAGCTCTTTGTGATCCAGAGTGGGTTAAAGCAATGCAAGATGAATTAGCTCAGTTTGAAAGACTGAAAGTATGGAGATTGGTTCCAAATCCAAGAACAGAAGAACCAATTCGCACCAAGTGGATTTTCAAGAACAAGAAGGATGAAAATGGAGTTGTAGTAAGGAACAAAGCTAGATTGGTTGCAAAGGGTTACTGCCAAAAGCGGTATAGAAGCATGATTGGTTCGTTGTTGTATCTTACAGCATCTCGCCAGATATAATGTTTGCAACATGTATGTATGCTAGGTATCAAGCCGCTCCTACTGATTTACATTACCAAGCTGTGAAACAAATTTTTCGTTATCTGAAGGGTACACCCAATCTTGGTCTCTGGTATCCAATCTTGGTCTCTTGGTCTCTGGTACACCCAATCTTGATCATGCAGGTTGTAAGCTTGATCGCAAAAGCACATCTGGTACTTTACAATTCTTAGGGGATAAGATTGTAAGTTGGTCATCCAAGAAGCAAAATTGCGTATCACTGTCAACAGCAAAAGATGAATATGTAGCTGCTGCTAGTTGTTGTGCTCAAGTGTTATGGATGAAAACACAACTTACCGACTATGGTCTGAAATATGATCGTGTCCCTATCTATTGTGATTCTCAAAGTGCCATTGCAATTGCCGTCAACTCAGTCAACAACTCACGTTCAAAACACATTGATGTGAGATATCATTTTCTCAAAGATCATGTTGAGAAAGGTGACATCGAACTCTATTTCGTGGGAACTGACCACCAACTTGCTGATTTGTTCACAAAACCACTGGATGAAAAGAGGTTTAATTTCTTAATCTCTAAACTTGGTATGCTAAATCTTGATCCTTAATTCACTTTACCATGGAAGGAATTCTTGAGTCATTTTTCAAAATATTAAAAATTGAAAAACAAAAAATCAAATACAAAAATAAAAATTTTGAAAAATAACAAAAA
This sequence comes from Erigeron canadensis, assembly GCF_010389155.1. NCBI lineage: Eukaryota > Viridiplantae > Streptophyta > Magnoliopsida > Asterales > Asteraceae > Erigeron > Erigeron canadensis. Next base: position 10,270,020 of record NC_057764.1, read on the forward strand.
GATTTTCTTAATTTTCTTTTATTTCAAAATGGCTTGCGTATATTCAGTATGCAACCCGTTCTTCATTGAACTATTTATTTCAAGATGCCTTATGCACACTCAGTGTATAACCCGTTCTTATTTGTGTTATTTATTTCAAAATGGCTTGCATATACTCTGTATGCAACACGGTCTTAAAAAGAAAAATTATTTATGTTTCAAAGATGGAATTAATTCATGTTGTTATACATATAAATTGATATAAGATAACGCGGAATTGAACGCCTTTATGTACTTCCAAGTAGTCTTATATGAATGTATATGTATAATACAAAATGTTAATTGCAATTTTGTTACACCTATTTCAAAAACTCTCAATTGTTGATATGAGAAACAAAGGATTGAACGCCTTTGTGTACTCCTGAGTTATCTCATCTTGAACAATTGATTGAGTTCATTTTTCATAAAACCTGATTTGATTTCACACAAATCCTTTTTGCTCCACCTTTTCTATGAAAATCTTTTCGATCTATCTTTGCATAGATAAAGGGGGAGTTTGTGATTTCAAATCTCTTTCAAACTTCAAATGTGTTGTTTAAACATTTTTTTTTACATTTAATGTTTTTTTTCCGAAACATTTGCTTCAAAGGAAGTTCGGTGTTTAGTTTGCACATGAGCGACTAGGTTTTTCTCAAAATTCTTCTCCATGAATTTCATCATCGCCGATGAAATCTAACCCCGGAGTATTCACTTCTTTCATTAGAACGTGAGGGTATTTTTGAGTGATGATGAATTTGTGCAACTAAGTTGGAGGGAGTAAAGTCGAAGAGTGAGAGGTTATGGTGATATGTTGTGAGAAAAGGGTTAAAAGAAATGATACCCTTCCGTAAAACTCTCAAATCGCCGGGTACAACACATTTCTATCGGATGTCATTTGTTGATATCCTGGTAAAGACTTCATGGACCCAATGAAGCAATGCACATCTTTACCTAACCACTCAAGTGTTTCTTAACAAATACTTGTTTCATTTCTCATGGAGATTTTCACATTTCTATTGACTCTTCATTTGGAAGATGTGGATATTGAATAAGGGCGACATTCTGCTCCGGTCCCCGACTTCATTTGATCACTTTGTGTCTAGAGCTCTTATCATGGATCATTAAGTTGATCATTATTCATTCTTTAGGACACATTTGCGTCATATCTTCGTGATATACATGCTTATCTTTTTGATCTAGCCGGAACATTTGTAGTGATATCTTAGATGATATTTCACGATGATCAAATGGAAATCCTACCATTGCTAACATCATTTTCAGCATTGAACGTAGGTCTCATAATTGCATTTGTGTATTTATTGAGTTAACAAGAAGTCTATTGTGACCTTGGATTTTTTTTCCTAAAAGTCTTTAAGGATAGTAGAACATGGTTATCGAACGCTTAGGTGACACTGACCATGATTTACATTCTTTAAAGCAATCTTGAGGTTGCAAAGCCAAAAGAACAAACTATGTTAGAGGTTTGCTTTGAGCATGTCTCAATGATACATAGGAAATCCGATAAATGATAATACATTTCCTTCGGTCATTTCATTAATCCTTTCGATTTTTGAATGCAAACGGATCATTCTTATCCGGTTTCTTTTCTCATCACCCGAACATAGAAAACACCAACACCATGATACAACGATTATCCAAACAACTTCAATCTTACATTTTAGTCATCCATAGGAACAATTGGGTTGGATTATGTGATTAGATTGATGTTTTGTTTATTGATAAATCTTCATGTGTATAATGTCTAAATTTTAGTCATGATTATTTCTTCTAAATATTTAAATCAATCAATGTTTGCATAATGACAAGGTTGGAGACATTGGTTTCCAACCTTGTCATTATGAGGGGGAGAAAATAATATGATTGAATGATTGATAAGGACAAGGAGAAAAATGATTGATAAGGACAAGGAGAAAAGTTTGTGTTTGGTTGTTTTAAGTGCTTTCAGAGATACTATCATTCAGCTTCACAAATCAAAGAGACTGTGATTACTCATGGATTAATGAGGAGTATGATTACTTCATAAGAGACTTTCCAAAACCTTTTTGAAATGTTTACTCTCAAAAGTATTCAAGACGATGTGACAAAGATCAAAGATTCAAAGGACAAAAGATTGAAGATTCGAGACAAAGAAGAAAAGCTTCAAAAAGAGTCTTCGTCAAATTAAAGATCTTCACGTCATACAACAAACACTTTATCTAAAGCTAAATTGCACACATCAAGGGGGAGAGTACATATTTCTGAAAATTCATTCCAAGATCTCAAAGAAATGACTTCAAGATTCAAAGATTGAAGAATTCAAGACAAGTTCATACCTTCCGCACCTCAAAAGACAACTCTGATTCATGATTCAACAATCTTCAAAGATTCAAGACATACACACACTCATCATTCTCTATTCTATAAGAACATTGAGAAACAACAGATGATCTAACTTCAAGAAGTCCAAAGACCAAGATTGAATCAAGTTCTCCAAAGACAATGAGAAAGCTTTGAAGACTTGTTTTCATACACCAATTGTCTTCATCACCGGGCTCATCAAATTCATTCCTACAAGACAAATCAACACGTACTTCAGACATTACAATATATCACTAAGGGGGAGAATGTTAGAAATCCAAAAATAGTGATACATTGTAATTTAAGTTATGGACTTACTTGTTGTTAAGTCATGAGTTGATAATTTCTAAGGTTGAGGGGCTAATAGTGTTAATTAGCATAGTTAGATAGTTTGGACTATAAATAACCCTCAATTTCTTAGAAATTATAACTTGGCACATTAACAACACATTTTATTTATACCATTAAACCTGAACATCACACTCTTGATCCCAATTCTCTCTCAAAACACACACAAACACCAAGAAAACACACACTAACCAAACGCCATTGTTGATGTGAATTCGGTTGAGAAAATCGTGTTGATTACATTTTCACCCAAACCCTGAGCATCAACTTCCATGTTGATCTCTTGGTTCTGTGCAAGAATTTGTTCAACAACGATATCAAGATTTGCTTGAGCAGCTTCTTCCTGGATCAACAACACTTGAGGAGCCTCTGTTGCAGCTTGAGGTGGTTGTTCTGGTTGCTGTTGTTGTTGTTAACTTTAACAATCGACTGTAAATGTCAATCCTTAAGGTTCTTAAACATTTTCTAAGCCCCTACAACTCTTAGTTCTATCGGCTCTGAGAATGTTATCCGCCTTAACTATCGACAATCAATGTCAAAATTAAAACTCTTAAACATTTTCTAAGCCCCTGAAACTCTTAGTTTCATCGGCTCTAAAATTGTTATCCATTTTAATTATTGACAAGCACTGTCAAGGTTTAAAGTCCTTAATCACTTTCTAAGACCCTGAAACTCTTAGCTTCATTGGCTCTGAAAATGATTATACACTTTAAACAATGACAAATACGTTGAATGATAAAACTATTTTATTTCCCGTGAAATAGAAACCATTTGTTTGCATATTCCGCTAAAATATTGTATAGTTTATCAAAACAACATGTCGAAATTAAAACTTTTAATAGTTTTTCACAAGAAGTGAGACCACTTTTCTCAAAGTCTTTTAAAAACGTGATTAAGTTTTAATATCCGACAACATAAGGCACATGTCCTTTCTAAATTGACTAAGTAAAAATTTTCCTGATTTGAAAATTTTACAAGTCCTAGAATCGACAAAATCCTTATACACACATATGGTGACAATACACACATATGGTGTCGAGTTTGACTAGTCAATGCAAGTGATGTTTCATATTTTACTAAATAAAATTTTAATGTTAAAAATTTTGTTAAGTCATTAAACACGTATATTGCCCTAAAACACGCATATGGTGACAAACGTGCAAATGGGTATTTTTGGCAACAAGAACTCGCAAAGGGTGATGACTGGTCAACATGCGTGTTTCTTGTGATGACGTCATCACAAACACGCAAAAATCCGCATGTGTTTGAATTTGAAGATTTGGGTTCACATGAACACGCAGATGAAGAACACGCATATGGCTGTTCATCTTCTTCAGACACGATCCAGATTTTTGAACATTAAAACTCATGAAAATGGTATCAAAAGTTTCCTAAATGCCCGATTTACAAGTTTTAACATTCCATTTCTTTGTCCTTTTCGTGAATCTAGTCCTTTTTAGTGATTTTATGGCCGAAAATAAAAACCCTAAATCTAGACATTTGAACTCAAACATGGACTTACAAAACTTGTTAATCTTATACCTTTGTTCAAGAAGTATTAATGGAAGTGTTTTTAGTAACAAAACCACGTAAAAATCAAATATAATGAATCGAAAATGAGTGAATAGTGATCGAGCAAGAACGCGCAAATGGAGAGGATTTCAGGAAGAACACGCAAATGATTTTAAGATAATCATTAAATGCGAGTTATTTTCCTATTTATATCCACCCAAAACACGAAAACCCTAATCCACTAGAGCGCAAATCCGACCCACTTGGCTAAACACGCATATCGGCCCACTTTGCTAAACACGCATATCAATCCACTTAGTCAAACACGCATATGGGTCCAACTAGATGAAATGCGCATATAGAATCCCACTTGACACAAACACGCAAATCAAACTAGTGTAAAATACACAAAGTTAATCCCACTTGACTACAATATGCATTATTTGCCCGTTTTGCTTAGAACATACATATGAGTCCACTTGGTATGATCCCACTTGACTACAATATGTATTAATAGCCCATTTTGCTAAAGACATACATATGAGTCCACTTGGTATGCTGTGCATATTAAACATGACCTATCTTTCTTCGATTCAAGGAACCTTGACTTACAAAAAGTCAACTTTCACAAACTTGATTAACACATTTAAAATTCACAAAGAATTTTACCGAACCCGATATGATTAACGAAAAGAATTCTTTAGAGAATATGATGAAAGTAATATAAACCACTTTTTCATATTAACATTATCATATTTTTCTCAATAAAGAAATTCTTCAGAATTGTCGCTACTTAAACATTTTGCAAAGTAAAGACATTAAAAATACGACCCACTATGTCATAAATTAATGGAATTTAATGCACCATCTTTAAATGTATTGATAGCCATTGGACACACACAATGCTGTAAAATAAATTCAAATACAACAAAAATAGATAATACAAAATTAATCACCCTCAAATAATTTCTCCATCATCATTTTTATCTCGTTTGAATTTATCTGAGTTGTTGATGTGTAAATATATGATGTGCGAAATCTAGCTTTAAATTTATAAACACGATTTACCGAAAATACTGACTACTACACACTCACAGGCAATGTACCTGATCGCATGCAGTATAGTTAAAACTGGTAAGCCGAGATCGTTCGCAAGGACTTAAATAAGCAATTGTAAAACATTAAATGATTCAAGTAAAAATGGGGGTTTTGTGTCCGAGTTGCCACGTTGCGAGCAATTAGTTCGAAAAGTTAGTAATCCCAAAGGATTAATCGAAAGAGAAGTTTGTTGTTGAAAACAATAATTTAAACGTCACCCATCTTGATTTCACTCAACAGAATGTTAGGATTGCACATTTGATGAAGTTCAAATTCAATTTAGTGATTTAATGACCGAGACTCAACTTAATCGTCAACCCCGTACCCGTCAAGTTAACAACTTATTCGACTCTCTTGCACAAACTAGTTTCATTATTAAGACCAGTACCCCGGGACGCCTTTTTATAAATTCCCTAGTTAAATAATTGTTTTGGTCATTTCAGATAACAATTTCGCCTATCGATTGTACCTAACTGTCAACCCGTTAATTCTTATCAAATATTGATTACCCTCTACCGTACCCGTCATAGAACCAATTGCTTCTAACCAAACAATCAAAATAACTTATACCCAAATCCTAGTCGTCACTAAGCAATGAATACAAATTATCCGCAATCAATAATTGAATGACAAAGAGTTAATAGATTAAGTTCACGACAAAACGTTAAATCAAATCACTTGAATTAATAAATATTGTGAAATCCCGACATAATGTCTCACTCCATCAAGATGGATAAAAGGGCGATTAGCCACTTATATTGAAATACGAATAACAAATCAAAATGAAGGAATTCATTGTTACCGAATGATGATAAATGAAAACAATGAACGAAATAAATCCAATCGTAATCTTGATCTTCAAAAGTAGAAAAACTGATGAAAAGTCTCCTTTTTGATCCTTAAAAACGGCTGGAAAAATGGAATAGGGTTTTGGAATGAAAAACAAGCTATTTATATGTTTCCCAAAAAACTTGTGCAGAATCGACCTTAAGCTGCTGCGCAGCTACCCTTGACCGCAGTTGACTTCTTGACTTTTATTGACTTTTGCTGGAAACCCATTTCTACATCAAAACATAAATACATAGGGCTCGGCTTAGCAATCAATAAAGGAACGAAACTAGTCGCGACAAAACTATAATCAACTCCAGAATCAAAAAGAACAGTAGCATAATGACCATTTAGAAGAAAAGTACCTCCAACAACGTTCGGGTCGTTGCGAGCCTCGGCAGCATTTAGAACAAAAGCACAACCTCTAGCTGCTGGAGCCTAATTGCCCCTATTCTGATTGGGTCCAGTAATCTGTAGCTGGTTAGGATGAACTGCCACTTTAACCTGTTGCCCAACCCACTGAGGACATGTGTTCCGATAGTGATCAGTGGCCCCACATTCATAACATCCTCCACGAACTCCGGTTGGTCTCCTTTGATTCAATGGTACAACATTTAATGGTGCCCTATTCAATGGTGCCACCTGAGTCCTTGGTTCCCGGCAGAAATTTGCCAAATGCCCAGTCTTATTGCAGTTGTAGCATGTTAAGCAATTCTGATTTGCTGCATGGTGAAGATTGCACTTGGTACACTTAGGATGAGGACCCACATATTCCTTTTTGCCAGCATCAGTCACTGCAAATACCTTGCCTCTGTTTTGTCTCTTCCCATCAGATCGCCAAACTTTCTTATTATTATTCGTCCTACTGGTTTCCTTCCTTTTTGTCCCAATAGCAGTAATAGTTCCACATTGAACCAACTCCTCTGTCATAGCTTCAGACCTCAATATAGCCTCTTCTAGAGTAAGCGGGTGAACAACAGCCATAGCCGACCTAACCTGTGGGATCAACCTACGAATATACTTTCTCGATTCTTTTACTCTTGGGATTACCAAACGTACAACAAGCCTTGACAATTCATTGAGACGTGTAGCGTAACCAACATGGTCAGCACCAATCATCTTATGCTCCAAAAGTTTTTGATATAACCTTATCAGTTCAGTTGTCGTACAGAACTTTCTCGTCAACAACTCCTAAAATTTTTTACAAGACATCGTCTCAGTCACTACTCTGCCTCTAACTCGACACTAACCATTCCACCAAGACAGCACATCCAAGGTAAAGAAATTAGTCACATACCTCACCCTCTGACCAGTATACACCCACTAATGCCAATCATAGCTTCTAATTATCTAACCATTGAATAAACTTGACTGCTCCACCTCTGCCGTCATGATCTTGCACACCCCAATCCTTGAAGTTTTCGTAAGTAAAACATTTGACACCACCTCTAAGCTCTCTTAGTACATTTCCAATACGAATTTTATCATCAGCATCTGCATAGTATTCCCTTGTCTCCTTGTTCACTGCCTCCTCATACTGCGCATCCTAAGCTTCATTATAAGTCGGCCCTTCATTCGTCTCATTTTGTGCATTTCGTGTCAATACAACATTGATGACTTTAATAACTGCGGCGATCATCTCCGTTCGCAGTAGCTCTCGTCTCACCGTTATTCCACACACGTTAGTATATCTCTAGAACGTTAGAAGCGAAGAAACGCTCAAAAATGTCGATGTCTATGTTACATGTTACACTCAGCAAGCTCTCTCGTTTTATGGTCTAAGGGATGCTATCTAGAACTTAAACTAATCATGCAGTTCATGTCAATGCAATACATATATATACTAATAATATATAACCCTAAATCGTAGTTAAAATGTGGTCCGAATCTAACACCTACATTCGTTGCACTAGTGGTGTATGTATACAGGGTGTACCAGCGGCTAACCCTCCACACCCCTAGTACATCTAATGCAAGGTTGGATCACGGTACTGGTATGCTCAATAAGTATTGGCTCGGTATGTATACAGGGTGTACCAGCGGCTAACCCTCCACCTAACCAACACCCGTTAAACATCCCATGGTAGCTACCACACTCTCACTACAAGTGCAATCACTGATGTCAATAACTGTCGCAAGGCATGGCGGTAATCATAGAATAGTTGATCAGGCTTTTCTATGATTATCGTTATGCGATACTAGTTAGCGCCATCACTTCATCTTGCTCTAATACACATAAATAATCACAATAGCACTGAAAGCACACAGTCACCACAAGTACATAGACACCAAATGACAGCCATAGACAAAATAAGCTCAGGGATAATAAGTCTCAATAGAACTTGAACTCGAATATAAGTGACGTTAGCACGTCTAGAATGCATCTATGATTCCTATCGTAAATGCTATACGGGGTTCTTAGGTTATAGTCTAGGCTTTTCCACCTAATTCTCTACAACCACGGCTCTGATACCATTCTGTAACACCCCACCGTTGGCGGAAACATGTCGTGCTGTACTTTTCATGACACCTCATGTTTCCGCCAACGGTGGGGTGTTACACTTCAACTTGTTTACCCTTGTTCATTCTCAATTGAACTTCTATGTCTTCAGCATCTCTGTCACTTGAGTCATTAGACTGCCTAGACTTGCTAAATTTGCCCTTCTGTGGACACTTGCTTGCTACATGTCCTTTTTCTCTACAAATGAAGCAAGAGATTCTATTAATGGATTTTTTTGATCTACACTTTACAGGACTTAGTGTATTTTCAAAGTGCATTTTCTTAACGAGATTCTCATGTTCAGAAGTCAGGGTCTGAGGACTGGATCTTTTTCTTGTCATGATTTTGTCACTTGATGCTTCCTCAGTAAAGATTGACCCTAACTTCATTTTCCTTCATAGATTCTGCAATCAAGGATGATGTTCCTGTTTCTTGTGTAAAATTCTCTGAGCAAAGAGTAGAAGCTTGATGATAATCAGTCTTTTGAGATTGTGATAGATAGTTTATCATACATCTCATATCTCACATTTTGTTGAGTTTTCCATTCAGGTGAGTAATTTCATTTTTGGCATCCACAAGCTCCATTTGTTTTTCTGTAAGTTTCTTAGATATCTATCCTGAATTTTCTTGACATATCTCCTTTCTAAGAATTACTTCTCCCAGTTCCTCTTTCATAGCAGTTAACCTTCCTTGATGTGCTTTAACTTGTTTCTTTAATTCTCCTTCCTTATGGGTTAACATTGCAACTTGTTGTCTGAGATATGATCTATCATTAACTATGTCATCAAGTAACTTCTTTGTGTCTCTTACACAGATTTGAAGATTGTTGATTTCTGAAGATTGCACATTTGCAAACTTGCAAATCTTCACTAATTCATGAAGTGAAACTTCTACTTGTTGTTCAGGTACATCTAACTTAGAGATGAAATCAATAAGCTCATCTGTATCAAGTCTTTGCGGAATTTCCACCTTTTGCCAGCCTTTATCTTCACATGACTCCAATATCTCATCATCTTCTGAAAGAATACTTGTGTCAAGAATTTTGTTCTTTTGAAGTTCTACCTCTGAATAATAGTTTTGTTCTTGTCTAACAGGAACAGCAGAATCTTCAGACAGAAGAGTAAATTCAATGGCACTCATATCCTCTTCAATATTTTGTTGATGATGACCTTCATTTTCGACTATCATGGTGTAGTCTTCCTCAGAAAATTCTTCATCTTCATTCATCATTGAATAATCAATATTGTCCACATAATCATCATCTTGATAAGAATCATCGAGATCATCGGTAACAGCAATGTGTGAGCTAATCTCTGCAAGATATGCATCGTCTTCTTCATTGACTTTGAGGCTCCAGTCATATGACTTGTCTTGTTGAATTATCAAAGCTCTTGAATCACTTTGTTCATCTAAACTTTGTTTTTCTTTAGATCCATCTGTATATGACTTTTGCCTTGAGTTGTTCGAAGATGAATGTACCGTTTCACTTTAGTTAAAGTTCTAACGAGTCACAAATGACCTATCATTCCTCCTAGGTCTCTAGCATTCCCTAGCAAAGTGTCCAAGACCCTCACAGTTGTAACACTTGACTTTTGACTTGTCAAAACTCTGCTTGGAACCCACAACCTTTTTCCCTGTTCTTGCCAAGAATCGTTTAGTCCTAAGGGTCAACATGGCCATTTGCCGTTGTAGATCTATTTCTTCTAGATCCAAAGGATCAATTTGCTCATAGTATTCCTCTGTAAGACTAGGGTCTTGAACCTTCCCTTGGATAAACTGTTCATATGATGTCACAAATGACGCAAGAACTGATAAGTGACAATCCGCACATTTCGCACTTATAGGCATGGTGGAACTAGCACTGGAGGTAGGATATTCGCAATTGCCTAACTTGTTGCTCTGACTCGAAACAAGACATATGTTCCCCTCAGAGTCAACAGAGAACCTCTGTAAGTTGACATCTTCACTCATGAAATCCTTGGTGCTTTCATCAGGAGAACTGGTAATTACATTGATCAATGGCCTACCGTAATAAAGCTCGGGAATCTGAGTATTATTATATATTGTTTCCCTCCTCTTTTGTTTCATTTCTTGTCCCCTGAACTTAGCAACTATTTGAGTTAGAGACACGCCGTCGAAATCTGCTTTCTCTTACAAAGTGGTAATATAATGATTCCACTTTTCTGGCAAAGTGCTCAAAATTTTCTCAACCTTCCCTTCCTCAGAATACGTAACCTCAAATGCTTGCAACTCTGCTAGCAGATGATAATATCGTGTAATTAATTGATCTAAGTTTTCACTTCTTAACCCATTAAAAACATTATACTGATGCTTTAGAAGGTCTTTTCTATTATTTTTAAGGGTTTCATCCCCTTCACAATGATTTTTTAGTGCTAACCAAAGTTCTTTAGAAGTATTAACTCCATTAAACAAATGTAATATATCTTGTGGCAATGACATTTTTAAACATGAAAGTGCCTTTTTCTTTGCCTCATTGATGTGCAAAATCGAGCTTTAAATTTATAAAACTAGAACTACCTAAAAACTCACTACTACGCACTCACGGGCAGTGGACCCGATCGTTTGTAATATAGTTAAGAGATAAGTCCGTGTTCGTTCTCAGGGATTGGATATGACTAGTTGCTTTATGAAATGGTTTGGAAAACAAGTGTTGCTTTGAAATTCCTTTACTAAATTTAATTTAAGACCAAATTGCATAAAATAAAAGAGAACCTCAGACAATTATAATAAAAGTCATCCACCTTGACTTTACTCGACTTCAAATGTGATTGCATTTAATAAAGATAATCGTGACAAGATTAAGGTGCTCACGTGGTACCACCAACCGTGAACAAATTACCGAATCACCTAATTGCTAGTTAAATTAACCAAGCCGGTACCACCAAAGGAAAGACAACTTTTTCCAACACTTAGTTTTATTGACTATCGAAATATCAATTGCACCTATGTGACAATAACGTGGTACCACCAACCGCTATGAAGCACGTTGACAAAATTACTCTTTTCTTAAAATGATATTCACTATCATACCATGAACTAGTGATAGTTAGTTTTATCGACTATCGAAATATCAATTGCACCTATGTGACAATAACGTGGTACTACCAACCGCTATGAAGCACGTTTACAAAATTAGTCTTTTCTTAAAATGATATTCACTATCATACCATGAACTAGTGATAATTACTAATAGACAAGTAACCATTTTAAAATCACACATAAATTCAACTTGTACCACCAACGAAGAAATATATGCAACCAATACCATATTTAATTATTGAAAAGAATTAAATCATCAAGATCACGGAACACGATAAATGAATAAACCCTTTTGAATTGAAAATATTGCAATCACATAATTTGTCTTGCTACATCAAGGTGGATGATTAAACGTTTAGCCACTCATGATCAATTCAAAACAATAATTAAAATAGAAGAGAAACATGATGTACCAAACGTTTGAGAAATTGAAATTGCAAGACAATAAAAGTAGATACCATCTAGATTGGTGCTCGTGAATCGTCAACGAATCCGCCTAAGAAAAACTTGCTTGGAGATTGAAGAACCCTTGTATTAGGGTTATGTTTCCTATTTATACCTCTCAAAATCTGATGCAAAACTCGTCCAAAACCCTTTAGATCCCGTGCACTCACTGCGGCGCAGTGAGATATGCATCCCCTCACTGCGGCGCAGTGAGGTAGGTTTGACTTTGACTTCTAGTTGACTGCGGCGTAGTGTTAGAAATCCAAAAATAGTGATACATTGTAATTTAAGTTATGAACATACTTGTTGTTAAGTCATGAGTTGATGATTTCTAAGGTTGAGGGGCTAATAGTGTTAATTAGCATAGTTGGATAGTTTAGACTATAAATAGCCCTCAATTCCTTAGAAATCATGACTTTTGCATAACATAAGCATAACTCTTGATCCCAATTCTCTCTCAACACACACACAAACACCAAGAACACACACTAACCAAACACCATTGTTGATGTGAATTCGGTTGATAAAATCGTGTTGATTACATTTGGTATCAGAGAAAGCATCGTTTTGATCTCGATCCATAACTGAATTCAATCACATTTCATCAAAAATCACCTTTAATTCTGTTTTTTTTTCTGTTTTTGTTCGTCGTTTTGTTTTTACTGAAAATCCAAAAAAATTAACCTCTCAAATCACATAAAATCACAAATGTTTGTTCATCATTTGATTCCTCATAGTTAATAACATAATCCTATCAAGTTTCGTGTTCTAATTCGATCTGGATCAAAAGTTCAGATTTTGAGTTTTTAGTGCTAAAATTTGGGATTTGATTCTGTTGTGTTATAAGCTAAATTTTGTTAATCGGATCATTGTTGAGGTGAAAAAAAACTGTTTGCAAGTGGTTTCATGTTCCAATTCTCAGAAAATCAAAAGATATTGAAGTTTTAAATATCATCAATGGAGTTGTTCATGTTCAGAGGTTGAAGACGACTGTGTAAAGCTAGAACGATCTTAAATAGATCGTTTCAATTTTCTTTCCTTCATACTTTCATATCAGTGTTGTGGATTGTCAAACGATTCAAATTTTGATCGTTTTGAGAAGTGTGGTTGTGTTGTGAAGAACTGATTCTGGCTAACTGATCATTTGGATTGGTTTTGGTCAATTCAATTCTTGAAAAATACACAAGTTATTGAGAAATTCTGAAGAGAAACCAAAACGATCTCTTTTAGATCGTTTCAGTTTTCCTAGAAAGAAGAACGATCTCTTTTAGGTCGTTTCAAGTTTCACTTGAATTTTCTCTAGTTTGAAGTAATGCCTGAAGAGTTGTGTTTGGAAATTAAACTACTTTTGGGTAACTGATCTTCGTGATTGGTTTTGCTCAATTCATTTTATTCCATTTCATACTAAAACTCTGCCCAAATCATTTCAGAATACTTAGAATTTTTCCTTCTTCTGAAAATCGTTTTAAGATTAGATCGTTTCATTCCTATCTCAAAACAGATCGTTTCATTGTAATTCAAATTCAGATCGTTTCTTTCTTCATTCAATTCAGATCGTTTCATTCTTATCTCAAAACAGATCGTTTTATTTTCATTCCAATTCAGATCGTTTCATTCTTACTTCAAATCAAATCGTTTTATTTTCATTTCAATTCAGATCGTTTCATTTCATTCCAAAATTAGATCGTTTTAGAGTTTCCCAATTTCTTCAAAATCAATTCAATTCTCAACACAAATCAATTTCAAATGACTACTCGTGAAGCATTATCTCTAGGTACTGATACAAGACCACCAGTTCTTTGTCGTGGTAATTATGGACTTTGGAAGAAAAGGTTCATGGATTACATTGAACATCAGACAAATGGTCACATGCTTAAGGACTCAATCATCAATGGACTTGCTATGCATCGTCATCCTACTACTCGCACTATTTTGACTCCTGATCTTTTGAACGCCGAACAAAGAGATCGTACTGCTGCTGACAACAGAGCTAGGTCATGCTTGTACCAAGCACTTCCTGATGAGATCTATGGCTCAGTTGACTCTTACGACACAGCAAAGGAGATTTGGGATGAAGTTGCTAGACAAATGGAAGGTTCTGATGTAACCTCAACAATTCGACTAACAAATGTCTTAACTGAGTTTGACAATTTTCAGAAATCTCCAAATGAATCTCTTGAGTCCGTCTACTACAGATTTTGCAATGTGATCAATGAACTGAGAAAGAACAAGGTCAAGAAAGATGAGATTGAGTTGAACATCAAGTTTATCAAAACACTTGGTTCTGACTGGGAAGAATATGGAACTCAAATCAAACAACATCAAGATCTGACCAAATTTACCATTCATACTCTTTATGAATAAAGTTCTAAGCAAAAATTCATTCAACAAAGTGCCAGAAGTTGTATCTACTGATCCTTTGGCATTGGTTGTTGAACGAAAGGTTTCTGAGGCTCTTAAAAGACAAATGACTATTGTTTCTTCGTCTGATGAGGAGGGAGAAAAGTACTTGGTTCCAAGAGATGGTGTTCCTGATGAATTCTACCAAGCTCTTGCCGCTGTGACCAAACATTTCAAGAAAAAGTATTTCAAAGCGAGGCCAACTAACAACAATCTTCGAACTTCATCAACAAGTGCATTTCCAAAGAAGGAACAATATCATCACAAGAGTTTTGAACAAGGTGAAACAACTGTTTCCAAGAAAAAAGACAAGAAAGCAGAAAATGAGAAACAAATCATGGAGAAAGAGAAGACATCTGACAAAAAGTGTTACAACTGTGGAATTCCTGGTCATTTTGCTGTGGATTACAAACTGCCTCGCAAAAAGGATTATGCATACTACAAGCAGAAGATGCTTCTGGCAAAGCAAGTTGAAGCCGGTCAAGCCTTGATTGCTGAAGATGACAAGTGGCTTTTGCTCACTGATGATGAAGATGAAGATCTGTCTGCCAATGAATGTTTCATGGCAAGGTTGAGCATAGACAAAGTGTTCGAGGCTGACAACACTGACGAGGAATATCCCAATGACGAGGTAAATCTCGACTCTACTTTTTCATCAATTAAGGATAAAGAGTCTTGTAGAATTGCCTTATAAAACCTGACGAATCATTACACTTCTTTAGCCAACAAAAACAAGAAATTGAAAAATAGCATTGTATTTTCAAAAAGGGAATACACAAAACTTCTTGAAGAAAATTCTAAACTTCTTTTTGAGTATAATGCTATGAAACAAGAATTTCAAAACTATAAAGAACAAATGTTGGTTAAAGAATGTGAAATGAATGCGTCTCCTGACTCTAAGTTATTGGAAAAATGTCATAATTTAGAAAAGACCATTCTTGATCTTGAAAAGGCCTATGAAGATCTTGAAGTTCAAAAAACCAATGAATGGCTTCATGCAAATGCAAGACAAATGGATGTTGATATTTTTAATAAGAAGCTTCGAGAAGCTACACCAAAAACAATTGAACTTGAAAGAAAAGTTTCTGATTTAAATCATAACTGTTTTTTAAAAGGCATTTAGATTGAAAATCTTGGAAGACAAATTGAGGAACATAAAAAGAATATACTTTTCTATCAAGAAAAGTTGTACAAAGTTGAACAAAACCCTCTTTTGGATTTCACTGCCTATTTCAATAAGTCAAAAATTGATAAATCAGAACTTCTTCTTGGGTTGGGATTTGAGAATATCACTCCACTGCAAAAAGCCAAAGACCAGATCGAACCCTTGTATGATGAAAAGTTTTTGAGACTTGGTATGGTTCAACAATTCATACATCCATTGGATGACGAATTTGAGACTGATGAAGTTGAGAAAATTCAAAACAATAAATTTTTGGTTAATTATGATGCCATCAACACTTCTTACGTAATGAAAAAGTCATCAATTTTTGAATTAGAATAGATTGCGTCTAATTTTCAAAACCAAGAATCTGTCGTTTCCCCACCTAAACCAACTAAAGTGTATGTTCCATCCACAATTTTGGAAAAACAAATAGAAGGTTTACAACAAAAGGTGGAATCTCAACAAAACCTTATCAATAATCTAAAGTCTCAAAATCCGAATTCAAAGAATGAATCAATTGTTGTTGATATCAAGAAAGTCTGTGTGAATGTTTCTACACAAACTGATTTCAGTCTCTTGGTAGACCATTCAACTCAGACTACATATGTTTCATCTACTGGTTCCTCCACCCAAACCTTGACTGATTCTTTTGAGTATTCATGTCGAAATACTGCTACTGCAATAGCTGATGATTATGTGCAATCTGATTTATCGAATGACGAACTTGCGCATAGTTTAGTTTTGATATGGTACTACTTTAGGTTTTTCACTTGTGAGTTTCCTGAAGAGTTAGTTGTTCACCCTAAGCCTTGTGCTAGTATAGGTGTTGCTACTTCTACTCAATTTTCTTGTGAAACCAAAGAAGCGTCAGTTCAAGTTGATTTTATTCCTGAGACAACCAATAGTGTGAAGTTGGAGAACAAAACTCCTGATTTTTCAAAATTCTCTCCAGTTTCACCATTCAACAAATCTGATTTTGATAATTTCATGGAGGGAGAATATGTTTTTGATTCTGAAACTGAGAAAAAGATTGAATCTACCAAAATCAAATTTGAATCAAAAGAGGAATCTCCAAAATCGTTTTTCAAAGCTCTAACTTCATATTATTCAAAGAAACAGATTATTTCCAAACCCATCAAGACTGAACCAAAGACTGTCACCAAACCAAGAATCAATAAGTTAAAAACAAAGTGTCCTACCCCAGAAAAGCATGTCAAAACAAAGCAAGATGAGACCAATCCCAAAATAAAATACAACAAAGTGAAACTTTTGGAAATCAATTCAAATGTTTCTTTGTCTAGCTCTCATTCTAGTTCAAATTCTAAAGTGTCTAAGTCTAGCTCAGTTTTGCTAACTAGGGATGCTTCAAATGGTGCAACTAGGTATAGGGATAGATATGGCTGGTTTTCTCATGATAAACCTAAGAAACAAGAACTTTCCGCACCACCAAAAGAGTCTAAAAAGATAAAAGTGCTTCAAAACTCTCATTCTAATCTTCTTAATGCCAATCCAACAGGTGGAAAGAGCTTGATTAGTGAGTCTAAATGGGTAGCTAAGTCATTAGTACCTAAGATCAATAATGTTGATAAAAATAAGAAAAGGCGAAGAAGAAAAGATGGTAGAAAGAAGAAGCATGTTTCTGTTGAGTCAAACAATTTATCTTTTAAGTCCTCTGTATTTTACAATGTTAATGGTGCCAAGGCTAGGCCTTGTGATGTTGTAAACAATGTTATTTCTTGTTCTTATATGCATGGTTTGAATGTTGGTAAACATGTTACTTTTAATTCATGCGTTAATATTCGGTTGTTTAATCCAAATGTGCTTGTTGATAATGTGCTTGTTAACAAGTATGTTGACATGAAAGCATGTTTGTATGCATCTCCTAAGTTATACCCCCTGCATGTATTAACTAACCACAAAGGACCCGTCTTTAAGTGGGTACCTAAAGTCGGTTAAATTTTTGTTTGCAGGAAATAACCATCTGTGTATGGATACTCGATTTTGGGTGTTCAAAACACATGACTGGCAATAAATCATTGCTCAAGAATTTTGTTGAAAGATTCATGGGAACTGTTCGTTTCGGAAACAACAATTTCGCTCCAATTCTAGGTTATGGAGATATTGAAAGAAACGGAATTGTCATCAAGAAAGTTCATTATGTTGAAGGCCTGAGTCATAACTTGTTCAGTGTTGGACAGTTCTGTGACAACAATCTTCAAGTTCTTTTTCGACAATCTCTGTGTAAAGTCCAAACTCTAGATGGAGTTGATATCCTATGCGGAGATCGTGAAAACAATCTTTTCACAGTTAATCTTGATGATAACCAACCAACTGATAATATCTGTCTTGTTTCAAAAGCTACTTCGAAAAATTCTTGGTTGTGGCACAGAATGCTTTCTCACTTGAATTATCAAACCATCAATGCTTTAGTCAACAAGCAACTTGTTGAAGGCTTGCCTGACTACAAATATGAAAGTGAGCATGTCTGTCCTTCTTGTGCAGTTGGGAAGATCAAGAGAACTTCTCATAAACCAAAGAAAACTCCACACACTTTGGCACCTCTTCATTTGATTCACATGGATCTTTGTGGGCCTATGAAAGTACAAAGTAGAAACGGGAAGAGACATATTTTGGTTATCATTGATGATTATTCTAGATACACTTGGGTCAAGTTTCTTGCTTCAAAAGATGAAACAACTCAAATTCTGATCGATTTCATCACTTCCACTCAAGTGAATCTTCAACTTCCAGTCCGTTATATCCGTTCAGATAACGGTACTGAGTTCAAAAATGCCATCTTCAATGAATTTTGCAAATCAAAAGGCATTACTCACCAATTCTCTGTTGTTCGTAACCCGCAAGAAAATGGTGTTGTTGAAAGGAGAAACCGTACGCTGGTGGAAGCAGCAAGAACAATGCTTGCTTATTCCAAGTTACCATCAAACATGTGGGCTGAAGCTGTTGACACTGCCTGTCATACTCAAAATTGGTCCATCATTAAGCAGCGTCATGAGAAGACTCCTTATGAGGTTATTAACAAATGTAAACCCAACATCAATTACTTCCATATTTTTGGGTGTGTCTGTTATACCTTGAATGATCGGGAAAATGTTGGAAAGTTTGAAAGGAAAGGTGACGAAGGTTACTTTGTTGGTTACTCAAAGACATCGATTGCATATCGCATCTTCAATCGTCGAACAAACACGATTCAAGAAACCATGAATGTTTGGTTTGATGAGATGTCTGGCATGATATTTGAACAAGAAAGTTTGCTACCAACAATTAGTGATCTAAGTACTTCAAGTGCTTCCTCAAGGACGTCTAGCTTAGCCTCAAAATTCAAGAAATATCCAACTCCAACAAGTGAAGAGCTAGATATTCTTTTCGAAGAATTCTACAACTCAAAACCGATTCAAGAAAAGGAAACTCAAGTCATCAATGAACCAATTCCGAATAATGACCCCATTCAAACAAGTGAATCAGTTCCTGACAACAATCATGAATCATCTTTAAATTCTACAGAACAAGAAGAATCATCTTCAAGTGATATTTATTCTCAAAAGAATGATCAAGAACAACCTTCTCAAATCACCCAAACAACAAATCCATCAAATACTCCAAATGTGTATGTACCACTGGATTTTGATCATCCAAATTTTGAGGAAAGAGTTCTTCCAAGCTATGATTCCATTGCTCAACAGAACTCTGGATTTGATGATGATAATGTTGACCTTCATCAACAAGATCCTCTTCCTCATGACAACAAGTGGTCACGCATACGCAAAGATCATCCTACAAAACAAATCATCGGAGATCCATAAGCTGGTGTTTCTACCCGTACTACAGTCAATGAGTGTCTTGTTGCACTTTCACTGAGTAACATTGAACCCAAAACCGTTTCTGAAGCTCTTTGTGATCCAGAGTGGGTTAAAGCAATGCAAGATGAATTAGCTCAGTTTGAGAGACTGAAGGTATGGAGATTGGTTCCAAATCCAAGAAAAGAAGAACCAATTCGCACCAAGTGGATTTTCGAGAACAAGAAGGATGAAAATGGAGTTGTAGTAAGGAAGAAAGCTAGATTGGTTGCAAAGGGTTACTGCCAACAACCTGGTGTGGATTTTGACGAAACTTTCGCTCCTGTTGCAAGAATGGAGGCCATTCGTATATTCTTAGCTTATGCCGCATTCAGAAACTTCACAGTGTTTCAAATGGATGTGAAGACAACATTCTTGAATGGAGAACTCAAAGAAGAAGTTTACGTGGAGCAACCTGAAGGTTTTGTTGATCCTAAAAAGCCAAACCATGTCTACAAGTTAGACAAGGCTCTCTATGGTTTGAAGCAGGCACCCCGAGCATGGTATGATTCCTTATCTACTTTCTTACTCAAAGGAGGCTTTACCAAAAGTACTATTGACCCTACCCTGTTTATTCGTAAGCAAGGTAAACATGTTTTACTTGTCCAAATATATGTTGATGACATTATTTTTGGGTCAACCAGTCAAACTTTTTGTCGAAATTTTTCATCTCTAATGGTTAATCATTTTGAAATGAGCATGATTGGGGAAATGAATTACTTTTTGGGTTTACAAATCAAACAATTACCAACTGGTATTTTTATATCACAAGGTAAGTACATACAGGATATGTTGAAAAAGTTTGATATGACTACATGTTCTTTAATTTCAACCCCAATGGCTGCTCGTACAAACATAAATGCTGATAAAAATGGGAAACCATTTGACCAAAAGAGGTATAGAAGCATGATTGGTTCGTTGTTGTATCTTACAACATCTCGCCCAGATATAATGTTTGCAACATGTATGTGTGCTAGGTATCAAGCCGCTCCGACTGATTTACATTACCAAGCTGTAAAACAAATTTTTCGTTATCTGAAGGGTACACCCAATCTTGGTCTCTGGTATCCAAGGGATACTGGATTCAATTTAACTGCCTATTCAGATGCAGATCATGCAGGTTGTAAGCTTGATCGCAAGAGCACATCTGGTACTTTACAATTCTTAGGGGATAAGATTGTAAGTTGGTCATCCAAGAAGCAAAATTGCGTATCACTGTCAACAGCAGAAGCTGAATATGTAGCTGCTGCTAGTTGTTGTGCTCAAGTGTTATGGATGAAAACATAACTTACCGACTATGGTCTGAAATATGATCGTGTCCCTATCTATTGTGATTCACAAAGTGCCATTGCAATTGCTGTCAACTCAGTCAATCACTCACGCTCAAAGCACATTGATGTGAGATATCATTTTCTCAAAGATCATGTTGAGAAAGGTGACATTGAACTCTACTTTGTGGGAACTGACCACCAACTCGCTGATTTGTTCACAAAACCACGGGACGAAAAGAAGTTTAATTTCTTAGTCTCTAAACTTGGTATGCTAAATCTTGATCCTTAATTACCTTTATCATGGAAGGACTTCTTGGTTCATTGTTAAAAAAATTAAAAAAAATTTTGAAAAACTAAAATATATGTACCAAGGAAAGAAAAACTAAAACGATCTAAATGAGATCGTTTAGCCTCTCACAGTCGTCTTCAACCTCTGAGTATGAACACCTCTATTGACGATTTTTAAAACTTCAATATCTTTTGATTTTCTGAGAATTGGAACATGAAACCACTTGCAAACAGTTTGTTTTCACCTCAGCAATTATCCGATTAACACAATTTAGCT
This sequence comes from Erigeron canadensis, assembly GCF_010389155.1. Lineage (NCBI taxonomy): Eukaryota > Viridiplantae > Streptophyta > Magnoliopsida > Asterales > Asteraceae > Erigeron > Erigeron canadensis. The sequence continues at coordinate 10,291,441 of NC_057764.1, forward strand.
GATAACACAACATAATCAAATCCCAAATTTTAGCGCCAAAAAACTCAAAATCTGAACTTTTGATCCAGATTGAATTAGAATACGAAACTTGAGAGGATTATGTTATTAACTATGAGGAATCGAACGATGAACAAACATTTGTGATTTTATGTGATTTGAGAGGTTAATTTTTGGATTTTCAGTGAAGAACAAAAACGATCAGAAACAGAAAAAAAACAGAATTAAAGGTGATTTTTGATGAAATGTGATTGAATTCAGTTATGGATCGAGATCAAAACGATGTTTTGCTCTGATACCAAATGTAACAACACGATTTTATCAATTGAATTCACATCAACAATGGTGTTTGGTTAGTGTTTGTGTGTGTGTTGAGAGAGAATTGGGATCAAGAGTGTGTTATTGATACGATCAGTGTTAAGAGTTATGCAAAAGTTATGTCAAGAGTTATGCTAATGTTATGATTTCTAAGGAATTGAGGGCTATTTATAGTCTAAACAAATCAACTATGCTAATTATCACAATTAGCCCCTCAACCTTAGAAATCATCAACACATGACTTAACAACAAGTAAGTCCATAACTTAAATTACGATGTATCACTATTTTTGGATTTCTAACAATTGGATCATACATGCGTAGCAACATTTGTTTTTGTGAATCATCAACAAACATCTATGCTTTGCCTGACTTGATATCTATCTGCCAAAATGTCATTGTCGTCAGCATATCTTGATCCCATCTGATAGCGGGAACCTTCTTAACACATTTAATCCTTTTCTGGACAAACCGAAATGTGCCATATGGATTCTTAATCTTCTTCTTCGGTGTAGGTTTAATCAACCTATCTTCAGGCTTCAAACCTCTATCGCTGAAATTCCAAATTCTTTCACTTCGGAATCTATTCCAATAGAAATCTGCAAGTCCATTACTCTGAAGATTAACAAACCATCGTCTTCCCAAATCTATCATGTCTGAATCACTAAGAGAGTGGAAATGTCTTTGACTCATGGACATGTACTGGCATCCCTCCTTTCTCTTGATAACAAATAAATCGATTCTCTGATCATAAAACCAACTTTGTATCACTGAGAAGTACTTGGGTGCATCCTTGTCTGAGATATATTCCCAAAACATTGATGGTTTATATGTATCACGTATTACCAAACCAGTATGTCCTCTATAACCTGGAATTAGTCTATTAATTATAAACTCATGATCTTACTGCACCGGAGGTATATTAAATCTTCCAAGATCAACCTCTCGCGTAGCATCTATGTTCCAGTATAGATCAAAAATATTATCATGTCCTTCATCAACTATATTTGCATATACAGCAAATCTGAAACTTGCAGCATTCTAAGGTTCATCTGGACTTTCTCTGATTGGATTAAGATTGAGATGTTCCACTTCAGCTATTGGTTCAACTTGAATGACTTCATCTTCATTAAAGACACGATCAAAGTCATAAGGTATCTCAAGCAACCTTTTTCTATCAGCATCCGAAGTAATGAACTCTCCTTCTTCCATATCTATATCATTGATACTTTCTAAGTCTTCTTCAGCATCAAGATCGTCCAATACACCTATCCTTTGAAGCTTATCTTCAATTCAAGCGATTTACATATACAAAGATAAAGAACATAAATTATAAGTCAAGACATAATAAAATAGTATAAATACTTAAAAGAAATTAAAATAAATAATACTATATCATAAATATAATGCAACAATTACATTAATATTTATCTTAAAATCTTTATCTATTTTAACTTACAACAATAATATTATATCATAAATATAATGTAACAAATATATTCATATTTATCTTATAATTACAAAAACATAAATAAAAAATATATAGCACTAAGGTTCATAATCTGAATCTGAATCCGAATCTGACTCTGACTCTGAAGATGTATGAGTTAACCCTGACTATTCTTTCATTTGATCCCTAAGTGATCCTGGATCATAACAAATATCATAATCCATAATCTTTGCTCTAGCTCTCATATGAGCTTGTGGATCATATCCCAATCTCTTTTCTAGTCTATGCACAATTAAAGGGTGCAAATCTGACTCTGTAGAGGCATTGGTAGTAGAATCAGTCTTAGTTGACTCACTATGTTGAGTAGATTATGAGGATCATTCACTATCTTTTCTCGAATCTCCCTTTCTATTATATCAGAATTAGAATCGGAGTTACCTGAATTGGAATGTTCCCCATCATCATTCTTAGGATCATCAGGATCTGCATCTGGAGCGGTCATCACAGCTTTGCCTTTATCTTGAGTCCTAGAAGTACTTGCACCAGCTGTACCAGCAATCTCTGACTCTCTTTGTCTTGATGACTCCCCCTGAATGTTTGCAGTCTCTGTATCCATAGCAACACCAGCATCTTGACCTTGACCTTGATCTCTATTCTCTGGCTCACCAACTGATGGTTGTGCTTCATTTGGACCTTGAGCTGGATCTTGATCTTCATGATCATCATCTCTTGACTTCCTTGCTAGCTCATCATCCTTACAACCACTCTTATCTCCCCCTTGAGCCAAGAATTGGTCAAGTCTAGATCCAAGAGAATGAACAAGAGCTGTCATTACGTCCATCTCTTCCTGATGCTTAGCAACTTGGAGCTGTAGCTGATTCTCCAAAGTTGTAACCCTCAACTCTAACATTTTCTTTTCTGAAAACAAACGACTCAGTAGCAGACACAGAAACAGGAATCTCGGAAACAGAAGCTCTTAAAGAAGCAACCAATGGAGTATCACCAACAGTAGGTGCATGAGACCTCTCCATGGCTTCATTATAAGCAGCATATTCTCTATCAACTTCAGCTTGAGATCTTGCTTGTCTTCTTCTTCGCTTCGGCACTCTCTCTTCCTCTTCTTCATCTTCTGAATCCTCAACAACATTAACAGGGACTTCAGAAGGACCAACATCAACATCAACTGGAGCAGAGGTAGAAGCAGAAACTCTCGTAGTTGGTGGCACAAGATTTGTAGGATCATCAATATCCTCCATAAGAGCATCCATATCTGGATCATCTTCCAGATTTCCAGCAAACAAAGGAACATCATTAAGTCCCTCAAACTGATCAGCTCGCTCTTCCTGAGGATTATCTTAAGCCTGATCATCACCAGCAGCAGCAGCAGCAGCAACGGGTTCGTCATCTTTCCAACCTTGTCTAGGGGCAACATAGTTATGATCAATCAAATGTCCGAACAGAGTTGGATTATCAACCTCAATCGAAACATTTCTTCCTGACACGTGCTTCATACTTTCAACAAATGCCTTATTTGTAAGATGACGTAAGTTGAACGTAGGACCGTCAAATGGCAAATCAGCTGCAAAGTGACGAACTATGATCATCACAAATCTCGGAAACAAGTAAAACTTCTTGTCGGTTCCAAATGATCGCATTTGCCTCTCAAAATTATCAAATATGTATTGAGAAAAGCTGTATGGCTTGTTCAACACCAAAGCAACCAACTGAGATGCATTCGGGATATTCATCTGATCATGACCCATACTCCGATGACTAATAGACCTCAACAAATAGTAAGCAAGTAGCTTCCATTTGCCGCGAAGATTCTTCCTAAAGTATGGGTGTGTAATGTTTCCAGCATAACCCATACGACGTAGAGCACCATCATAGAATTCTTCTGTAAACTCAGTAGGACCTTGCTCCATGTCATCAACACCTAAGCATAAAATAGTCCTTAAGTCTCCAGCTGAGAATGAAATAGAACGTCCTCCAATAGTAGTGCGAATGTACAAATGATCACCCATCTGCACTGATCGGGCTGAGTTCCAAAACTCCCGAATGAGACTTATTACCAACGGAGGGTTCTCGGTCAACGCAAAGTTAATGCGACAACGTGCAAGAAACTGGAGAACACTGTGAAACTCTGGAGTGCACCCCGTCTGCGTAATGCTGAGATCGAGTGCAGCATTGTGCTCTTTCGCGAGCACGCGAGCATTATCACCTTGTCCAGCCATACCTGCACAAAACAAACAAAAAACGACAAGAAAAACAATAAGTTAGAATAAACGAAAAACAAAAATCAGGGTTTTGGTTTTCTGGTTTGTGATGACGTCATCACGAGGAGAATTTCCCTCGTCGTGATATCAGCACGAGCCAACATGAACCCAGAAACACGAAGTACAAAACATCTCCATACGATGTTAAAATTAATCAAACACATCATCGTGGACTTGTTTATGGTTCTTGTATGCCCAGAAAACAAAATCGAAACTAATTCGATGAACACGAAGTTGGTTCGTGTTCTTCGTGTGAATAGTGACCGAAACACAAATCTCTTTGATTAATCTTGATTTAACATAAATTAATCTCCATACGATGTTAAAATTAATCAAACACGAAGTTTTGTTAGATTTAACATGTTTAAACATAAATTAATCTAATTCTAAGTCCAATTTAAGTCCAAATCATCAAAAATCAAAGATCTAATTAGTGGTTCATCCAAGTTACTGTTCACGCGAGGTAAAATCAAAAATCGGGCATTATAACGACTTGTAATCATTAATTCTTATAGTCAAAACATCAATCAATCATCCTAGATTGGAATTATACCAACAAATCTGGATGAATAACACGAAGAAAGAAGGAATCGATCAAAATAGGGGGCAGATGAATAGTAGCACGAAGGAAAATAATTCGTGTGATTAATTAGGGTTAATTTTCGATTAAAGATAATTAATGAAAAGGTAAAACCCATATTTATATTCGGAGCTTCGTGGGCCGGGCCGAACACTTAGTTCGTGGGCTTCATGATGACGTCAGCGCGAGGCATGTTGATGTCAGCACGAGGTGATTTCGAATTTTCAGATTTTAAACCACATAAGTTGCATTCCTTAGTCAAATTTCACGAATTTTCCAGAAATTTAAACAAGGAAAAATTCCAGAAATTCCAGAAACATAAACCTGTAGATACTCGTTACTAAAAACCTGTATCTACTCGAATATGTAATCATAAATCATCCATACTAACTTGTCATCACAATAATGTATCAAATAAATTTTACATTATTATCTTGACATAAAATCGATCATTTCTTCATTTATGTTTAACTCAATAATGCAAACTTATATTAAAACATATTTAATGTATAACGCATTACAATACATCAAAATATCATATCAACAACCTCTCACATTACACCTTAGGTTGTGATCTTGATAAAACAATAGTAACCTATCACAATAAGTCTTAGGTTAAATACAAGGCAATCCATCCTTGTAACACAGTTCTTGTAGTTTCTGAGTAACTTTTATTGTCCGTCACAATGCAATTCTAATAAGCAAGCGAAAACAATTTTGCCTTCAATCACAATCTGAAATTTTGATGCCAATTTCATTTAAAATAAGTTTATTATCTGTAACCTGCACACTTAACAAACTTAATCAATGCATCAAAAATAAAAAAATATCATAAATATGCAAAATAATCAAAATCTTAACTTAGCAATCATTACAAGATCTAATGTAATAAGCGAGCACACACAATCCTCAACAGGACCGGCTGATATGTAATAAGCGAGCACACACAGTCCTCTACAGGACCGGCTCATATGTAACAAGTAGTCAGATGGCCATGGAGTAGTAAAAGCAGTTACGGCATATATAAAAACAGATATAGTATTCCTTTCACCCCAAAACATAAGTAAAGAAAAAGGGGCTACGAAGACTCACAGTGATCCGGTACAAGCGTAGTTTACAAGCACAGAGAACAAGCACAGATATAAGTAAGATATATCTATTCGAATCCAAGTATGTCTTGATGTCAACCTAATCACAAGTCATTGAGCATAGATGAATACTTGTATTAGTTCTTGTGATTAATTATTCATTGAATTGTCCTTGATGAACTGATGATTTGGTCCCTTAAAGATTATTTGAACGTTTTGTCTCAAAAGTGTTTTACATGTACTAGACTCGAAATGAACGTCTTTGAACTCACACATATGTACTTATCGTAATAATGGGTTGTTTAAGCCTTTAATTATGGTCTTTTAACCTTAAGAACGTGATTTAGTTGCCTTTAAAATTCGTACTTTAATGATGCAAGATAGAACATGTTCTCGTATATTTCAATTAGGGTTTGCACTATAATCGTTGTTCTAGATCGATTTATGAATTAGTTTTTGATGTTAATGTGTAGCCTTTGATATGTTTAATCGAATGAGAATAATGTTATGTGCTAGGTTTGGTGTTAATTGAATGTTGTACGTGTTGGTTCAAGAGTTCACAAAGTCGTTTTAGGGTTTTTGGTTTGCAAGATCGTCCCACTGGACAAGAATCAAGATCGTCCCCCTGTTTTATGTGCAAGATCGTTTTAGCTGACCGGCCTTCAAGATCGTCTTGGTGTCTGGTCTTTAAGATCGTTTCAAAAGTAAGGGCTCAAAATCGTTTTAGCTAGCTTAGGTGTTAAGGTCGTTTTAGGAGAAAGGGAGTCAGGATCGTCCTAGGTGATTGCTTGTCAAGATCGTCCTTCATGCTAGCCTCAAGATCGTCTTACTACTAGCCTCAAGATCGTCCTAGTGTCATCAAGTTGAATCAAGTGCACAAGATCGTTTCAAGATCAAGTGTTTGAGCTAAGCCAATCCAAAGGATCGGTTACCCATTAAACGTACCAACAACATTACTACACCATACAAGATCGAACGAGAAATCAAGAGTGAACATAGGCTGCCCCAGGACGATCTTGGCCTCAAGATTGTCTCATCAGGGCTGCTTCAGGGGCAAGAACAAGCACGAGATCAACATCAAGGTCTAGATCGATTTCAGGACAAGTTAGAACCTAAAACTAGTACATATATGCACAATAACATTAACCATTAACACCTTAAACGATTTCAAAACCATCTATAACATGAACAAGGTGTGGCACATCAAGAACAAGTTTCCCTTAATTTTCAAAAATGCGTTTTGTAGATTAAAGCATGTTATGACCCAAATTTGTTTATAAAAATGTTACTAAACACATTTAGACACAAACCCATTAACTATTAACACAATTTTCATTCAAAAATTGGACCAAATCATCAAGAACATAAACTTGAAAAAGTACACTTTTAATTTGATCAAAAACTCAAAATTTGTTTTTGTTACCTGAGATTTGATTCTAGAAATATATTTTGATTATCTCAAGGATGCTACAAGTACAAATGATTTTGGTTTAACAATCCAAAATCAAAAGATGAATTTTGTGTGTGAAAATGGTGGATGCAAATGTGTGTTTTTAGAGAGAGAGTGAAAAAAGATGGAGAACAAGGTGAATAGTTGAGTTTCTCTCAGTAGGGTTCCATTTCCTTCTTTATATACCTTTCCCTTATTAAATGAACTCCATAAATACAAGGGCCATATACAAACATTTTGAACTAGAACTTTTGTTAACACAAACGCTTACGGCTCGAATTCTAGTAATTTATCATAATAAATTATGAACTCGTCTTATAGTTCAAGGTTTAAGATCAAAATGGGCCTTCATGTAAACACATACTTGAGCCTAAAATATATCAAGAACTTAAGTTAAATTGAGCCGTCTAATCGTTCTAATGGCGACAGCACGATTCGAGGAATTTGTTTAAACATTTCTATGACGGTTGTTACATACAAGAACATAGAATCAAGGTTTATAAGTGTCGTAGAACACTTAAACGATGATTGAATGTTATGTACGAGCCAAACGAAGTCAAACAAAGAGTCAAAGGCACGTTCCTCGTGCTGACATCATCAACATGAAAGATTACGTCAGCACGAGGTAGATTGACTTATTGTTAATTCGGGCCTATTTACGCGATTAAGGCCGAAGCCCACACAACCCAATACTTAACTAGTATAAATACAAGACCTAATCTACGAAATTAGGTTAATGATTTACGAATTCTTGATAGATATTCACGAATTTACGAGTTAAGGTTATTTGTTCCTTCGTGTGTTCTTCTACACGAACCACAAGCCTTGTGCATCTCCTTGGGTTGATTAATTACCTATTAATTAACAAAAGGCAATAGCAATCTAGTTATCTCAAGAGCAATCTAGCAATCTAGCACTCTTGACAAAAGGCAATAGCAATCTAGCAATCTAGCACTCTTGACATAACGAATCGCATCTTATTATGATCCACGCAACAATAGGGCACCTTACAAGTGGTATCAGAGCCCTAAGGTTGATTACCAGAAGGTTTAAGATTGTTTGATTCGCTATTGATTGCAAAATCAATTCGAAATTCGTGTTTTTGGTCAAGTTCGTGCTCTTCTTCGTGTTACTTCGTGCATACGTCAGCACGAAGTAAACTTCGTGTTCGTGCTTACGTCATTCAGCAGACTTCGTGTCGACTTCGTCCCACGTCACCGCGAACCACTCTTCATGACTTAGGTCGTGACTTGTGTTTCGTACTTTGTGCCACGTGTCCTTCGTGCTATACACTAAGTAGTTTTTTTTCGTTTTATTTGAATTCAAAAGATTCGAATTGACGACCTTACCAGCTGCCGCAAACTCACCTAATGCCTTACTTATCAGCCAGATGATCATGCACGATCATGAGGTTGGTCGGGGTAATACACCTCCAAAGCTTTTCCGTATGGAAAATTATTGGATGTGGAAGAGACGTTTTGAAGACTACATTCGTCTCACTGACATGGAAATGTGGCTAGTAATAACTCAAGGTTTTGATTGGCCTTCATATGAGAAGAACGGAGTGATCAATAGGTATACTTATGCTGATATGCCTATTGAAGAACGTAAAAGATACGCTGTTGAGGGAAAGGCATTGTCTACTCTTACTATGGTCTTGCCTCAAGATAGTGTACATCTGTTTAAAAAGTACACTACTTCAAAGGATTTATGGGATGCTCTCGAAAGATATTGTGAGGGCGATGTAACTTTGAAGAAAAACCGTATCAAGCTTCTCAATGGACTGAAAGAGGAATCTCTTGACGAGATTATTATTCGATTCAGTCATCTGACCACTGAGTTGTCATACTTTGAAGTTGTTTATCCTCAAACTGAGCTAGTTGATAATTTTCTGGATTCACTGCCTAAAACTTGGACTGGTTATGTTCATCAACTTCAAGATGATCAGGAATATAGTACATGGGATTTTAAAAAGGTAGTCTCCAAGCTGAAGAACAGAGACATGAAGCGAAGGATTAAAGACACTCAATCGGATTTTACACAAGATCCATCCTTATATCATGCTAAGTCTGTTCATTTAGCAAGTTCCAGCTCAGGAAACAATGCATTTCTAAGTGGCGCAGAAGCTACACCAATAGTAGATGCTGATGGTATTGCCGGATATGTTGCTTATGACAATACAAATTCAAATGTTAAGAGCAATGTACAATCTTTCCACTCTATGCCAATGAGTATGAGTTCTGCAGAAGGAAGAATGAGTATTTACTCAGCCTTTTGTAATGCTCATGAAGCATTTATTGGGGGAAAGGTTACTGATCCTGCAGTAATTGATGAGGATTACAATCAAATAGATCCTGATGATTTAAAAGAAATGGATCTACAATGGCAGCTTGCTATGCTTACTATTAAGGTCAGAAGATTCACTCAGAGAATTGGTAGACCTATAGGTAATGGCACTAAAGGCTTTGACAAATCCATGGTGAAATGTTATAATTGCGATGGATTTGGTCATTTTGCAAGAGAGTGTCAACGACCTAAGAGGATTGATAATACCGTTGCTGGTCGTCAAAATTACAATCAAGGCGGTATTACACCAAATAATTATAAGACGCAAGCAATGATTACATATCATGTTACTCTACAGCAGCCAGTTTCGTCCCTATTTTCGGAGTCAAAGGCTGTTGTTGTTCAAAATCCAGATGGTACTTATCAATGGGATACACAATCCGATGATACCTCGAATCATGCCTACATGATAGAATTATATGATGAGGTAGCTGCAACAATTGATTATGCTGTGTACTCAAGTGAAGAAAGTGCATCTGAGATAGTATAGAAGAATATGTGTAATGTTGCTGAGAAAATAAGATCTGAGAGTGAACAAATGACTGCAGTAAAAGCATCTGAAGAAAAGGAAGAGTCATCAAATCCTGTTGATGACATTTCTATGAAGAGCATTGAAGAGCAGATGAAGAACTTCGTGATACCTGAAGGTATGACAATTGAAGTCTTTGTTGCATACATGGCAGATTGCAAGGCTGCAGATCAGAAGGTATCTTGTTCTTTATTTTCTATAATTGACGTGTGTAGAATGGTGTCAGATTTAAAACAAGAAATATTGAAACTAAAAGAAAATTCAACTAGTTTAACCGCTGAAAATGTTATACTTAAAAAGGAAAGTAATGTGTCTAAAGATTCCGATTTACTTCTACAAGGTCACCAGCAAACTGAAGTAGTATACTACACATTGAAAGACTGTGATACAGTTTTTTATGATAAAGAAGTATCTATAAATAGGATTGAACCTAAATCAAGAGTTAATAAAGTTTGGTGTGTGGAAAATAAAGAAGAATGGTTAGCTGAACAAATTCCATATAAGGATAGACATTATGCTCCTTTTAAACCAATAACAAATATGGAAGAAGAAATACAAACGCTTGATACCATAAATGAAATGAAGGAGTATGGTATACCAATCCCTGAAATAGAAAATGGTCAATCTAGAAAACAACAAGTAAAGAAGTGCTATACTTGTCGTGAGAAAGGCCATATAGCTATTGAATGTCCAAATAGGAAGGTCAAGGATCCTAAGAATGACAGTCAAGTCAACTCAAAGGATGTTCATGATATTCTTAATACTAAAGGGATGGGTAAACTAGTTGAACAAGTAGCTTCACCAAAATTTATGAGTGCATATAAAAGGGATTATTATGAGGAGTTTGCAAAAAGACATCCTAATAATAAAAATGCACAGAATTATGTTAAGTTACTTAGAAATGTGTCATATGGAGAGTCTATTGTTACAGATCAAAGGATTAGTGTCAATAGATCTAAGACTCCAAAACGACAGGGACCTTCACAGAATACTACTTCTAGTAGTGTAAGTCCGAGTCGTTCTCGTACACCTTAATGGAGTAATTCACCTAGGAAGATGACTCAACAAAATCGATCCCCTCTTGTTAGAATTAATAGTTCGTCTAAATTCTATGATCGATTAGGGAGCCAACCTAGATTTGGTACTCACTCACCAAGGAATTCATCTCCTAAGACTCGTTTCACTTCACCTAAGAAACAATCTGTGATACCATCTTCATCCAACGCTCCATTACAGAGCGATGGATATTGGACCGAATTGATCATTAGAGATGAATTCGGCAAACCTAAACCTCAAAAGGTTTGGGTTCCCTTCAGAAACTAACCATCTTATTGTCTAATGTGCAGGGAGAACCAAGGAAGCCAATCAGTCTTTGGTATGTTGACAGTGGATGCTCTCGGCACATGACAGGGGACAAGAACGTTTTGTCCAATTATGAAGATGTAAATGGTTCGTATGTTAGTTTCGCAGGTCCCAAGGGCAGCAACATCTCGGGCCAAGGTGATGTTGTTAATGGGAAGATTACGCTGGAGAAAGTCAATTATGTGGAACAGTTATCACATAATTTGTTAAGTGTTTCTCAGATTTGTGACAAGGGTAACGTTGTCCATTTTAATGAGAAAGAAGCACTTATATTGAAACCAACATATGTTATTCCTGAAGACTGGATCTTGCTGAAAGCTCCTAGGAAGAGAGACATCTATGGCCTTGTGTTAGGTGTTGATAATCCAGAGGAGTCTGTTTGCTTGTTATCAAAAGCAAATGAATCTGAATCGTTACTATGGCATAGAAGAATGAGACATATCAATTTCCAAAAGATGAATGACATTGTCAAACATGGTTTGGTTGACGGCGTTCTATTAGAAATTCAAAATAGTGCTTATTTGTATTTCCTTATATTTGTTAATTTGTATATGTAATATAAGGTTGAGGGGGAGCTTATGTATTTTACTTAGAGTATAAATACCCCTCAAGCCTTAACCTTTTGTAACCTTTAGTCACATTTTGCTAATAATATTTCCAAGCTTTCCACACACACATAAGTCGTCTCTCTCAATACACACACATCCACCATTGTTATTCACCTTACTTCCGCACCCGAACACGAACGATTTCTGCTATATTACATGTGGTATCAGAGCAAAACAACAATCTGTTGACGATCCAGAACAGATTCAATACAGATTCATTGAATTTTTGTTCAAATTCTTCTTCGTCGTGTTCAAAGAAATTTTTGCCGCCATTTCTGTTCTTCAACAACTTACATTTAATTTCTGTTCAATTTTCAAGTTTTGTTCACAAATACATTCCAAATCATATTTCAAAACATCCTGTTAAGTTTCAGAATCAAATTCAAAGTTTTGATTAAAAATCAAAATTTTAGAAAATTTGATCAAAATTTGATTTTCACAATTAAGTTGATTTGAGATATGAAATTGTTTTTAGGGTTGTGCGCGATCATTTTCTGAGCATTTTGATGTTTGGATCAAATCCTAATTCTCAAAACTGAGTGAGAATTGACCAATTTTGTATCAAAAACCGACTGTTTTGTCTGTTCTGTTTGTATGTGCAGGTATACCAAAACGATCTCAGTTGGCAGAACTAAAACGATCTTTTTTAGATCGTTCTAGTTTTTGAGCCATTTTGAAGTTAAAACGATCTAATTTAGATCGTTCTAGCTTGTGTAATTCTGTGTGAATTGTGTGGTGTGTGGATCATGATTCTGAAGTTGTTGTGATTGGGAATCACACTCTTCCTTGGGTAACTGATCTCCATGAGATTGGTTTTGCTCAAAAACTTCCAAATCATAGTGTTACTCTGCCCAAATTTTCAAAGTTTTCATACTTGGAAATTTTTCACCCAAAATTTTTAAAACGATCTAAAATTAGATCGTTCTAACTTTTCTTTACAAATTCCTCAAAACGATTTCTTTTAGAACATTTCTTTTTATTTTCTTTCTTGTTTCATCTTTATTCTTCATCACTTAGAAAATTTTTTCCAGATTCTAAAACGATCTAATTTAGATCGTTCTGGTTTCATTTTTTAAATATTTAGAAATTTTTTTTCAAAAATCTAAAACGATCTAAATTTCTAGTTTCATTTTCTAAATCAAGTTTTTTTAAGTTGTAATTCAATCATTTCAAATGACAACAATCAACATCAATTCAGACATTTCATCAAGAGAGGTACAAGTTTTTACTCAAACTGACTACTTGACTCTTCAAACAACTGCTGATACTTTGACAATGCAAAATCTTACTTTGAAAACAAATTTCAATATAGCTAAACAAGAGTTTGATAAAGTTAACGAAGATTTTTTTCAACTCTCAATAGCTCATGATGCTCTCAAAGTTAACTATGACTCTTTAAAAGAAATGCATTTGTCAAGTAACAGTTCTCAAGTTGTTTCACCCAATGCACATTTAACCAATAAATGTCAAGACCTTGAAAAAACTGTCCATTCACTCAAGCAAACCATTGAGACCTTACAGCTTGAAAAAACCAGTGAATGGATAAGAGCAAATGCAAGACAAGCAGATGTTGAGTTTCTCACAAACAAAATGAAAGATATGAGACCAAATTGTGAAAAACATGAAAGACAGATTTCTGACTTAAACAGTTCTTGTTTTCTCAAAGGAGTTGAAATTGAAACTCTTCAAAAACAAGTTGAGGATTTGAAAGCAAACATTTTGTTCTATCAAGAGAAAATCTACAAAATAGAACAAAATCCTTTTTTGGATTTCACTGCTTATTACAATAAATCAAAGATTTATAAATCAGAACTTCTTTTTGGTTTAGGTTGTGAGAATCCAGCACATTTAGAGAAAATTCAAAAAGAAGATCTTGGTGCTTTGTATGATGAAAAATTTCTTCGCCTTGGCATGATTCAAGAATTCATCAGACCATCTGAGGATGATTTTGAGTCAGATGATGTTGAAAGACCAAAACCAACTCAAATAAACATTGATTATGTTGCTCTTAATGATACTTACAAGAAAACTCATAACAGATCAATTTATGAGTTAGAAGAAATAGACAACATTTCAGTGAAACAAAATGAGTCTCAACAAGTATCTTCACAATCAATTTCTCATAAAGCTTATATTCCAACTACCATATTGGAAAAAGAAATTGAAAACCTAAAACAAAAAGTTGAGTCTCAACAAAAGGTCATTGAGCATCTGAAAACTCAAGATTATTTCCCAAAGGTAAGTGAGATCACCCCTACCCATATGATGATTAATCATAATTCTGATGATTGCTCTACTCCATCCAATGGGAGTGAGAATTCTACAAAAGTGCTGGAGGATGAAAGCTTCTCTTCTTAAGAAATTCAAGATATGTCCAAAACAATGTTATCTTCATTTTTCAAGATTGAAGAGAAAATTCAAGCTTTGAAGACTAAACGTCTTGCTTCTGTCAAAAAGGTACTTTCTTTTGAAACCCCTGTGATCACACATAATGACAAAAGTAAAGTGATTTTAGAGCATAAAATTGAGATTCTTGAAAATCTTAAGGCTAAAGCAAAAACATTGATTGAAAAGATGACTATCAAAACTGGTTCTCAACCAAAAAGTCAATCAAAAATTGAAAAAGGAGTTAAACAACTTTCTTTCAAAAAGCCTAAAGTTGAATCAAAGAAGGAATCTAAATCTAAGATTGCTCCAACTTCGTTTTACTCACCCAAAAGTCACCTTGCACCAATGGTCAAAGGTAAGAACACAATTAAGGTTCATGTTTCATCTGTTTCTAGAACCTCTGCTCTTAAAACTATCTCTAAAAATAGTACAATATCCAAGATGTCAAAAACTAATCAAGTTTTCCTCACAAAAGAAACATCTAAGGGTATAACTATTTATAGGGATCAGTATGGTTGGTTCACTGTCAAAACTCCAAAGAAACAGAATCCCAAATCTTCAAACAATACCATGACCAATTTTTCTAACCCAAAAGTACCCATTCAACAATGGGTACCAAAAACAACTTAATTTTTTTTGTAGGTAATAAAGGTCTGTGTTACGTATTTTCACTTTGGAAGATATTCAACACATGATCCTGGAATGAGTTTCTGATCAAAGAAACCATCTCAAATAAGTACTCATTTCCAATACGCTAACTTGCCTCTGCATGTTTTGTAAAAATCCTCTATCTCTCTAATTTCATTCATTATATGTCAAACATTGATGCTATGCTTACGTGCAATATGTTTTATATCATGCAATGTTTGAGGGGGAGAGAAAGGATAATTAATAAATCGAAGAGGAGTTTGTGTATTTGCACTATTTGATTAGAAACTCATTGTTATTTCAGAAAAACAAAATATAAAAATAGAAAATTTAAAAACTCATAAAAATATTTTTGTTTGTTTTGTTTTGTTTGTTTATTATTGTTTTAGAATTTTGTTATTAGAAAAAGCCCAAAAACAAGTCAAGCCCAATACCAATCAAGTCCATAACCGACCCAGATAACCAAACCCGATCAAATCAGCCTGACCCGACCCATTTTCATAAAACTTATTTTATTTAAGGAGGGAAAAATCATTTTATTTCTTATCTGTTCACTTATTTCCGTAAACTCACTAACACTCTCACCAAAAATCTTCATAAAACTTTTTGTTGCTGATCATCAAAAGAAGTTAAGGGTCTTGTTCCAAATCGTTTTATGATCATTTCTTTCCATAACATCATCAAATTTCAATCACATCCATAGGTACTATCTCGGTTTGAATGTAGATTTCATTTTTTCAATTTTTCTTGAATTTCTCATTTCTGTTAGTACTTCTGTGTTGACTGTGTGAATTAGAAGCATGTTTAGGATATGTGTAAATGATTATGACATGTTTAAATGCTTTGTTTGATGTTTTTGAAAATTCAAAAACCCTTCCCCCCTGTTCTTGAAAAAACATGATCAGAGTGTGTGTTTAAAAGGTATGATGCATTTCAGTTTAGATAAGTTGTGTAATGATAATGTTAGTTTGGCTAGGGATGAATGTTATGCCATGCTCAAATTGCAGTTTGATCCATTGAATGTGAGTTTAGATGTATGTTTGGCTAACTGAAAGTGTTTGGCAAAAATATTTTATTTTAGAGTTGTTGGATTCTAAAACGATCTAAATTTAGATCGTTTTGATTTCTAAACGACTTGGAAGTAAATAAGTTTACCATTCACCTTTTCTGTTCATTTCATGTTATTTCTTTGTTAAACCCTTGAGACTGAGACCAAAACGATCTAATTTGGATCGTTCTTAGGTCTGAACACCGTGTGGTTTGATGATGAGTTTGGAAATTCGATTGATGGGTAACTGAATTCTTATGAATTCGGTTCGCTCAAATCTGATACTTTTAAGTGTAAGGAGAAATCATGAATTTGATTTCACTTTTAAGTGTTAGAAAATCTTTAAAAGAGAAGTAAAGTTTTTCTCAAAATTTTTCCAAAACTATCTAATTTAGATCGTTTCATTTTTCTTCACTTCAAAAGTTTTTAACAAAACCTAAAACAATCTCTTTTAGATCGTTTTACCTTTTCTTTCCCATACTTAACATTTTTTCTCTCTCACATGAGAAACTTAAAACGATCTCTTTTAGATCGTTTTACTTCCTTTTTCCATACTTAAACTTTTTTCTCAAATAAAGGTTTAACACGATCTCTTTTAGATCGTTTCATCTTCAGTTTTCCACACTTCATTCTTTAAATCTTTTAAAACGATCTAAATTTAGATCGTTTCATTTCATTTTAACTGAGTTTTACTCATAACGATCTAAATTTAGATCATTCTGATTTTTATACTTAGAAATTTTTTTTCCTTTCAAAAATTTTATTTTACTTTTATTCTTGTGTGGTGTGACAAACTGTTTTGTATGATCATATAATTGTCATATATTTTGGAATATGAGGAATCGAACGCCTTTGTGTACTTCCTTATTATTCTCAAATATATCATACTTATATGATTATACCTTATTTTCAAAGTTATAGACATATAAAAGTATATAAGAGTACAAAGAATTGATCGCCTTTGTGAACTTCTTTGTAAACTTATATATGGAAAATATGTATTTAACTATTCTGTGTTTATTTTCTCATAACAAATGATTTATAAAGAATACACTGAGTTGATCGCCTTTGTGAACCTCCTTGTATCTTATATAAATTATTTGTGTGAACCTTGTTATTTGCTATTCAAATATTATTTTTCTGTGTGTGTTAAAAGTTTTATGTCTTAAAACAAAAAATTATAAAAATAATGGATCATCAAGAAGAGGTTAGACATGATGAAGAGATTGCCATTAATGAATCAATAGAAGAAATTCTTACAGCCGGAAATTCCATCAATATGAGAAATAATCGATATCTGAATGATCCTTTCAATGCTCCCGGCTTTCCAATAATTTTAGCAATCTTCCACAATCATCCTCTTACTCATGCTCTCACAGTAGATGTTAATCTAGCTGAATCATATTTATTTGACATGTGGAGATCTATTATCTTTGTGCAACCACATGATCCATCTTCATCAAGGACTAAAGCCAAAGTTAAATCTCCAGAACTTCGTAGACAAGGCCATTTTCAATTTGAACTTCATTCTGGAGAGAATACATATGACTTCAAATTCAATTTAGATGATTTCAGAAGATATTTAAGGCTACCAGAAGCAAACTCAAATGGGAGAAATGATTATGATGTATTTGAGTCAAATGATGTGATGTTTGCTGCCTTGATATCACTTGGTTATGATGGTCCTTTGACAAAAACAACTGATTTTAAGCTGAAGAGGTTACCAAGAATTTGGTACTATGTGTTTTCTGTTCTCAGCAACTGTTTACATCCATACACAAGAGGAATGGATAACTTGACCCAGACAATGCTGTATATATTTTATGGGTTTGTGTTCAATCAGCACTACGACATTGCTCAACTTCTTTGGGATCAGCTGATAGTTGCAGTAAATGGAAAAATATCTGCTCCCAAGAAGTATATTCCTTTCATAAGATTTCTCTCAGCAATTGTCCGAAGTATAATCAGGAACAAGAAGCATATTCCAAGACTTCTTGAAACAGGGAAAGTTGTTACTCATCCATTCAAGTTTGTTAGAGACTTTGGTATCCCTAACTATTCTTATTTGATTCCATCATTTTTACTTGATATGGTTCCCGATGCTGATGATGCCAAGAAGGCATATCTGGACTGGATTAGAACAACTCTGGGACCGAAAAGCCTCCCGGTTCCTACCCAAGTTGTGCATAGGTTGCCAAGTGAGGAAAAGAAAAGAGAGTGAGGGTGAATCCAGTTCAGGTAGGCCAAAGAGTAAGAAACAAAGAGGTGAAATGTTTGTGATAAAGTTGAGTAAGAAAGTGCATCAACAAAAGAAGAAGAAAGGAAGTTCTTTAAAGAAAAAGCAATTGAAAAGAAAAACACCAGCTGAACCTTCTTCTCCAACATCTTCTGAGAATACTATCTCTGAGTCTGGGACTCCAAGACCTATTCGATCACCACCTCCTAAAAATTCAAATATCAAAAGATCACCATCACCAAGAACACCATCACCACAAAAACATTCTTCACCAATTCAAACAACTCCACTACCAGAAATTCTAACACCAGAACCCCCAACAATGCCTCAATCACAATCAATACCAACTCAAATTCCTTCATCAACAATTTCTACAACTACTTTCCTATCTCCTCCACCGACATACTTTCAAGGCCGCAGGAAGTCCATTCCTGTTAATATCAAAAAGAAAACATTCAAAAGATCTCGTTTTGAGTATGATCGTTTTTCCCGAGCTGAACTAGAAGATGTGGCTGATTCTGATATTGATTCATCTGATAATGAAGCCAATCAATTTGCTGATGATGTAATGGACATCCCAGAGGTATAAGGTGGAAATGAGGGAGGAGTCGAAAATGTTAGAGAGGATGACAGGTCCGGGCTAGGTATAAGGCATAAAGAAAACGTTGGCCTTCCATTAGTCCAAACCACATATAATCGCCGAGTTCGACCTAGGATAGAAGACAAGAGCTCCCAACTCTTGCACGGTCAAACCTCCACTAGCCATTCGGAAGTCTCTCTACAGACTGACGTCTCATTTCTGCATGGGCAAATTCCACGTAATCCATCCCAGTCTCCTTCAGAGTCTGTGGATGTTGAAGATAAAGAGACATTTGCCCCTCTCTTGACTTTCGTTTCTGCACGTTTGTCTAGTACCCCTAGGACACTTACACCGATTGTTGTACCATTTGCACATCTAGGTGATGCTGCCGGAACAAACATAGAGAGCTCGGCTTTAGTGCCCTCTCAAGGATTGTTTGGAAGTCCTTCCATTGCTAACATTATGCCAGCTTTGAACGAAGGCACCCGTGTAGCTGAATTGGCTCAGCGATAGTTTGAACTCTCTCGAGCTCGAGCAGTTGCTGCGGCTATTCGTGCTTTGGGTTTAACGGTTGATCTAAGTGACACCGGTGTTATGTTTGTCCACTTTCCAAAGGATTCTGGTTGTGAAGCCGAATCATAAACTCTTGTTCAAACTCTTGAACCAACAGGAAATCCTGTGACAGTCATGATGTCGTCAGGTCACTCAGTAGTACCACTTGGAACTACTGATGTGTCAGCTTCTGTTACTCCAAATACTCCAATTTCTGAATCTCCAACTGTTGTAACATTATCTCCGATTGTTCGTAATCTTGTAACTCATTTGTTTGAAGGGATTGAACAACAACAAGAAAGTGTATTACGTGCTTAAACATATACTATTACTGGTAAACTTCCCATGGCTCAAACCAGTTCTTCACCACGTAGATTACTTACTGGTAGTACACTTAGAATTGGTTCATCTGTTGTTACCCCAATCTCAACACCTACTACACCTCATATTTCAACTATTACAACTGTTATTCCTTTGTCGTCTCAACCAATCATATCAACACCACCCATTAATCAATCATCTCCAATTTCATCACCAACACCCCCAGAAATTCCAACTTCATCAACTCAATAATCATTTCCTGATCCTGATTCTCCTGATTATTCTTCAAGTTCTTCATCTTTGTCAAAATCTGATCTTAGTGATACTTATTTGAATGACTATACTGCTAATAGGCTTCATGAAAGTGGTATATCCACTGATACTCTCATTATGGCAGTACTTCATCGATTAAGGTCTGAAGAGCCTAATCTGAACCCACCAAAGAAAGCCATCTATCATTCAATTCTTTCCTATCTACATTTTTTGGATACTGATACTACTCATAAGGCTGAAACTGAAGCTCTTCGAAAGAGATTAACTGAGCTTGAACAACAATGTCGACCGGCCACTATCTTAAGGAGTCGGGATGATCAAAATCCGGATGATCAACCCGAGGGGGAGAATGTTCAAGATAGTGGAGAAGGTCATAATACAACACAAGAAGCAAGTGTTCAAGATACAACAGAAGGAAATCAAGACCAAAGTCAAAGTGTGGATATTCCTTCATTATCTCAAGCTCATCAAGTTCATAATTCTGATTCAGATGATCTGCCTCCGCTTGTTAAATACATCTCTCACTATTACTCAACTACATTAAGTTCTGATCAATCAAGTGATCCTCATCCGTTTCAACCAAGGAATAGGACTGATGATGATAGTGATTCTAATTCGGATGATTCTAATGATGCTCCACCAAGACCAGCTATGTCTCAAGAACAATTTGAGAAAGATATCTTTGAAGAGATTGTCTATGATCTGAGAGATACAAATAATCTTGACACTCCAAGAGAGCTTAGCATGGGTATTAGACATCCAAGAATCACTCGAGACAAAATCTGGCAAATCAATGAAGGGTATTTTTATGAGAATTATGCACAAATGCTAGATTTGAATGTCAGACCTGAAGAGTTAGTATGCAGGGCAAGATACATTGAAGAAAGAGCCTTCCCGATTTACTGCTCATCTGAGGAAAGACTCAACATGACCTTGAATAGGTTGAGAGCATTCTTTCTTTTCAGACATCAAAATCAAAGGGATGCATACTTAGAAATGATGAATGCTGAAAGCACAGTAAGAAGTGAAGAGTGGTATAATCAGTTCCAGAGTCCAATCACAAGTGTGTTGACATTGATTGCTCATATCAAGTATCGGAACCAAAGACTTGTCCGATTTAGAGTTCAAAGAGCTGATGGTCACATTTATGCTGTTCATGAAGAATCTTTCCAACACTTGCCAATCTCTGACATCCTCTTTCTCTACAACCAGTATGCTCATTTGATTACAAAGACTCCAGATCAACTCCTGTTAGAAATCCAAAAATAGTGTTACATTGTATTTTAAGTTATGGACTTACTTGTTGTTAAGTCATGAGTTGATAATTTCTATGGTTGAGGGGCTAATAGTATTAATTAGCATAGTTAGATAGTTTAGACTATAAATAGTCCTCAATTCCTTAGAAATTATAATTTTTGGCAGATTAACAACACACTCTTCATACAATTACACCTGAATATCACACTCTTGATTCCAATTCTCTCTCAAAACACACACAAACACCAAGAACACACACACTAACCAAACACCATTGTTGATGTGAATTCGGTTGAAAAATCGTGTTGATTACATTTGGTATCAGAGAAAACATCGTTCTGATCTCGATCCATAACTGAATTCAATCACATCTCATCACAAATCACCTTTAATTCTGTTTGTTTTCTGTTTCTGTTCGTCGTTTTTTTTCTCACTGAAAATCCAGAAATTAACCTCTAAAATCACATAAAATCACAAATGTTTGTTCACCGTTCGATTCCTCATAGTTAATAACATAATCCTCTCAAGTTTCATGTTCTAATTCAATCTGGATCAAAAGTTCAAATTTTGAGTTTTTTTGCGCTAAAATTTGGGATTTGATTCTGTTGTGTAATAAGCTAAGTGTTGTTAATCAGATCATTTCTGAGGTGAAAACAAACTGTTTGCAAGTGGTTTCATGTTCTAATTCTCAGAAAATCAAAAGATATTGAAGTT
This sequence comes from Erigeron canadensis, assembly GCF_010389155.1. Taxonomy (NCBI): domain Eukaryota; kingdom Viridiplantae; phylum Streptophyta; class Magnoliopsida; order Asterales; family Asteraceae; genus Erigeron; species Erigeron canadensis. The sequence goes on from NC_057764.1 coordinate 10,313,461, forward strand.
TTGAATATCGTCAATGGAGTTGTTCATATTCAGAGGTTGAGAACGACTGTGTAAAGCTAAAACGATCTTAATTATATCGTTTCAGTTTTTCTTTTTCTTCATACTTTAATATCAGTATTGTGGAGTGTCAAACGATTCAAATTTTGATCGTTTTGACAAGTGTGGTTGTTGAGATAAGAGTTGATTTTGGCTAACTGATCCTTTAGATTGGTTTTGGTCAATTCAATTCTTGAAAGATAAACAAGTTATTGAAAAATTCTGAAGAGAATCCAAAACGATCTCTTTTAGATCGTTTCAGTTCTCTTCGAAACTAGAACGATCTCTTTTAGATCGTTTCAAGTATCAACTGAATTTTTTTTCGTTTGAAGTAATTCCTGAAGAGTTGTGTTTGGAAATCATACTACTTTTGGGTAACTGATCTTCGTGATTGGTTTTGCTCAATTCATTACATTCCAGTTCATACCAAAACTCTGCCCAAATAATTTCAGAATACTTAGAATTTTTCCTTCTACTGAAAATCGTTTTACGATCAGATCGTTTCATTCTTACTCTAAAACAAATCATTTCATTTTTCATTCAATTTAGATCGTTTCATTTTCACTCCAATTCAGATCGTTTCATACTTACACCAAATCAAATCGTTTTTTTTTCATTTCAAATTCAGATCGTTACATTTCATTCCAAATTAGATCGTTTCATAGTTTCCTAATTTCTTCAAAAACAATTCAATTCTCAATTCAAATCAAATTCAAATGACTACTCGTGAAGCATTGTCTCTGGGTACTGATACAAGACCACCAGTTCTTTACCGTGGTAATTATGGACTTTGGAAGAAAAGGTTCATGGATTGGCTATGCATCGTCATCCCACTACCCGTACAATTTTGACTCCTGATCTTTTGAACGCCGAACAAAGAGATCGTACTGATGCTGACAACAGAGCTAGGTCATGCTTGTACCAAGCACTTCCTGATGAGATCTATGGCTCAGTTGATTCTAACGACACAGCAAAGGAGATTTGGGATGAAGTTGCTAGACAAATGGAAGGTTCTGATGTAACTTCAACAATTCGACTGACAAATGTCTTAACCGAATTTGACAATTTTCAGAATTCTCCAAATGAATCTCTTGAGTCCGTCTACTACAGATTTTGCAATGTGATCAATGAACTGAGAAAGAACAAGGTCAAGAAAGATGAGATTGAGTTGAACATCAAGTTTATCAAAGCACTTGGTCCCGAATGGGAAGATTATGGAACCCAAATCAAGCAACATCAAGATCTGACCAATTTCACCATTCATACTCTTTATGTATCTTTCAAGATGAATGAGAGCAAAGTTCTAAGTAAAAATTCATTCAACAAAGTGCCAGAAGTTGTATCTACTGATCCTTTGGCATTGGTTGTTGAACGAAAGGTTTCTGAGGCTCTTAAAAGACAAATGACTATTGTTTCTCATCTGATGAGGAAGGAGAAGATTACTTGGCTCCAAGAGATGGTGTTCCTGATGAATTCTACCAAGCTCTTGCCGCTGTTACCAAGCATTTCAAGAAGAAATATTTCAAAGCGAGGCCAACTAACAACAATCTTCGAACTTCATCAACAAGTGCATTTCCAAAGAAGGAACAATATCATCACAAGAGTTTTGAACAAGGTGAAACAACTATTTCCAAGAAAAGAGACAAGAAAGCAGAAAATGAGAAACAAATCATGGAGAAAGAGAAGACATCTGACAAAAAGTGTTACAACTGTGGATTTCCTGGTCATTTTGCTGTGGATTGCAAACTGCCTCGCAAAAAGGATTATGCATACTACAAGTAGAAGATGCTTCTGGCAAAGCAAGTTGAAGCCGGTCAACCCTTGATTGCTGAAGATGACAAGTGGCTCTTGCTTACTGATGATGAAGATGAAGATCTGTCTGCTAATGTATGTTTTATGGCAAGGTTGAGCAAAGATAAGATGCTGGAGGCTGACAACACTAACGAGGAATATCCCGATGATGAGGTAAATCTCGACTCTACTTTTTCATCAATTAAGGATAAAGAGTCTTGTAGAATTGCCCTATCAAACCTGACAAATCATTACACTTCTTTAGCTAACAAAAACAAGAAATTGAAAAATAGCATTGTATTTTCAAAAAAGGGAATACACAAAACTTCTTGAAGAAAACTCTAAACTTCTTTTTGAGTATGATGCTATGAAACAAGAATTTCAAAACTATAAAGAAAAAATGTTGGTCAAAAAAATGTGAAATGAATGCGTCTCCTGACTCTAAGTTATTGGAAAAGTGTCATAATTTAGAAAAGACCATTCTTGATCTTGAAAAGGCCAATCAAGATCTTGAAGTTCAAAACACAAATGAATGGCTTCGTGCAAATGCGAGACAAATGGATGTTGATATTCTGAATAAAAAGCTTCAAGAAGCTACACCAAAAACAATTGAACTTGAAAGAAAAGTTTCTGATTTAAATCATGGAAAGGCATCGAGATTGAAAATCTTGGAAAACAAATTGAGGAACATAAAAAGAATATACTTTTCTATCAAAAAAAGTTGTACAAAGTTGAACAAAACCCTCTTTTGGATTTCACTGCCTATTTCAATAAGTCAAAAATTGATAGATCAGAACTTCTTCTTGGGTTGGGATTTGAGAATATCACTCCATTGCAAAAAGCCAAAGAAAAAATCGAACCCTTGTATGATGAAAAGTTTTTGAGACTTGGTATGGTTCAACAATTCATACGTCCATTGGATGACGAATTTGAGACTGATGAAGTTGAGAAAATTCAAAACAATAAATTTTTGGTTAACTATGATGCCATCAACACTTCTTACGAAATGAAAAAGTCTTCAATTTTTGAATTGGAAGAGATTGCATCTAATTTTCAAAACCAAGAGTCTGTCGTTTCCCCACCTAAACCAACTAAAGTGTATGTTCCATCCACAATTTTGGAAAAGCAAATATAAGGTTTACAACAAAAGGTGGAATCTCAACAAAACTTTATCAATAATCTAAAGTCTCAAAGTCCGAATTCAAAGAATGAATCAATTGTTGTTGATATCAAGAAAGTTTGTGTGAATGTTTCTACACAAACTGATTTCAGTCTCTTGGTAGACCATTCAACTCAGACTACATATGTTTCATCTACTGGTTCCTCCACCCAAACCTTGACTGATTCTTTTGAGTATTCATGTCGAAATACTGCTACTGCAATAGCTGATGATTATGTGCAATCTGATTTATCAAATGACGAACTTGCGCAAATTTTAGTTTCGATATGGTACTACGTTAGATTTTTCACTTGTGAGTTTCCTGAAGAGTTAGTTGTTCACACTAAGCCTTGTGCTAGTATAGGTGTTGATACTTCTACTCAATTTTCTTGTGAAACCAAAGAAGCATCAGTTCAAGTTGATTTTATTCCTGAGACAATCAATAGTGTGAAGTTGGAAAACAAAACTCCTGATTTTTCAAAATTGTCTCCGATTTCATCATTCAACAAATCCTGATTTTGATAAATTCATGGAGGGAGAATATGTTTTTGATTCTGAAACTGAGAAAAAGATTGAATCTACCAAAATCAAAGTTGAATCAAAAAAGGAATCTCCAAAATCGTTTTTCAAAGCTCCAACTTCATATTATTCAAAGAAACGGGTTACTTCCAAACCCATCAAGACTGAACCAAAGACTGTCACCAAACCAAGAATCAATAAGTTAAAAACAGAGTGTCCTACTTCAGAAAAGCATGTTAAAACCAAGAAAGATGAGACCAATCCCAAAATAAAATACAACAAAGTGAAACTTCTGGAAATCAATTCAAATGTTTCTTTGTCTAGACCTCATTCTAGTTCAAATTCTAAAGTGTCTAAGTCTAGCTCAGTTTTGCTAACTAGGGATGCTTCAAATAATGCAACTAGATATAGGGATAGATATGGCTGGTTTTCTCATGATAAACCTAAGAAACAAGAAGTTTCCGCACCTCCAAAAGAGTCTAAAAAGATAAAAATACTTCAAAACTCTCATTCTAATCTTCTTAATGCCAATCCAACAGGTGGAAAGAGCTTGATTAGTGAGTCTAAATGGGTAGCTAAGTCATTAGTACCTAAGATCACTAATGTTGATAAAAAGAAGAAAAGGCGAAGAAAAAAAGATGGTAGAAAGAAGAAGCATGTTTCTGTTGAGTCAAACAATTTATCTTTTGAGTCCTCTGTGTTAAACAATGTTAATGGTGCCAAGGCTAGGCCTTGTGATGTTGTAAACAATGTTAATTCTTGTTTTCAGATGCATGGTTTGAATGCTGGTAAACATGTTACGTTTGATTCATGCATTAATATTCGATTGTTTAATCCAAATATGCTTGTTGATAATGTGCTTGTGAACAAGTATGTTGACATGAAAGCATGTTTGTATGCATTTCCTAAGTTATACCCCCTGCCTGTATTAACTAACCACAAAGGACCCGTCTTTAAGTGGGTACCTAAAGTTGGTTCAATTTTTGTTTGCAGGAAATAACCATTTGTTTGCTCAAGAATTTTGTTGAAAGATTCATGGGAACTGTTCGTTTCAGAAACAACAATTTCGCTCCAATTCTAGGTTATGGAGAGATTGAAAGAGACGGAAATGTCATCAAGAAAGTTCATTATGTTAAAGGCCTGAGTCATAACTTGTTCAGTGTTGGACAGTTTTGTGACAACAATCTTCAAGTTCTTTTTCGACAATCTCTATGCAAAGTCCAAACTCTAGATGGAGTTGATATCCTATGCGGAGATCGTGAAGACAATCTTTTCACAGTTAATCTTGATGATAACCAACCAACTGATAATATCTGTCTTGTTTCAAAAGCTACATTGAAAAATTCTTGGTTGTGGCACAGAAGGCTTTCTCACTTGAATTATCAAACCATCAATGCATTAGTCAACAAGCAACTTGTTGAAGGCTTGCCTGACTACAAATATGAAAGTGAGCATGTCTGTCCTTCTTGTGCAGTTGGGAAGATCAAGAGGACTTCTCATAAACCAAAGAAAATTCCACACACTTTGGCACCTCTTCATTTGATTCACATGGATCTTTGTGGGCCTATGAAAGTACAAAGCAGAAACGGGAAGAGATATATTCTGGTTATCATTGATGATTATTCTAGATACACTTGGGTCAAGTTTCTTGCTTCAAAAGATGAAACAACTCAAATTCTAATCGATTTCATCACCTCCACTCAAGTGAATCTTCAACTTCCAGTCTGTTATATCCGTTCAGATAACGGTACTGAGTTCAAAAATGCCATCGTCAATGAATTTTGCAAATCAAAAGGCATTACTCATCAATTCTCTGCTGTTCATACCCCGCAACAAAATGGTGTTGTTGAAAGGAGAAACCGTACGCTGGTGGAAGCAGCAAGAACAATGCTTGCTTATTCCAAGTTACCATCAAACATGTGGGCTGAAGCTGTTGACACTGCATGTCATACTCAAAATCGGTCCATCATTATCAGCGTCATGGGAAGACTCCTTATGAGGTTATTAACAAACGCAAACCCAACATCAATTACTTCCATATTTTTGGGTGTGTCTGTTATACCTTGAATGATCAGGAAAATGTTGGAAAGTTTGAAAGGAAAGGTGACGAAGGTTACTTTGTTGGTAACTCAAAGACATCGATTGCATATCGCATCTTCAATCGTCGAACAAACACGATTCAAGAAACCATGAATGTTTGGTTTGACGAGATGTCTGGCATGATATTTGAACAAGAAACTTTGCTACCAACAATTAGTGATCCAAGTACTTCAAGTGCTTCCTCAAGGACGTCTACCTTAGCTTCAAAATTCAAGAAATATCCAACTCCAACAAGTGAAGAGCTAGATATACTTTTTGAAGAATTCTACAACTCAAAACCGATTCAAGAAAAGGAACCTCAAGTCATCATTGAACCAATTCCGAACAATAACCCCATTCAAACAAATGAATCAGTTCCAGACAACAATCATGAATCATCTTCAAATTCTACAGAGCAAGAAGAATCATCTTCAAGTGATATTTATTCTCAAAAGAATGATCAAGAACAACCTTCTCAAATCACCCAAACAACAAATCCATCAAATACTCCAAATGTGTATGTACCACTGGATTTTGATCATCCAAATTTTGAGGAAAGAGTTCTTACAAGCTATGATTCCATTGCTCAACAGAACTCTAGATTTAATGATGATAATGTTGACCTTCATCAACAAAATCCTCTCCCTCATGACAACAAGTGGTCACGTATGCGCAAAGATCCACAAGCTGGTGTTTCTACCCGTACTACAGTCAATGAGTGTCTTGTTGCACTTTCACTGAGTAACATTGAACCCAAAACTGTCTCTGAAGCTCTTTGTGATCCAGAGTGGGTTAAAGCAATGCAAGAGGAATTAGCTCAGTTTGAGAGACTAAAGCTATGGAGATTGGTTCCAAATCCAAGGAAAGAAGAACCAATTCGCACCAAGTGGATTTTCAAAAACAAGAAGGATGAAAATGGAGTTGTAGTAAGGAACAAAGCTAGATTGGTTGCAAAGGGTTACTGCCAACAACCTGGTGTGGATTTCGACGAAACTTTCGCTCCTGTTGCAAGAATGGAGGCCATTCGTATATTCTTAGCTTATGCCACATTCAGAAACTTCACAGTGTTTTAAATGGATGTGAAGACAGCATTCTTGAATGGAGAACTCAAAGAAGAAGTTTACGTGGAGCAACCTGAAGGTTTTGTTGATCCTAAGAAGCCAAACCATGTCTACAGGTTAGACAAGGCTCTCTATGGTTTAAAGCAGGCACCTCGAGCATGGTATGATTCCTTATCTACTTTCTTACTCAAAGGAGGCTTTACCAAAGGTACTATTGACCCTACCCTGTGTATTCGTAAGCAAGGTAAACATGTTTTACTTGTCCAAATATATGTTGATGACATTATTTTTTGGTCAACCAGTCAAACTTTTTGCCGAAATTTTTCATCTCTAATGGTCAATCATTTTGAAATGAGCATGATTGGGGAAATGAATTACTTTTTGGTCTACAAATCAAACAATTACCAACTGGTATTTTTATATCACAAGGTAAGTACATAAAAGATATGTTGAAAAAGTTTGAAATGACTAACTGTTCCTCAATTTCAACCCCAATGGCTGCTCGTACAAACATAAATGCTGATAAAAGTGGGAAACCATTTGACCAAAAGAGGTATAGAAGCATGATTGGTTCGTTGTTGTATCTTACAGCATCTCGCCCGAATATAATGTTTGCAACATGTATGTGTGCTAGGTATCAAGCTGCTCCGAATGATTTACATTACCAAGCTGTGAAACGAATTTTTCATTATCTGAAGGGTACACCCAATCTTGGTCTCTGGTATCCAAGGGATACTGGATTCAATTTAACTGCCTATTCAGATGCAGATCATGCAGGTTGTAAGCTTGATCGCAAGAGCACATCTGGTACTTTACAATTCTTAGGGGATAAGATTGTAAGTTGGTCATCCAAGAAGCAAAATTACGTATCACTGTCAACAGCAGAAGCTGAATATGTAGCTGCTGCTAGTTGTTGTGCTCAAGTGTTATGGATGAAAACACAACTTACTGACTATGGTCTGAAATATGATCGTGTTCCTATCTATTGTGATTCTCAAAGTGCATTGCAATTGCTGTCAACTCAGTCAACCACTCACGTTCAAAGCACATTGATGTGAGATATCATTTTCTCAAAGATCATGTTGAGAAAGGTGACATCGAACTCTATTTCGTGGGAACTGACCACCAACTCGCTGATTTGTTCACAAAACCACTGGACGAAAAGAGGTTTAATTTCTTAATCTCTAAACTTGGTATGCTAAATCTTGATCCTTGATTCACTTTACCATGGAAGGAATTCTTGATTCATTTTTCAAAAATTAAAAATTGAAAAACCAATAATCAAATACAAAAATAAAATTTTTTTGAAAAATAACAAAAAGATTTTCTTAATTTTCTTTTATTTCAAAGTGGTTTGCATATACTCAGTATGCAACCCGTTCTTCATTGAACTATTTATTTCAAAGTGGCTTATGCACACTCAGTGTATAACCCGTGCTTATTTGTGTTATTTATTTCAAAATGGCTTGCATATACTTTGTATGCAACCCGGTCTTAAAAAGAAAAATTATTTATGTTTCAAAGTTGGAATTAATTCATGTTGTTATACATATAAATTGATATAAGATAACGCGGAATTGAACGTCTTTGTGTACTTCCAAGTGGTCCTATATGAATGTATATGTGTAATACAAGATGTTAATTGCAATTTTGTTACACCTATTTCAAAAACTCTCAATTGTTGATATGAGAAGCAAAGGATTGAACGCCTTTGTGTACTCCTGAGTTGTCTCATCTTGAACAATTGATTGAGTTCACTTTTCATAAAACTTGTTTTGATTTCACACAAATCATTTTTGCTCCACCTTTTCTATGAAAATCTTTTTGATCTATCTTTGTATAGATTAAGGGGGAGTTTGTGATTTCAAATCTCTTTCAAACTTCAAATGTGTTGTAAACATTTTCTTTCACATTTGATGATTTTTTTTCAAAACATTTACTTCAAAAGAAGTTCGGTGTTTAGTTTGCACATGAGCGACTAGGTTTTTCTCAAAATTCTACTCCATGAATTTCATCATTGCCGAAGAGTTCTAACCCTCGAGTATTCACTTCTTTCATTAGATAGTGAGGGTATTTTGAGAGATGATGAATTAGTGCAACTAAGTTGGAGGGAGTAAAGTCGAAAAGTGAGAGGTTATGGTGATAATGTTGTGAGAAAAGGGTTAAAAGAATTGATACCCTTTCCTAAAATGCTCAAATCGCCGGTTAAAACACATTTCTATCGGATATCATTTGTTGATATCTCGGTATTGAAGAAGCCTTCATGGACTCAATGAAGCGATGCACATCTTTACCTAACCACTCAAGTGTTTCTTAACAAATGCTTGTTTTACTTCTCAGGGAGATTTTCTCATTTCCATTGACTCTTCAGTTGGAAGACGTTAATATTGAAAAAGGGTGGCACTCTGCTCCAGTCCCCAACTTTATTTGATCACTTTGTGTCTAGAGCTTTCATGATTGATCATTAATTTGATCGTTATTCATTCTTTAGGACACATTTGCGTCATATCTTTGTGATATACATGCTTATCTTTGTGATATAGCCGGAACATTTGTATTGATATCTTAATTGATATTTCACGATGATCAAATGGAAATCCTACCATTGCTAACATCATTTCCAGCTTTGAACGTAGGTCTCATAATTGCATTTGTGTAATTAATGAGTTAACAAGAAGTCTATTGTGACCTTGGATTTTTTCCCTAAAAGTATTTAAGGATAGTAGAACATGGTTATCGAACGCTTAGGTGACACTGACCATGATTTACATTCTTTGAAGCAATCTTGAGGTTGGAAAGCCAAAAGACCAAACTATGTTAGAGGTTTGCTTTGTGCATTTCTCAAAGATTCATAGGAAATCCGATAAATGATAATACATTTCATTCGGTCATTTCATTAATCCTTTCGATTTTTGAATGCAAAATGGATAATTCTTATCCGGTTTCTTTTCTCATCACCCGAACATAGCAAACAAATGGGTTGGTTTATGTGGTTATATTGATGTTTTGATGGTTGATCATCCTTCATGAGCATACTGTCAAAATTTTAATCATGAATATTTCTTGTAAACAATCAAATCAATCAATGTTTGCATAATGACATTGGTTCCCAACTTTGTCATTATGAGGGGGAGAAAATAGTATGATTGATTATTGATTAGGAAAAGAAATTAGAATGATTGATAAGGTCAAGGAGAAAAGTTTGTGTTTGGTTGTTTCAATTGCTTTCAGAGATACAATCATTCAGCTTCAAGAATCAAAGAGACTATGTTTACTCATGGATTAATAAGGAGCATGATTACTTCATAAGAGACTTTCCAAAACCTTATTGAAATGTTTACTCTCAAAAGTGTTCAAGACGATGAGACAAAGAAGAAAAGCTTCAAAAAGAGTATTCGTCAAATAAAAGATCTTCACGTCATACAACAAACATTTTATTTAAAGCTTTAGTGCACACATCAAGGGGGAGAGTACATATTTCTGAAAATTCATTCCAAGACTTCAAGAATCAAAGATTGAAGAATTCAAGACAAGTTCATACCTTCCGCACCTCAAAAGACAACTCTGATTCATGATTCAACAATCTTCAAAGATTCAAGACATACACACACTCATCATTCTCTGCTCTATAAGAACATCGAGAATCCACAGATGATCTAACTTCAAGAAGTCCAAGACCAAGATTGAATCAAGTTCTCCAAAGACAATGAGAAAGCTTTGAAGACTTGTTTCAACTTACCAATTGTCTTCATCACCGGGCTCATCAAATTTATTCCTACAAGACAAACCAACACGTACTTCAGACCTTACAATATATCACTAAGGGGGAGAATGTTAGAAATCCAAAAATAGTGATACATTGTATTTTAAGTTATGGACTTACTTGTTGTTAAGTCATGAGTTGATAATTTCTAAGGTTGAGGGGCTAATAGTGTTAATTAGCATAGTTAGATAGTTTAGACTATAAATAGCCCTCAATTCCTTAGAAATTATAATTTTTGGCAGATTAACAACACATTCTTCATACAATTACACCTGAATATCACACTCTTGATTCCAATTCTCTCTCAATACACACACAAACACCAAGAACACATACACTAACCAAACACCATTGTTGATGTGAATTCAGTTGAAAAATCGTGTTGATTACAACTCCTTGCTTATGAAGCTCTGAAGTGTCACATTCAGGCTTTAATCAGATACTATGAGTTTAATGATTTCCAGATTGGTCTAGAAAGGAGAACAAGAAGAATTAATCTCACGAGACCAAATCAGAGAGCAGGAGGTTATGAGTTGAATTCTTATCAGATTGGAGATCCAATAGAAGAATTGGATGGATTTGTTTTCATTAACAGCTTCAGAGGAAAAATCTTTGTCCGTGCATCTGATTTTCCCAAGTATTCAGATGGCACTTTGAAATATTGCTTATTTTTCCTCAGAGCCATACATGATAATCCTGATCCTAGTGAAAATGAAAACATCCAGATTCAAAGAGAAAGACATATAAGAAGGATTCAAGAAACAATTGACATGCGTCAAAGAGTTAGAGATCTTATTGCTGTCAGAACTATTAGACCAAGAGAAGGAATTATTCATACCGAGACAGGTTCATGGGTTCTTTGGAATCCAAGTCATGAACAAGGTCCTCATAATATTCCTCCAGTTAACTTTCAAGATAATATCAGATTGCCCGATGAACGTCCAGAAGGTGCTAACTGGCATTTCATTCCCAAAAGGTATTGGAATGACTCTTGGAATAGTTACAAGAAAAGAGCTTTTTGGAATTCTATGAAAGATAAGCCATCTACATCAAAAGCAGCTCAAGATTACAAGAAAAGAAAGAACAAGAAAAGACGAGCTGAGAAAAGAAGGAGGAGGAACAGGAGGAACTGATAAAGACAACCAAGCACTAAGGGAGAAAATGTTAGAAATTCAAAATAGTGCCTAGTTGTATTTCCTTATATTTGTTAATTTGTATATGTAATATAAGGTTGAGGGGGAGCTTATGTATTTTACTTAGAGTATAAATACCCCTCAAGCCTTAACCTTTTGTAACCTTTAGTCACATTTTGCTAATAATATTTCCAAGCTTTCCACACACACATAAGTCGTCTCTCTCAATACACACACTAATACACACACATCCACCATAGTTATTCACCTTACTTCCGCACCCGAACACGAACGATTTCTGCTATATTACACGTTCCCATGAAACGGTTTGGAATGGAAGACAAATGTGTACCTTGTCTGAAAGGTAAACAGCAAAAGTCTGCACATAAACCAAAACAAGAAAATTCTATTGCCAATCCTTTCGAGTTACTTCACATGGATTTATTTGGTCCAGTAAATGTAAGAAGTATCGGTGGGATGTATTACTGTTTGGTGGTTACTGATGATTACTCGAGATTCTCATGGGTATTCTTTCTTAAATCGAAAGATGAAACTCCGCAGATTTTGATAAATTTCTTTGTTGAAACTGAAAACATTTATGGAGTTCGTGTTAAGAGAATCAGGAGCGACAACGGAACTGAATTCAAGAATAATGTGATGGATGTCTTTTGTTTGTCAAAGGGAATCCAACATCAATACAGTTCTCTGTATGAACCACAACAGAATGGAGATGCTGAAAGAAGGAATAGGACTCTAATCGAGACAGCCAGAACTATGCTTGCAGATTCAGGGCTTCCTACTATGTTTTGGGCGGAAGCGGTGAATACAGCTTGTCATATTTCAAATAGGGTTACTGTAGTTAAGCGTCATAATAAGACATGTTATGAGCTTCTACATAAGAAGAAACCGAATTTACAGAATGTTGAATCATTTGGTGTACCGTGTACTTTCTTGAAGTATCTACCTTAGTCAAAGTTTGATTCAAAGGTTGAAGAGGGATTTCTCATGGGTTATAAACCGGGAACATCAATTCGATGGGTTTAAAACAAACAGACCGGCAAAGTTGATTTTGGAACGAATGTCAAGATTGTCAGTCATAAGCCCGCTATACATTCTGGAAGTGGCAAAAATTTCGATTATGATAGTGTGTTTAGTTCGCTACATGGTCCTGATTCTTATTCAGATCCTGAGACAATTGATGATGTGATTATTTTAAGAGATCACATGGATAATACTCCTATATCTCCGTCTACTCGGAATGTCGATACTACTCCAACCAACGTTCAGTCTACTACTGATGTTGATGAAAGTGGTAAGGACAAGGATAAGACACTAGATTCAGACAATAATGAACCCGCAAACACTACGCCATCTACTCCATCGAAGGTTACACTGCCTGATGATGATCCTATTTCTGAAGAATCGGAAGATGATTTCAGCTGTCCTGAGTTTCAGATTAGAACGAATTTATGAGCAAGTTTGAATGTTGATTCGGTTCCTCAATATTGAATTAATAAGGATCACCCAGTTGAAAATATTATTGGAAATGCTACAGAACCTGTTAGAACTAGAAATCAGTTGAATAAGTGTTGATGCATGTTGATGTGACAACAGCAACTTAGATTTGATATGTCGTTTAGATTGAGACATTATGTTAATTTATGTCGTATCTATATATGTAATTGATAGGTTATGGACTTTATGTTTTGGTAATGATCGATTACATGTTTTGGTGTTATATATGTGTGTGTTGTGTATGATGTTTGTTGTGTGATATACAAGTACAAACATAATATGTGTTAGGATTCCTTAAGATGAAATACTTAGGAATATAACTAAGTCTTGTATCTAACGAAGATAAGGTATATCTTCGTTAGAGGCAAACGAAGATAAACTTCGTTTGGTACAAACGAAGATTAACTTCGTTACATGGGCTGGGCAGCTAAGTTCATAAGAACAAAGCCCAGCAAGCCCAGTTCGACCTGAAACATATATATACGAACGAATACCCTAAAATAATATATCACGTTCGACATACAAGTACACCAGACACCTAAGTTCGTTCTATATCTTATAGAAACGAAGATAGTATAATACGGCTGATTATTTACTTGATAATTAGCGATATACCAGTTTACTAATCAAACTAGTTATCTCGTGAGGATTCCGCACTCACGACATAATCATAGACGATCTCGAGAGCGATCTATAGCTATCGAGGGACTCACTAGTGGTATCAGAGCCAATCGATTTCTTATCGAAGGTTCGAGATCGTTTTGTTTGATTCTTTTCTCTGAAAATCAACCTCCCGATACCCTTACTGTCGCTAACTTCGTTTTCTCAAACGAATTTAGCAAACGAACTTAACCTCATCTTCGTTTCGAGTTCTTTCAACGTTTTTAGCTTTATTTTCGTTAAGTTCCTTCAAACGATTTTCAAGTTATCTTCGTTACTCTCACCTTACGGATTAAGCTTTATCTTCGTTTCTTTCCTTCAAACGAAGATAATTCTATCTTCGTTTCCTTCCTGCAAACGAAGTTAATCCTATCTTCGTTTCTCTCATTCAAACGAATTTAAGATCTATCTTCGTTCAGTGCAGAAATTTACGAAATGGCTTCCTCGTCAACCAACACTGTTGTTGCTCAATACCAGATTCTCTTGTCTATCATGATCATCTCGTTGGCCGTACTAATTCTCCACCGAAGTTAGTTTCATTGGCTGACTTCTGGGCGTGGAGAGGTCGATTTGAAGATTATATTCAACGAGAAGATTTGAATATATGGATTATGATCACTGAAGGATATGAATGGCCAACTCTTACTGTAAACGGTGTTACAACTAATTACAAGGTAGGAGAGTTAAAAGGTGAAGAAAAATCCTTGTATGCTGTTGAAGTTAAGGCTCTTTCTACACTTAGGATGTGCATTCCTCAAGAATTAGTGCACCTGTTTCCTAAATAGGAGTACAAGACTTCAAAGCAATTGTTCGATGCTATTGAAGCTCACTGTGAAGGTGATCCTTTATTGAAGCAAAATAGAGTTAAGATGCTTAAGAAACAATTTGATTGCTTTAATGCTACCAAGAACGAACTAGTTGAGGATCTTATCTTGAGATTTCAACATCTTCTTGCTGAGTTAGCCTATTTTGATCTTAAGTATACTCCTACTGAGATAGTGGATAAATTCTTGGATGGTTTGCCGAAAGCTTATAAAGAATTTTGTCATGGATTGCAAGAAAGAGCTGATTATGCATCTCTTCGTATCGATGGTGTTATATCCACATTAAGAAACAAAGAAATGAAGGATAAGGCAAAGGATCTCCAAGACAACTTCACTCAAGATCCATCTCTTTATCATGCCACTATGAAAAATCCTACAACTGATATTAATGCATTCTTTTCTGGGGTTGGTACGTCTGGCACGAAAGAGGGTTCTAATTGTGTTATGGATGGAGATGATTCTGCTGGTTTCATGGCTTCTGATGCTGGTTTCAAGGCTCGAAAGACTAATGAGAATGCAAAGCCAGGAAATATGACGTTTGGTAACATTTCATCTAATTCTGCTGGTTACAAGTCTATGCCCATGGATATGAAATCTGCTGAGGGAAGGATGAATGTATTTGCCGCAATGTGTGCTGCACATGAAGCTTTTGTTGCAGGGAGGATCACGGATCCAGCACTCATTGATGAAGATTATGACCAAATCGATCCAGATGATGTTGAAGAAATGGATCTGAAATGGAATTTGGCGATGATCACCAGGAGAGTGCAACGGTTTATGCAACGAACCGGTAGACAGCTTATTGGGGGTACTCAGGGCTTTGACAAGTCAAAGGTTAAGTGCTATAATTGCGATGGCTTTGGACATTTTTCCAAAGAATGTCAACGACCAAAGAGAGATGTCAACATTACCCCTACTCGTCAAGATAGAGGTGGTAATCGTCCTTTTAATCCGAATGCTAGTAGAGCTCTCTTGTTGACTGATGATACTACTGGAAATAGCAATGACAAGGCTATCGTAGCTGCTCAACCTGATGGTTCTTATGTCTGGAATCTTCCACAAGATGAGACTAATAATGCTTATTTGGCCGAAATAGTTGATGATATGGCTCAAATAACAAATTCTGTTGAGGATTTCATGGACACCTCAGTTTACCACAGTGATGAGCATTTGTATGAAAAAGGTCAAAGCTCGAACTTGGAATCTACTACTCAGGTATATGACACTGATTCTGAGTCTGATGAGGAGGTTGAGGTTGCTGATACGAAAGATTCTGGAGAGGTAAACGCTGCTGATAACAAAGACGATTCTGCTACTGAAAAGGTTGAAAAAACAATTGAAGAGCAGATGCGGGAGTATGAAATTCCAGCAGGCATGAGTGTGGATGACTTTGTCGCGTACATGGCAGACTGCAAAGAAGCAGATCAACAGGTATCTTACTCTCTTCGTACTTTTGTTCATGTTTGCAAAATTGTTAATCGAATGTTTGATGAAATTGAACAAAAGAATGAACTAATAAAGCATTTAGACTCTGTTGTTAATGTTGCTCATGAAGAAAGAGATAAGTTGATTAAAAAGGATTTAACTGTCACTGATAGAGAAAAATTTTTAAAGGATAGGATTAAATCTTTAAAGTCTGACATTAATGCTATGAAAGACAAAGTTAAACATGTTGTGGCTGTAGAAAGAGTAGGTGGTGAAGCTTATGCATTATTAGCTAAAAAGTGTGCTACTATTGAGAAAGAACTGGCTGATGCTAGACTAGAAATAGTGGACTTACAAGCTAAGGTTGATTCAGCTAAACATGATGAGCTTTTGATGCACATGAAAAAGTTTGAGGTCTCTTCATCTAAGAGTTCTGACACTGCTAAGGTTTCTTACAAAAGCATGCCTCCTCCTTTCAACAATAATTATACTCCTGTAGAACCTAATATTCCTGAAGTCCTACTTCAACCTAATGTTGATAAATCGAAAGACTCGTCTCCTAAGCCTACTTTGACTGAGGAGATAGCTGAGTCTAAAGGAGTTTCTTCTCAACCTACCAAGGAAGAGAAATTGAAAGGTGTCGTCCTAGATTCGTCCACTTCTTATGGTCAGAAAGATAGTATTACTCACTTTACACTTCGTAAGAGTAGTAGGGTCTACACTGAGTTAGAATTTCCGTTATCATCAACTGACCCTAAGAGGATTGATAAAGTCTGGGATGTTGATATTAAGGATATGAAGCGATTAAGTCAGTTGCGTCAAACTCCTTTACCTAAGCAGTCTAGGGATAGTCAATCTGAAGATGATTTAGTTGTTAATGTCGAAGAACCTAAGGCTTTGAAGCATATCTTAATGCCTGCTCGAAAGAAGTCCCCAAGTAAGTCTAGGATATCACCGACCAAACGAGACCATAAGGATCCTAGTCAAACAAGTAAATCAATGGACAATAGTGAATATGTAAGTACCAATAATAAGGTAGATACAAAGAAAAAAGCTAAGGTCCTCTCTTGCTTTGCTTGTCATGAAAAAGGTCATGTTTACAGTGTATGTCCTAATCGACCTCGGAGATTGGGTTCTCCTTCAAAGGTTTCCACCTCGGAAGGAAAAAGGGGGTTGAGTAATGATAAACAGGTTTATAAGACTAAAGAAGTTCAATCTTCCACAAAACCGTTTACTATACCTCAACGACGTGAATCTCCACCCAAAGGTTATTCTCCTATGGGACAAAGATTCACTACCCTCAGTGGGAGTTCGAGTCGGTCACAAACATCTCCAAGTTGTAATTCATTTTATAACCGACTTCACTCGAGTGTTAGACCCTCTTTTGGCCTTCATTCCCCAAGACCTTCTCCAACGAACGGTCAGACGTCTTCTCCAGTGAGAAGACAAGTTGAGAATCAAGTCACACCCACGGCTTCTAGCAATGGATATTGGACTGAACTGATTCTCAAGGATGAGAAGGGACGACCCAAACCTATGAAGGTTTGGGTCCCCAATGATAACTAATATTTCTCATTTGATGTGCAGGGAGTTCCTAGGAAACCTATTCATTTGTGGTACCTTGACAGTGGATGCTCCAGGCACATGACAGGGGACAAGAAGCTCTTGTCCAATTATACTGGTATAAATGGGTCATATGTTAGTTTTGCTGGTTCCAAGGGCGGCAACATCACCGGTCAAGGAGATGTCGTCAATGGACAACTAACTCTAGAAAGAGTTAACTATGTGGAACAACTTACTCACAATCTAATGAGTGTCTCACAGATCTGTGATAAGGGAAACAATGTTCATTTCACAGAAAAGGAGGCATACATCTTGAAGCCGGGTTTTGTTATTCCAGAGGAATGGATTATGCTCAACGCTCCAAGGAAGAGAGACATCTATGGTTTAATTTTAGGTGTTGATAATCCAAAGGAGCCCCTTTGTTTGTTGAGCAAGGCAAATGAGTCTGAATCTCTCCTATGGCATCGTAGAATGGGACATATCAACTTTCGGAAGATGAATGAACTTATCAGTCTTGAATTAGTTGATGGTGTGCCTGTTAAGAAGTTTGGGATGGAAGATAAGTGTGTACCGTGTTTGAAAGGGAATGAGGATCCAGACTTACCAAAGTTAACTTATCAATCCGCATAAATCCAAAGTACTCAACTCTATTTCCAAACCATTCGAATTACTTCATATGGATCTCTTTGGTCCTGTGAACAAAAGAAGCATTGGAGGGATGTCTTACTGTTTGGTGATCACTGATGATTACTCGAGGTACTCAAGGGTATTTTTTCTGAAGACCAAGGATGAGACTGCCGAACGATTTATGGATTTTGTCAAGCAAGTTGAAAATGTCCATGGAGTCAAAGTTAAGAGAATCAGGAGTGACAATGGTACTGAGTTCAAGAATAATACTATTACTGTATTTTGCTTGACCAAAGGAATTCAACATCAGTACAGTGCACCATATGAGCCACAACAGAATGGAGTGGCTGAACGGAAGAACAGGACGTTAATTGAGACAGCCAAGACGATGCTTGCTGATTCAGGGCTTCCTATTACTTTCTGGGGAGAGGCAGTGAATACAGCTTGTCACATTCTGAATCGGGTTTTGACAGTTAAACGGTTTAAGAAGACTAGTTATGAACTATTGCACAACAAAAAGCCCAATTTACAGAATGTTGAGCCTTTCGGTGTTCCGTGCACTTTTCTTAAAACTCTTCCTCAAGGGAAATTTGAACCTAAATCTGAGGAGGTTTCTTTTTGGGCTATGTTCCAAGTACACCGATTAGGCGAGTGTACAATCAGAAGACTGGCAAAGTAGATCTTGGTACAAATGTCGTAATTGTCAGTCATAAACCTGCTGTACACCTTGGTCCTGCTAATAATTTTGATTATGATGGTGTCTTCACTTCTTTTCGTGGTCCTGTTTCTTTTGCAGGTGTTCCAACAGTGGAGGATGTCGTTACTCTTCATGATCCTCTGGATGGTGGACCGGTTTCTGGTTCTTCTTCTGATTCCTCACCAATAGTTGCGCCTACCTTTGAATCTGGAGAATCTAGTGGGACAAAAGTAGCAGATTCACCCTTAGAGCCTGCTCCTATAGTTCCTACTGATCCTTTGCATGTACCTCTACCTGATTCTCCTTTCTATGATACTGATGACACGGAAGGTGAAATTCAGGAGGAGCCTAACACTCCAGATTACAAAACTCCAGAGCAACATGTGCAGACGAATTTGGGAGATGATCTTTCTGTCGATAAGGTTCCTCAAACCAGAGTCAACAAGGATCATCCAGTCAAACAAATCATTGGTGATGCTTCTGCCTCTGTTCGCACGAGGAATCAATCTAAGCAACCGTCGTGTATGTTTGCTGAAGTTAAGGATACTGGGGCAATTACTTGGTACTTGTATTACTGCTTTATCTCTCAGGTTGAGCCTAAGAATGTTGGGATGGCTCTTAAGGAACCGTCATGGGTTGAGGCGATGCAAGAAGAATTGGCTCAGTTTCGAAAGCTTGAGGTATGGAAGTTAGTTGACTTACCTCCGGGTGAATCTCCTTTAACAACGCGTTGGGTTTTTCATTGTAAACGCGATGACAGAGGTGTAGTTACTCGAAATAAGGCTCGATTGGTGGTTAGAGGATTTGAGCAACAAGAAGGTTTTGATTACGATGAGACATTTGCACCTGTAGCTAGACTTGAAGCTATTCGATTATTTCTTGCATATGCTAGTTATAAGGGTATTAAGGTGTATCAGCTTGATGTAAAGAGTGCCTTCTTGTATGGTGATATTAAAGAAGAAGTGTATGTCGAACAACCTGCCGGGTTTGAGGATCCAGACTTTCCTAATAAAGTATATCGTCTCGATAAGGCTTTATATGGTTTACATCAGGCTCCTCGATCGTGGTATGAAAAATTGTCAACACATTTGAAGGAAAGTGGTTTTACCAGAGGTTCTATAGACAGCACGTTGTTTATTAAATGGAAAGGGAAGGACTACTTGCTTGTACAGGTTTATGTCGATGACATCATTTTTGGTTCATCTGATGACAAAATGTGCAAGGAATTTGAACAGAGCATGAAGGCTAAGTTTGAGATGAGTGGTACGGGGGAATTAACCTTCTTCCTTGGACTACAGGTGGATCAACTGAAAGATGGTTTCTTTATACATCAGACCAAGTATGTTAAAGATTTGCTTACTCAGTTTCGCATGTCTGATGCTAAGGATGCTGTTACTCCCATTAAAACTAATCATGGGTTGTGTCCTGATAAGCCTAATGATCCATCCGTCGATGCTACTCAATATCGAGCTATCATTGGATCCTTGATGTATCTGACAACCTCACGTCCAGATATTACCTTTGCTGTTTCTATGTGTGCTAGATATCAGGCTAATCCGAAAGAGTCTCACTTGAAAGCTGCAAAAAGAATCCTTCGTTATGTGAAAGCCAAGCCTCGTCTAGGTCTTTGGTATCCCATGTTAGGAAATCAACGTCAGGTGGATGTCAGCTTTTAGGGGGGAGAATTGTATCGTGGCAGTGCAAAAAGCAGACATCTGTTGCACAGTCATCCTGTGAAGCAGAGTACATTGCTGCTGGATATTGCTGTTCTCAGGTGCTTTGGATACAGCAACAACTGCGCGATTATGGTATGAATATCTCCAATACTCCCATTTGTATTGATAATAAATCTGCCATAGATATTACCAAGAATCCGAAAAACTTTAAAGTCACCAAGCACATAGATATAAAGTATCATTTCATCCGTGACTGTTTTGAGAAAAAGCTTATTCATTTAGAAAAGGTTATTACTGATGATAATCTTGCTGATTTATACACTAAAGCTTTTGATGGACCTCGTCTTGAGTTGTTATTTCAACTCAATGGTATGAAGAATGCCGAGTAGTTTCTCTCAAAGAACTTAAAGTTATTTTTTTTTTGTGTGTCTTTGTAGTGTAAGTCGTACATAGATAGAGTCATAAAAAAAAATACAAAAAGAGTTGTCCTAGTATAAGTTTGTATATATCTAGTGTCAAGAAAAATTCAAAAACATTGAAAAATCGAAAATCCAAAAATATGAATAAAGTAAGGTTACTGTGCTAAATGAGAAGAAGTGACGATACTTTAGCTTTTAAGCCTGCTTAATCGTAATATAACTGATTAGTTCAGTGATTACAATTTGGGATATATCGGTAGACACAAAGTACCAAGGTTTCCTTCAATCTGAACTTAAATTATATAATGTTCTTGTGGGAAACATATTCAGATATATGGCTGAGATTGCTTGCTTTTCAGTAATGAATTGATCTAGTCCTTAAATTTCGTGAAAGATCTAGCATTACTATAAGATTTGTTCAATGAATAGGCACGAACTTCTACCAATCATGAGCATAAAAGTAAATGTGATATTGTTATGCAAATCAATTATATGCAAATTAAGGGGCTAATGTGGTCTTTGAGATTCGGACAAGTATGTCCTCGGGGTATCTTTGTATACCTAGCCTACCTAAAGCTTCCAACATGGGATAAGTTGTCAGAAAGTTCGCTACATGGATCTCATAGAAAATCACGGGTTCCTTATAAATCATGAAATGCAGAAGCATATATGTGAAATCACAAAGTAATTCAATTCAATTATCCACAAAGTGTCTCATGATTGGTTAAGGATGTTCTTGAATATATTGAATATTTTTTATCTTAGTGCTTGTATCGATTACGAAAGTATATCTGAATGTGGGTTACATATGTTCGCAAACTATTCAAATGGCATATTGGGCTACTCGGGTTACATGGTGACTGTCCATGGCCAGGGTATGTCGAAAGTGTCATAACTCAAAGGAAACTGGATGTACCGAGTGTTTAAGAGGACAAACATCCCGGTAATTGCTGTTTGGTCACGGTTCAGAACTTATAATAAGAGAATTATTTCTCACCCGCAGGCTTATGTAACATGCTAAACTGATCTAATCAGCAGTAATCATGCTTAATGTGAATAATGTATAAAGTCTAGTTAATTAGAATTTAGATTAGTTTATTATTCTGCAATTTTTATTCTGTGTTATTTTTCTTTTTAATTGAGTCAAAATAGTATTTTTATAAGTTCTTATTGCACGAGAGATCCTATTCAAATTCTGAGTATATGTTTTGCTGAATTCCTTCATGTGATTTTTAATGAGGTTGTGTGGTTTGTTTACAAAGAAGATTTTCTAATTTGGACATTAATTTGTTTAAGTTTAGAAAATGATCTTTCAAGTGTTATGTGAAATGTCAAAGTTCTTTGAAATCTCACAATTTTGATTTATAACAAGTTAAGAATTTGATTAATAACTTGGTGACATTTTAGGGTTTGACAAGAAATGACCTCCCTTAATCTTTTGTTAGATTTTTAGTTATTTCATATTTGTTAACCCTGATTGAGTATGATTGTAACTTGAATTTTCTGCATTATACTGTTTTGTTCTCAATGCGTTGATGAGTTCTGTGGTAAGTGTGCAGTGTTCAGGTTAAGAAGATAAAGTTGGAGTGCTGATTTCTGTTACTACATTGTTATTTACACGGATGATATCATGACGATAAGATCCTTGGTGTGTAGTGATAATATTTGTGATGCAGACTTGAGCATGTGAAGGATGAATACATGAACTGGTTTTTGTTTTTGGAATAGTTATTTATTTATGATTCATGTATTTAATGAAAATAATCAACTTTGCAATTAGTTTCTTTTGAATTTCATGTTATGATTTACGACAACCTTTTGGATATTTTCCTAAGTTCTTCAGTGAATTTGTGTTGGATTGTTCATTTTTGTAGACGGCATCTAGTATGGGACTTAAGTGTTTCAAGATGGTTTGCTGTCATGCATATCTATGATCCAAGGAGGTTCTCGGTGTCATAATCATATTGGTAATGAGGTTCATATTTAAATTGATTATTTTCAGGATAGCATTTAAACCATGGGTTTTCATTCAAGATTATAATGTTCGGTTATCTACTTACATTATGATTATGAATTTGGGTGCTAAGCACGCTTTTTTAGTACACGGCATGAACAGGTTGCTATCTAACGAGTTTTTGCTATGTACAGATTGTGATAAAGGGTTGTGTTTTGGAAGATTGCTTGGATGAAACTCTGAAATTTTTGCTGAACTACGGAATATTTTCAGATTTGTTCTTACGAAGATAACTGCTATCTTCGTTCGAAACAATTTTGTTCAAACGAAGTTTATCTTCGTTTGGCTAACTTCGTTTGTGAAGTTATGCCCGACCCATAGTTGGCCCATTGTTATTTCCATATATAAAGGGGTTTTTCTTCGTTATTTCTTTATCAAACGAAAAATACTCTCATTTTCGAGCAAAACCCTAAAACACAACCTTAGGAAGTTAACTTCGGTAGAAACGACGTTACTTTTAGATGATGCCTTACGAACTTAGACCCAAGTTGATGAGGAACGAACTTAACTTAACACCCTTAGGTTTATTTAAACGAACTTAGACTTCGTTTATAAGTTATGAACTTAGAAGATAAGTTTTATAACTTACGAACTTGCATGTACAGTTTAGTCTTTACGAACTTAAAATTCGTTAGGTGTTAATTTAGATTTAATTCTTACGAACTTAAGACCTATTTTCGTTTAGTTATTGCTTACGAATTTAGCTTCTATCTTCGTTCTGTCTACTTAACGAATTTATTGGTTATCTTCGTTCAGACTTGTTTTGCGATATTAAGGATTAGGGTTTTTCAGATTAGGGTTTTCGAAATTAGGGTTTTTCTATTCTGCAATCCATTTATCGTGATTATTTATATTTGTTTCGATATTGTGATTGGTTTTGTAGAAATGGCTCTCGCTCCTCGTTAATTTGTGAAAAAGCACAATCTTGCACTGAACCTAGATCCAGATCAGCATAATTGCGAACATTTTCATGAAATGTTCAACTACATTGCTCGCTCGCGATTATCTTTTGCTTTTTGTGATTCGCCGAGACTGATTAAGCTGTATATTTATTCTTTCTGGTCCACTGCTCATGAAGTCATGGTTGATGGCCAAAGTTTTGTACGAGCAACTGTTGAAGGCACAACATTTGATTTCAATGCTGAGTCGCTCCGCACTATTTTGCATCTAGAAGCAGAACCAGACGTAGAAGAAGAGGAAGATGTTGAAATGACTTACGAGTTCGAACTCCTTCTTCGCTGCTTTCAGAGAATGGGATTTGTTGGCCAGGTTAAACTTCCTTTTGACAAGAGTGGTTTTCAGGGAAGATGGAGGTATCTGGCGTATGCATTGCTCGTCTGTTTGAGCAATCGCAAGGCTGGCTGTGATCAACTATCTGCACAGATTGCGTCGCAGATGGTTGCTTTGGTATATAATCGTCCTTATCCTTTCTCCCGATATTTTTATCAAGAGTTTATTGATCAGATTAATGCTAGGGGGAGAAAGCGATTTCTTCTGTATCCTCGATTTGTGATGGCTATAGTTAGACATTTTTGTCCAGACTTAGAATATGACCAAGGTCCTCGCTACGTTCTTCATGCTTGGCCTTCGCGTCTTTTTGCTGATCTTGAGGACAATACGAGTAATGTGGCTGGTCTCCATGATCCACCACTTTTTGGTCACCTGATTAATCCAAACTATCAATCTCGTCTTGAGAATGATATGTTTGTGGATGCTGTTGATGATGATTCTGATTTTGGTTCTTCTGCGAGTTCTGTTGATGGTGTTGAGAGTTCAGGGGATGAGTCTGCTGGTTCGGATGTTGGAAATGATGATGATGATGTTGCTAGTTCCGACGGTTCTGCTGCTACAACTGAGACAGACACAGATGATTCTGCTGCTGCTGAACGTCGAACTAAGATAATTCATGATATTGCGGTTGCTTCTGAAAGCGATCATTCGCATCAGTCGTTTGATCAAGAGGGTGTTTTGTTTCATAGAGAACGCAGAAGCAAAGCTTGTCACGCTGTTCCAGCAATTTCAGATTCCGCTAACTCCATTCCTGCTGCTGAGATTGATCCTGATGTTGCAGCTCAGCATGATTCTGAATTGCGAGAGATCTTTGAAGATATGGAAGACCCTATGAACAGAGCAAGTTCAGTTAGTCCGGTGAAGAGGCAAGGGAGTATTGATCTTCAATATACCAGAATTAAGCGTCGACGTGTTGTTGAAGCTTCTTCAGTAGCAATGCCTGCTCCTCCAAGACTGACTGCTGCTGTTGCTCCTGTTCTTGGACGTCGTGTTGATCTTTTGGAGACCAGGGTTCGCACTTTGGAGTCTGAACTCACTGAGACTCGCGCTGCCTTAACATTTTTGATCAACTGGGTCAAGAATCAAGGGGGAGAAGTTGCTGAAGAGGTCTGCAGATTGTCAGCGGTTCAACCACGACGTCAGAATGACGATGATGATGCTGATAATGCTGCTGAAAGGAATGTTTCTCGCCTAGTTGCAGATAGAGGAAAGGGTGCAGCGATCGAGGGGGAGACAGGAGGTGATACTTCTCAGCAAGGTGCTTCTGGTTCTGGTGCTGGTCCTTCTGGTGCTCCTCGTGATTCAGGTTTCTAATTTTGTCTGTGATAAAGATTGTTAGATAGAATGTATAATTGATTGTGTGTAATAAGTTATGACATTTTATGTAATGAAAATGTAATTTATCTTATTTTAATACAAGTACATTTCATCTTTATTATAATTATCATATTTCATCTTTATTATAATTATCATGATTATTCTTTTATTCTGGTGTTCATTTTGTGTAAATTTAAATAGATGATCCAGATTATACAGATTTATTCTTTGATGGTGATGAGCTCGAGGAAGGCGAATTTGTCCCTGAACCAAATCTAGATATATTCAAGAAGCCTTATGGGTTTGATGAAGTATGGGACTCAATTCCTGAAGATCCGTTGATTGAAGAGAATAGAGTGCTGGATCAGCAGAGATCAGATGTTAGAGAAAGAATGCTTCAAGTCCCATTTAGCAGCCTAACTCAAGTTCTACATTTTGTTGTGTATGCTAAGAATGGTGATGTGTCGATTCCATCTGAATATGAGATTAATGTGACCAGATAAAGATGATTCATTACATATGAAACCATTCAATTCAAATGATTTTCCAGTTCCTCTCAGAGATGATGATTCATTACATATTGTTGATCGACGTGTTCCCGAGAAAAGAGTAAATGATTGGATAGTACATAGGGAAACGTGGAAACCGAATTTGTATTGGACTCATGTATCAGATAAAGATGCTGCAAAGTACAAGACAATCATCTGGAGTTGGTTTTATGATGATGAATTGAAGTTGTTTGTGCTTAAAAGACCAGAAGGTTGTCAGTACTTAGCATGGTGTGAGAGACATTTCAGAAGTTTGTGTGAAGAAGATTTACATGAGCTTGGAAATAACTGGATTATCAATCCAAGCGATGATGGTTTAGCTGATGTTGTTGGTAAGAATCTCAGAAAAGATTTCTGGTTAAGGAAGAACATGAAAGATTCTGATAAACCACAATTTAAGATTGAGCCAAGATCGAAGAAAAGAGTGGTTAAGCCAGATAAAACAGTTGAGTTTGTTCAACATGATATTAAATGCATGATCAAGGTTCCTGCCAAGAAATGGGCACAAGATGTCTTGGACAAGATGGATAATTGGGAAATTGATCGAAATTATGGTGAAGCCAAGATATATGCAGATTCAAAGAAGCAGATTTTGTTGAGAAGAGTTTATGATCCGATGCAGCTGGTGAACTTCTCAAGAAATGATCTGAGAAAGCTGTACGATACAGAGTGTTCGTTTTTGCCATTTTGGAAGCATGAAGAAAGTAGATATCGTAAGATACTACAGCTCTGCTTACATGAAGATATTCATGCAAATAGCAAAAGATTGTTGTTTGATGAATGATCAGATTTTGAAGACTAAGAAATCGAAGGTGCTGCTGTCAAGGGGGAGTTTGTTGATGCATGTTGATGTGACAACAGCAACTTAGATTTGATATGTCGTTTAGATTGAGACATTATGTTAATTTATGTCGTATCTATATATGTAATTGATAGGTTATGGACTTTATGTTTTGGTAATGATCGATTACATGTTTTGGTGTTATATATATGTGTGTTATGTATGATGTTTGTTGTGTGATATACAAGTACAAACATAATATGTGTTAGGATTCCTTAAGATGAAATACTTAGGAATATAACTAAGTCTTGTATCTAACGAAGATAAGGTATATCTTCGTTAGAGGAAAACGAAGATAAACTTCGTTTGGTACAAACGAAGATTAACTTCGTTACATGGGCTGGGCAGCTAAGTTCGTAAGAACAAAGCCCAGCAAGCCCAGTTCGACCTGAAACATATATATACGAACGAATACCCTAAAATAATATATCACGTTCGACATACAAGTACACCAGACACCTAAGTTCGTTCTATATCTTATAGAAACGAAGATAGTATAATACGGCTGATTATTTACTTGATAATTAGTGATATACCAGTTTACTAATCAAACTAGTTATCTCGTGAGGATTCCGCACTCACGACATAATCATAGACGATCTCGAGAGCGATCTATAGCTATCGAGGGACTCACAATAAGGATCTGACTAGTTTGTTTTGTGAAGTGAAAGACACTGGCTTGATAACTGAGTGTTTATATTCTGGTTTCATTTCACAAGTAGAACCTAAGAATGTTAAGGCAGCACTTCAAGATCCATGTTGGGTTGAGGCTATGCAAGAAGAATTATCTCAATTTGGAAAACTTGGAGTTTGGGAGTTAGTAGATGTGCCTAGAGGTAAAGAACCGATTGGAACTCGTTGGGTATATAAATGCAAACGAGATGACAAAGGGATCGTTACCAGAAATAAAGCACGTTTGGTTGTTCAGGGGTTTGCACAACGAGAAGGATATGACTATAACGAAACTTTTGCACCAGTTGCTAGGATTGAAGCTATAAGGTTATTTTTAGCTTTTGCAAGTTTCAAAGGTATAAAGGTGTATCAGTTAGACGTTAAGAGTGCCTTCTTGTACGGTGAAGTCAGAGAAGAAGTGTATGTTTACCAACCACCAGGGTTTGAAGATCCGAATTATCCAAGAAGAGCATATTGTTTGGATAAGGCTCTTTATGGATTGCATCAAGCACCCAGGGTTTGAAATTGTCGCCACATTTGTTGACAAATGGATTTACAAAAGGATCGATAGACAACACATTGTTTATCAAGTGGAAGAAGCGAGATTATCTAATTGTACAAGTTTACGTGGATGATATCATTTTTGGTTCATCTAATATAAAGATGTGCAAAGAGTTTGAAATGAGCATGAAAAATGTTTTTGAAATGAGTCCTATGGGGAATTACAATTTTTCCTCGGACTACAAGTAGATCAAAGGAAAGATGGATTCTTTATTCACCAGTCTAAGTATGTCGATGACATCTTGGAGAGGTTCCAAATGTTAGAGTCCAAGACATATGATACTCCTATTCAGCAAAATCATGGTTTAGGAGTTCTTGATCCAAAAGATGAACTTGTGGATGCAACTTATTATCGTGCTATTACTGGCTCATTGATGTATCTGACTGCTTCGCGTCCAGATATCATGTTCGCTGTTTGTCTTTGCGCTAGATTTCAAGCTAGTCCGAAAGAGTCACATTTGACTGCAGCAAAGCGTATTCTACGTTATCTTAAGGGACACCAAGGGCTTGGTCTATGGTATCCAATGGGAGGAACGTTTAATTTTGTTGCATATACTGATTCGGACTTTGGCGGTTGTAACAATGACAGAAAGTCTACGACTGGAGGTTGTCAGTTGTTAGGAGGAAGATTAGTATCGTGGCAATGCAAGAAGCAGACATGTGTTGTTCCCAGGTATTATGCATTCAACAACAACTTCATGACTATGGTATGGATTTTCTTGATACTCTTATTAGAATAGACAATAAGTCAGCTATAGACATTACAAATAACCCTGTCATGCATAAAGTCACCAAGCATATTGATATTAGGCATCATTTCTTGCGTGATTGTGCCCAAAAGAAGTTAATTCATTTGGAAAAGGTTATAACCGATGATAATTTAGCTGATCTGTATACCAAAGCATTTGATAAGACTCGATTTGAGAAGTTAATTCTTCTCAATCGGATGAACAATGCTGATTCATATTAAATCTCTCAAAGAACTAATTTTGTTAGTTTGTGTCTATAAATAGCTAGAGTCATAAAAATACAAAAAAAGAGTTCTTAGTGTCATAAAAAACCATAAAAATGTGAAAAATGAGAAAATGACAAAAATATGGGAGAGATATAAGTTAATGCTGTAAGATGATTAGAAGTGAGGATACTTAGCTTTTAAGTCTGCTTAATCGTAATATAACTGCTTAGTTCAGTGATTACAATTTGGGATATATTGGTAGACACAAAGTAGCAAGGTTTCCTTAATCTGAACTTAATTTATACAATGTTCTTGTGGGAAACAAATTCGGATATATGGCTGTGAATCTTTGCTTTTCAGTAATGAATTGATTTGGTCCTTAAATTTTGTGAAAGATCTAGCATTACTATAAGATTTGTTCAATGTATAGGCAAAAACCTCTACCAATCATGAGCATGAAAGTAAATGTGATATTGTTATGCAAATGAAATGAATGAAAATTAAGGGGCTAATGTGGTCTTTGAGATTCGGTCAAGTATGTCCTAGGGGTGTCTTTGTATACCTAGCCTACCTAAAGCTTCCAACTTGGGATAGGTTGTCAGAAAGTTCGCTACATGGGTCTCATAGAAAATCACGGGTTCCTTATAAATAATGAAATGCAAAAGCAAATACGTTAAATCACAAAGTAATTGAATTCTGTTACGTAAAAAGTGTCTCATGATTTGTTAAGGATGTTTTTGAATATATATTGAATATTTGTTATCTTAGTGCTTGTATCGATCACGGAAGTATATCTGAATGTGGGTCACATAAGTTCGCAAAATATTCAATGGCATATTACGCTACTCGGGTTACATGGTGACTGTCCTTGGCCAGGGTATGTTGAAAGTTTCATAACTAAAAGGAAACTGGAAGTACCGAGTGTTTAAGAGGACAAATATACCGGTAATCGTGGTTGAATCACTGTTCATAACTAATAATAAGAGAATTATTTCTCACTTGCAGACTTATGTAAATGCTAATCTGATCTAATCTGCAGTAACTTAGAATTTCTCATAACTAATAATAAGTGTCAGTTTGTGTGTCAAACTAGTTCTTATTGCACAAGAGATTTAATAAGCATTAAAAGTTATAATTCTTAGTGAATTATATAAGTCTTGTTGCTTACAGTATAAATGTTTAAAAGATTGATTTTCTAATTAATACATAAGTCAAATATTTTTGAATGTGTTTCAAGTAAATTTTTGAAATTTCAATTGTTTTTGGTTGATAAGTATGCTTGACAAAGATTGGATTTGCCTTAGATCTTGTAATGATTGCTAGGTTAAGATTTCGGTTGTTTTGCATATTTATGATATTTCTATTGTTGTTTTTGATGCATTGATGAAGTTTGTTAAGTGTGCAGGTTACAGATAATAAACTCATTTTTAAATGTAGTTGGCATCAAACATTTCAGATTGTGATTGAAGGCAAAACCGTTTTCGCTTGCTTATTGGGATTGCTTTGCGACGGACAATAAAAGCCTATCAGAAATTGCTTCTACGGACTGTGTTAGAAGGATGGATTGCCTTGTAATTAACCTAAGACTTAGTGTGATAGGTTATAGTCTTATTATCAAGATCACAACCTAAGATGTAATGTTATAGGTTGTTGATATGATATTTTGTAATGCATTATACATTAAAGTGATTTGCATTGTTGAGTTGAACATCAATGAAGAAATGATCGATTTTATGTCAAGATAATAATGTAAGATTTATTTGATACATTATTGTGATGACAAGTTAGTACGGATGATTTACGATAGCATATTCGAGTAGATACAGGTTTTTAGTAACGAGTATCTACAGATTTATGTTTCTGGAATTTCTGAAATTTTTCCTTGTTTAGATTTTTGGAAAATTCGCGAAATTTGGCTACGGAATGAAGCTTATGTGGTTTAAAGTCTGGAAATTCGAAATCACCTCATGCTGACGTCAGCATGCCTCACGCTGACGTCATCACGAAGCCCACGAACTACGTGTTCGGCCCGGCCCATGTGGATTCGAATATATATATGGGTTGTTACTATTCATTAATTTCCATTAATCGAAATTAACCCAAAGTAAATCACACGAACTTCGTCTCCCTCGTGCTACTATTCATTCGCTCCTTAGTTCGATCGATTCCTTCTTTCTTCGTGTTATTCATCCGGATTTGTTGGTATAATTCCAATCTAGGATGATTGATTGATGTTTTGACTATAAAAATTAAGGATTACAAGTTGTTATAATGCCCGATTTTTTATTTTACTTCTCGTGAACAGTAACTAGGACGAACCACGAATTAGATCTTTGATTTTTGATGATTTGGACTTAAATTGGACTTAATATTAGATTAATTGATGCTTAAACATGTTAAATCTAACAAAACTTTAGGTTAACAAGTATTAAATCAAGATTAATCAATGAGATTTGTGTTTCGGTCACTATTCACACGAAGAACACGAACCAACTTCGTGTTCATCGAATTCGTTTCGATTTTGTTTTCTGGGCATACACGAACCATAAACAAGTCCACGATGATGTTTTTGATCAATTTTAACATCATATGGAGATGTTTTTGATCTTCGTGTTTCTGGGTTCATATTGGCTCGTGTTGACGTCACGACGAGGGAAATCCTCCACTTGATGACGTCATCACGAAGCAGACGAGCCAAAACCCTAATTTTTATTTTTGTTTATTCTAATCTTTGTTTTTCTTTTCGTTTTTGTCTGTTTTTGTGCAGGTATGGCAGGACAAGGTAACAACGCTCGTGTGTTCGTCAAGGAGCACAATGCTACACTCGATCTCAGCACTACGCAGACGGGGTGCACTTTGGAGTTTCATGGTGTCCTACAATTTTTTGCACGTTCTCGTGTTCATTTTGCTGTGACAGAGAATCCTCCGTTGGTGATAAGTCTCATTAGAGAGTTTTGGAACTCAGCCCGTTCAGTGCAGATGGGTGCTCATACATACATTCGCACTACTGTTGGCGGACGTTCATTCTCATTTTCTGCTGGAGACTTATGGACAATATTACACTTAGGTGATGTCGCGATAGAGCAAGGTCCGACTGAGTTTTCTGAGGAATTCTGCGACGGTGCTCTACGTCGTATGGGGTATACATGAGCTATTTCTTACCCATACTTCAGGAATCATCTTCGTGGTAAATGGAAGCTTCTTGCTTACTATTTGTTGAGGGCTATTAGTCATCGGAGTACAGGCTCTGACCAGATGAATATCCAGAACGCTTCTCAGATAGTTGCCTTGGTGCTGAACAAGCCATATAGCTTCTCTCAGTACATTTTTGATAATTTGGAGAAGCTGTTGAGGTCATTTGGTACAGACAAGAAATTCTTTCTGTTTCCAAGATTTGTGATGATCATAATTCGTCACTATGCAGTTGATTTGCCATTTGACGGTCCTACGTTCAATTTAGGTCGTCTTACTTATAAGGCATTTGCTGAAAGTTCGAAGCACTTGTCGGGTGGAAATGTTCCAATACATGTTGATAATCCACCTCTATTCGGACATTTGCTTAATCCTAACTATGTTGCACCCAGACGAGGTTGGGAGGATGAAGAACGCGTTGCTGCTGCTGGTGGTGATGATCAGGCTCAGGATGATCCTCATGATGAACGAGCTGATCAGTTTGAGGGACTTAATGATGTTCCGCTGTATGCTGGTGATTTGGAGCATGATTCTGATATGGATGCTCTCATGGAGGATATTGATGATCCTACAAATCTTGTACCACCATCTACTGGAGTTTCTACTTCTACCTCTGCTCCAGTTGATGTTGATGTTGGTCCTTCTGAAGTCCTGGTTAATGTTGTTGAGGATTCAGAGGATGAAGAAGAAGAAGAAAGACTGCCGAAGCGAAGAAGAAGACATGCAAGGTGTCAAGCTGAAGTTGATAGAGAGTTTGCTGGTTATTCTGAAGCCATGAAGAGGTCTCATGCACCTACTGTTGGTGATACTCCATTGGTTGCTGCTTTAAGAGCTTCAGTTTCTGATGTTCCTGCTTCTGTGTCTGCTCCTTCTGCTGCTGGTGTTGTTGTTGGGGAGAGAAGGTCGAGACCAAAGTTTATCATTCGAGGAATTGGTTCTCGTGCACAAGTTGTCACTAAGGCTACAACTGTTACGATTCCTGCTGCTCCGGAGTCTACAGTTCGTCAAGAGCCAGAGCCGACACTTGTTGCTCCTAGGCCTTTGTCTGCTCCTATTCAGATCACAGTTCCTGTTTCTACTGTCATGGGATGTCTGTTGGCTCCTCTGCAAAGACCACAGATGCCTCCCACAGGAACTTCCAGTGCTCGTATGCCTTTGTTTGAAGCTACGATGCCACCTCAGGCCTTTACATCTGATGTTGCTTCTACTTCACGTCCACCTGTACATGTTCAATTGCAACTGAGTCGTTTATTTTCAAAGAAAAAGATGTTGGAGATGAGGGTTACAGCTTTGGAGAGTCAGCTAAAGCTCCAAGCTGCTAAGCATCAGGAAGAGATGGATATGATGACTGCTCTTGTTCATTCTCTTGGTTCTCGACTTGACCAATTCTTGGCTCAAGGGGGAGATAAAGATAGTTGTAAGAATGATGAGCTAGCAAAGAAGACTAGAGATGATGATCATGATGATCAAGATCAAGCTTAAGATCCAAATCAACAACAAACAGATGGTGAGCCAGAGAATAGAGGTCAAGATCAAGATGCTGCTGCTGATGATGCTATGGATACAGAGACTGCAGACATTCAGGGGGAGTCATCAAGACAAAGAGAGTCAGAGATTGCTGGTACAGCTGGTGCTAGTACTTCTGGGACTCAAGATAAAGGCAAAGCTGTGATGACCGCTCCAGATGCCGATCCTGATGATCCAGATAACAATGATGATGGGGAAGATTCCAATTCAGGTAACTCCGATTCTAATTATGATAGAATAGAAAGGGAGATTCGAGAAAAGACAGTGAATGATCCTCATAATCATAAAGAAAAAGAAAATCTTAGCAAGGAAAATCTACTCAGGATAGTGAGTCAACTAAGACTGATTCTACTACCAATGCCTCTACAGAGTTAGATTTGCACCCTTTAATTGTGCATAGACTAGAAAAGAGATTGGATTATGATCCACAAGCTCATATGAGAGCTAGAGCAGAGATTATGGATTATGATCCAGGATCACTTAGGGATCAAATGAAAGAACAGTCAGGGTTAACTCATACATCTTCAGAGTCAGATTCAGATTCGGATTATGAACCTTATTGCTAATGACTTTTATTTTTGTTTTTGTAATATTTATAAGATAAATATGAATGTATGTGTTACATTATATTTATGATATAATATTATTGTTGTAAGTTAAAATAGATAAAGATTATAAGATAAATATTAATGTAATTGTTGCATTATATTTATGATATAGTATTATTTATTTTAATTTCTTTTATGTATTTATACTATTATATTATGTCTTGACTTATTAATTTATGTTCTTTATCGTTGTATATGTAAATCGTTTGAATTGCAGATAAGCTTCAAACAATAGGTGCATTGGACGATCTTGATGCTGAAGAAGATCTAAAAAGTATCGATGATGAAGATTTGGAAGAAGGAGAGTTCATTACTTCGGAAGCTGATAGAAGAAGGTTGCTTGAGACACCTTATGACTTTGGTCATGTCTTTAATGAAGATGAAGTCATTCAAGTTGAACCAATAGCTGAAGTAGAACATCTCAATCTCAATCCAATCAGAGATAGTCCAGATGAACCTAAGAATGCTGCAAGGTTGAGGTTTGCGGTATATGCAAATATAGTTGATGAAGGACATGATAATATTTTTGATCTATACTGGAATATAGATGCTATACGAGAGGTTGACCTTGGAAGATTTAATATACCTCCGGTGCAGCAAGATCATGAGTTTATTGTTAATAGACTGATTGCAGGTTATAGAGGACATACTGGTTTGATGATATGTGATACGTATAAACCATCAATGTTTTGGGAATATGTTTCAGACAAGGATGCACCCAGATATTTCTCAGTGATACAAAGTTGGTTCTATGATCACAGAATCAAATTTTTTATTATCAAGAGAAAGGAGGGTTGCCAGTACATGTCAATAAGTCAAAGACACTTCCACTCTCTCAATGATTCAGACATGATAGATTTGGGAAGACGCTGGTTCGTTAATCTTCAGAGCAATGGACTTGCAGATTTCTAATGGAATAGATTCAGAGATGAAAGAATTAAATATTTCAGTGATAGAGGTCTGAAGCCAGAAGAAAGGTTGATAAAGCCAACACCTTTGAAAAAGATTAAGAATCCAGATGGCACATTTCGGTTTGTCCAGAAAAGAATTAAATGTGTTAAGAAGGTTCCCGCTATCAGATGGGATAAAGATATGCTGACAGAGATGACATTTTGGCAGATAGATATCAAGTCAGGCGAAGCACAGATGTTTGTTGATGATTCACAAAAACAGATGTTGCTGCGCATGTATGATCCGATGCAGGTTGTCAATTTGTCAAGAGGTGATCAAAGAAGACTTTTGGATACACCTTGCTCAGCAGTAGATTTTTGGAGAGCAGAGGAAAGACGCTATCGCAACATTCTCGCACATTGTTTGCAAGAGAGAATTCATGCGAATAGCACAAGACTGTTGTTTAATGGATAGCTTTGAAGTTCAAGTTCGAAGACTTTAAAGAGATCTAGTTGCAATCGTCAAGGGGGAGTCTGTAGATGCAGATTTGTTGTGACAATCGCAACATAGATTTGATTATCGTTTATGTTTTTAGGAACTTGTGTGTAATCATTTAAATAAGAACTTATGTTGATATTTAATGATTACGTTTGAACTTCAATATTATATCTGTTTATGCTTTGTATTGTGTTTGTGTGTTATATATTGTTTTGAAGGTACAAGAACATAGAATCAAGGTTTATAAGTGTCGTAGAACACTTAAACGATGATTGAATGTTATGTACGAGCCAAACGAAGTCAAACAAAGAGTCAAAGGCACGTCCCCCGTGCTGATGTCATCAGCATGAAGGATTACCCTCGTGCTAACGTCAGCACGAGGTAGATTAACTTATTGTTAATTCGGGCCTAATTACGCGATTAAGGCCGAAGCCCACACAACCCAATACTTAACTAGTATAATTACAAGACCTAATCTATGAAATTAGGTTAATGATTTATGAATTCTTGATAGATATTCACGAATTTACGAGTTAAGGTTATTTGTTCCTTCGTGTGTTCTTCTACACGAACCACAACCATGGTGCATCTCCTTGGGTTGATTAATTACTTAGTAATTAACAAAAGGCAATAGCAATCTAGTTATTTCAAGAGGATTCCGCACTCTTGACATAACGAATTGCATCTTATTACGATCCACACAACAATAAGGCACCTTTCAATAAGTCTGCAAGTGAGAAATAATTCTCTTATTATTAGTTATGAACAGTGACCCAACCACGATTACCGGTATATTTGTCCTCTTAAACACTCGGTACTTCCAGTTTCCTTTGAGTTATGACACTTTCGTCATACCCTGGCCAAGGACAGTCACCATGTAACCCGAGTAGCCTAATATGCCATTGAATAGATTGCGAACTTATGTGACCCACATTCAGATATACTTCCGTAATCAATACAAGCACTAAGATAACAAATATTCAATATATATTCAAAACATCCTTAAACAAATCATGAGACACTTTTTAGATAACAAAATTTAATTACTTTGTGATTTAACTTAGTTGCTTTTGCATTTCATTATTTATAAGGAACCCGTCATTTTCTATGAGACCCATGTAGCGAACTTTCTAACAACCTATCCCAAGTTGGAAGCTTTAGGTAGGCTAGGTATACAAAGACACCCCGAGGACATACTTGTCCGACTCTCAAAGACCACAGTAGCCCCTTAATTAACATTCATTTCATTTGCATAAACAATATCACATTTAGCTTTCATGCTCATAATTGGTAGAGGTTTTTGCCTATACATTGAACAAATCTTATAGTAATGCTAGATCTTTCACAAAATTTAAGGACTAGATCAATTCATTACTGAACAGCAAGCATTCTCAGCTATATATCTGAATATGTTTCCCACAAGAACATTGTATAAATTAAGTTCAGATTAAGGAAACCTTGCTACTTTGTGTCTACCAATATATCCCAAATTGTAATCACTAAACTAAGCAGTTATATTATGATTAAGAAGACTTAAAAGCTAAGTATCCTTACGTCTAATCTTCTGACAGCATTAACTTAAATCTCTCCCATATTTTTGTCATTTTCTCATTTTTCACATTTTTATGGTTTTCATGACACTAAGAACTCTTTTTGTATTTTTATGACTCTAGCTATTTACAGACACAAACTTACAAAATTAGTTCTTTGAGAGATTTAATATGAATTAGCATTCTTCATCCCATTGAAAAGAATTAACTTCTCAAATCGAGTCTTATCAAATGCTTTGGTATATAGATCAGCTAAATTATCATCGGTTATAACCTTTTCCAAATGAATTAACTTCTTTTGGGCACAATCACGCAAGAAATGATGTCTAATATCAATATGCTTGGTGACTTTATGCATGACAGGGTTATTTGTAATGTACGTCTATAGCTGACTTATTGTCTATTCTAATAGGAGTATCAAGAAATTCCATACCGTAGTCACGAAGTTGTTGCTGAATCCACAATACCTGGGAACAACAGCTACCAGCAGCCATATACTTGCCTCACATGAAGACTGAGCAACACATGTCTACTTCTTACACTGCCACGATACTAATCTTCCTCCTAACAACTGACAACCTCCAGTCGTAGACTTTCTATCATTGTTACAACCGCCAAAATCCGAATCAGTATATGCAACAAAATCAAACGTTCCTCCCATTGGATACCATAGACCAAGCCCTTGGTTTCCCTTAAGATAACGTAGAATACGTTTTGCTGCAATCAAATGTGACTCTTTCGGACTAGCTTGAAATCTAGCGCAAAGACAAACAGCGAACATAATATTTGGACGCGAAGCAGTCAGATACATCAATGAGCCAATAATAGCACGATAGTAAGTTGCATCCACTAGTTCATCTTTCGGATGAATAACCCTAAACCATGATTTTGTTGAATAGGAGTACCATATGTCTTGGACTCTAGCATTTGAAACATTTCCAAGATGTCATCGACATACTTAAACTGGTGAATAAAGAATCCATCTTTCCTTTGATCTACTTGTAGTCCGAGGAAAAATTGTAATTCCCCTATAGCACTCATTTCAAATACATTTTTCATGCTCATTTCAAACTCTTTGCACATCTTTATATTAGATGAACAAAAATGATATCATCCACATAAACTTGTACAATTAGATAATCTCGCTTCTTCCACTTGATAAACAATGTGTTGTCTATCGATCCTCTTGTAAATCCATTTGTCAACAAATGTGTCGACAATTTCTCATACCACACTCTGGGTGCTTGATGTAATCCATAAAGAGCCTTATCCAGTCGATATGCTCTTCTTGGATAGTTCGGATCTTCAAACCCCAGTGGTTCGTGAACATACACTTCTTCTTTGACTTCACCGTATAAGAAGGCACTCTTAACGTCAAACTGATACACCTTTATACCTTTGAAACTTGCATAGGATAAAAATAACCTTATAGCTTCAATCCTAGCAACTGGTGCAAAAGTTTCGTTATAGTCATATCCTTCTCGTTGTGCAAACCCCTGAACAACCAAACGTGCTTTATTTCTAGTAACGATCCCTTTGTCATCTCGTTTGCATTTATATACCCAACGAGTTCCAATCGGTTCTTTACCTCTAGGCACATCTACTAACTCCCAAACTCCAAGTTTTTCAAATTGAGCTAATTCTTCTTGCATAGCTTCAACCCAACATGGATCTTGAAGTGCTGCCTTAACATTCTTAGGTTCTACTTGTGAAATGAAACCAGAATATAAACACTCAGTTATCAATCCAGTGTCTTTCACTTCACAAAACAAACTAGTTATATCCTTATTCAACTGATTTCTAGTTCAAACAGGTTCTGTAGCATTTCCAAGAATATTTTCAACTGGATGATCCTTATTAATTCGATATTAAGGAACCGAATCAACATTCAGACTTTCTCCTAAATTTATTTTAATCTGAAATTCAGGAGAGCTAAAATCGTCTTCCGATTCTTCAGAAATAGGATCTGTTAGAAATCCAAAAATAGTGATAAATTGTAATTTAAGTTAGTGGACTTAATTGTTGATTAAGACATGGTGAAATGATTTCTAATGTTAAGGGGTTAGATATGACAATAAGGATAATTGTAGAATTAGAGTATAAATACCCTCAACACATTAGAAATCATAAGCCTGAATTCCATTTTTACACACACTTAATACTACAACTCGTTCCAATCTCTCTCTCTCTCTAGAAATCACACACACTAAACACACCAAGAACACACACACACTTGATCTGCCATTGTTGAGATCGAATCCAGAGCAGAAATCGTGTTATTACATGTGGTATCAGAGCAAAACATCACTTTGATATCGATCCATAACTGATTTTGATCTCAATTTTCATCCAAAATCAAATCAAAAACCGTTTTTCACAAACCGTCCCTGTTTCATCATCAATCATCGTTCAAATCACATGAAATCATCAATTTTTGTTCACCAATAGATTCCTCATAGCTCAAAACATAATTCTGTCAAGTTTTAAGTTCCAATTCAATCGAATTCTTGAGATTGAATTTTTGGTTTTTGGCGCTTAAAATTTGGATTTTGATTCTGTTGTGTTATTAGCTGAATTTTGGTCAAGGATTTGTTACGGACATAATTACAAACGTTTTACAAGTGATTTCAACTTCTAACTCCAACTAAATCGAAAGATATGTGTAACAACCGAACTTTTAATATTATATATGTGCTAGTTAGGTTGTCTACGTTCCCGCAAGCCATAGTTATACTTGAAGCTAGTAGGTAATGCCCCAAATTAGTAATCTAAAGCTAATGATATGTATAAGAATTTCCTAATGAAAATACCTCGGAACAAAAATTTTTAGAGGTGATCAATCGATACGATAATAATAACTTAAGACTCCCAAATTGAGATACCAATCAAAATTCCCATGGAATGCCCAACAAATCAAAAATAAAGCCAAATCAAGAGGATATGATCATGATAAATAAAATTTTCAACTAAAAATATAATTGGAAGTATTATGTACGAAAAGGCGTCGAAAACTTAATAAGTAAGCATATAAGCTTAAAAATTAATACAAATTTACAACCAATGACCTATGTACCCAACTAAAAATACAAAAATATATCCATACACATAAATATACATGACTTATACACATATATACATATTCCTAACTAAAACAACCAAATACTTACATTTAACTAACTAAACACTTACAAAACAAATACAAAATTTACATACACTTACACTTATACTTATACAACAATTTTTATAAAAATAAAAAGCCAAAAACCCCTTCATTTCCCCCCCTTGAGGCCGGCCCCCCCTTACCCCTCTCACACTCCCATTTTGAATTCACATAACACTCATTCTCACTC
Source organism: Erigeron canadensis (assembly GCF_010389155.1). Taxonomy (NCBI): domain Eukaryota; kingdom Viridiplantae; phylum Streptophyta; class Magnoliopsida; order Asterales; family Asteraceae; genus Erigeron; species Erigeron canadensis. Next base: position 10,354,222 of record NC_057764.1, read on the forward strand.
TTGAAACTCACACAAAACACACTCCTCACATTTTACACACACTAGTCATTATTCACTCTCCAAAAACTCTTCTCCCTCTCTCTTTTTCCCTCTCATTTCGGCCAGCCCTAGAACAAAAGAAAAACAAAGTAAAACTCATCTAAACACTTGTTAATAATAAGGGTTTAGGATAGGTTAAGCAAGGGTTTGATTAAGCTATAGATTAAGGGTTATTGCAAGGTTTGAACAAGGGTTTTTGGAGCCATTTTAGTCACGATTTTCTGCCATCTTTTCTTCATCTCAAAGTGTTCTTCAAGGGTATATATCTTCATCCCTTTATTAGATTAATCTTATTCTTGTTTATATTAAAAAGGTTTTATCAAAAGTCCATGTTTTCTTCATGTTTCTCTTGAATATACACTTGATGAAGGCAAAGTTGATAGGATCTTTCTTTCCATGCTCATGCATGTTGAATCCATGAAGAAAGATCCAAGGATTCAACTAGTTTAAGACCCAAAAGTGTGGATATATGTTTAATAGTTCTTGATGTGATTTTTCCTTTGAAAAATGGTTATATTTATGAATAATATGAGGGTTATATTTCTGGAAAATTTTATGAAAATATAGATTTTGTTGACAAAGTGTTGGATCTATAAAAACTAGCATCAAAAAGGTGGATATGTGTTGATAGTTTGTAAAGTAACTTTTTTTTATAAAAAGATGAACATGTTGTATAAATATTTTCATATATATTTCTGGAATATTTCATGAAAAATATATTTTTATGTTGATGGATTTTTGATGGTTAAAGCTTTATGTTAAAAAGTATTGATTTAAGTGCATATATGCTAGATTTAAGAAGGTTGGATTGTTGTTTGGATTATGAGATGAAACTAGGCTTGTCATAAGTGAAAAATGTGTTAATATTCTGGAAAAATTATGGTAATAACAAAAATATGATTATGGAACTAAACAAGGCAAAATAGGCTTGAAATCGAGAACCGAAAGCTTGTTAAAATGCGTTTTGAGCACATACATGCACCATGACTTTATGACCATGAAAATGTGATGAACATACTGGAAATATGACATATTAAAAGTATAAAACTCAAGTCATTTGATGCATGGCAAGATTAAGCTCAAAAATTGTCTTTTCGGGTCAAATAATCACCAACCGAAAGCACAAAATTTGCACATAGCACACCACCACCACAATCACGACTTAGGACATCAAAATATTATGGATATTCTGGACAAAATGAAATAGGAACAAAAATCCCTTTTGAAGCATTTAATTTGGTTGAGAAATGAGGCAAAAATCACTATTTCGGTAAACAATTTTACGTTTAAAAGTCCTCAAATAATATGGACACAAGAGAGGTTGAATGGTTACAAATTTTTATTGATAAAAGTTGCCTAAAAAGGCCTGGGATTTTTGGACAAAAGCTCTTGTGATGATTTCTAAGTGTTTTTATAATTTAGTGAATTTAAAAGGGATTTTAAGGAATAAATAAATCAATAATAAATTATATAAATCATGAACTTGGACAAAATCACATAACTAATGTTAAAATAACCTAAACCTACTGGAGAAAAATAATTTCAAGAAGAGGAACAAGTTTTACATAATTTAAGAATAAATAACTAAGTTAACATCACTAATTAATCACTAATATTAAATAATTACTAATAAAGCCTAAATAAATAAATAAGATATAATATTACAAGTTTAAGAAAATAATAATCAATAGATAATCCAAATATAATTATCCATAAATTTTAAAGGTAATTTAAGAACCTAAGAATCATTATAAGGAATTATTTAAGTAATTAATGAATAAATGGAATAAATAGTTAATTAAATAATAATAAATCAAGGAAATTAATATAAATCAGAAAATATATTTTAAAATCCAAAATACTACTGTACCAATATCAAATAATAGTACAAAGCAAAGTGTGCAAAAGAAATCTCGCGAATCAAAGCCGAATTACCGAAATTTCAACAAACGCGCAAAAACGCTTAACGCAAAAACTACTCTTACCATCAATTCCAATTTAACCAAACATCTTGAACATCATAATACACTTTGATTCCATAATTAAGTAACAACCAAAGATAGGCAAGCCTACTAGCATAAATCTCATGATCTAGTTCACTAGTTCATGTAACACGCACTTACGTTGTGTATATTTGAATACCATGGTTTAGGCTTGTTTGAGGGACGACACCACTAGGCGCACATCTCGTATTTGATCAGCCCCCATTACTCTCAAATCAAGTGAGTCATAGCCCCCTTTCAAACTCTTTTATGTGTTTTACTTTCGGGGTGAAAAACATGATAAATGAAACTACTTTCTATATATGCAATGTTTCTTGAAAGAGAGTTTGTTATATGAAATGATTCTTTATATATGAGTATGAAATGATAATAAAGGATTTATGAAATGATTCTTTATTATTACGGCACTTGATTAACAGCTTGTGCTATGAATTGAATTATTGGATTGTAATCGGACTTGAATAAAATGGTAGTAGTAGTGGCTCAAGCATTTACTCATCTAAGATAATGGAATTAGACCTTGTGGTCATATGACAAGGATTTATTTACATGGGTTAAAATTGAGGTGAACAAATGATTATCGAAGGATGAATTGGAAATATTCATAGAAATTGGTGATTCCCAATTTATTTTGTTATGATGTGTATATATGCTTATTGTATTAGTTAAAAACCTATGAATTCACTCAACTCTTGTAGTTGACACTTTTCTTCGTGCTTTTTCAGGTTTAGAGCAATAAGTTTGCTTATGGACCGCTTTTGGACATTGTGTTTGTTTGGTGAACGAAGACATGTAATGCAAACAGTTTATCTTTTCTTCGGATTTGGACTTATGTAATGATTTTTAACACTTTACTTTGAACTATGTAATCGTTTAATTTGGAATGGTTTTAAGACTTTAATTAAGATGTTTTCCATTTAATCTTTTGTACCATGTCGTTTTGTGGCATCTCGTGTTTCCGCCGTAGTCGGGGTGTTACAATATGGAAGTTTTAAAAGTCATCAATGGAGTTTGTTAAAACTGGTATGATGAAAAAGATGACCACAGAACGATATTCACTAGGACGATTGTTAGGTCCAGTTTTTACTGGACTAGCTCCAGACTTGAAGACTGGAGTAATCCTGAAGATTTGTCCAGAAATTATGGAAGTCTAGTAAGCATCTACTTATACAGGAAATCCGGAGTCCTCTAGATTTGCTTATTGAACTTCACTCCAATCCAGATCTACTCCACTGAAGAACATTCTCACTGAAGACAAAGTCTGAAGTTTGAAGAAGAAGACTGACATGTGGTGAAGCCCATTGGCAGACTTACCAGATCAACAACTAGAGTCCTTGTCAGTGTTCTAGACCATACAAGTCTGAACACTGTTTACAAGGAATTGACTTTATGCCTTTACACGCTTTTACCCGGATATCTCTTTTGTCCCTTGTAAAGGTTTTACACGCGTGTAAAGGTGGTTGGCTAAAAGGTGACAAGTCACTATCAATGTGCCTTTATCCTTGTACTTTTAGTATTGCATTTAAAGAAAATACCAAAGTTCCTTAAATGCTCCCAACCACATTTGTACGGCAAAATAATCACTGTAGAGATTATTTTGCCTATAAATACTAAGTCATTTTCCTCTTTCAAATTACTTTTACAATTTGGTGAACTTGTCTAAATATTTTCGATCCAAACAGTTATACTTCACAACTTTAAGTATTTCGATCAAGGAGATTATTTAGCAAGTATAGATCACTTGTAATTCATAAGGTTGTTTAGATACTTACTTTGGTATTATCTAGGTTCCGTAACAACCTTGTATTTTGTTTATACATCAATAAATAAAATACACATTGAAAATTACTTTCGTGTTCCACCTTTATTTAACTTGCTTATTTATTGCTTAAGTCTTGTATTTACTTATTTATATTCTTGCATTTATATTTACGTAAATACTAGTCCTCATCTAGTGCATACTTGACTTGTTGTATTTTACACTCGTGGGTGAAACCATCGGTGAGGGACTTCACAATTGGTATCAGAGCAGGTCGCTAAAAAAATTCTAGATCTGCTATTAACTGATGGCAATCCCAGAAAATACACAAGGTGTTGGATCTGACTCTAATGAAACTAATGCTAATATTGACCCTCCTGTTTCACCTCGTAATGTTAACAATAATCCACCACCTCATCCTCATCTTGTTTCTCCACATGTGCATGTGCATTATTCTAATACTCCCTGTCCCAAATTCAGTGGGATTGATGAGGAATTTAGTACGTGGAAAGCAAGAGTTTTACTTCATGTTACCGGTATTGACAGGAATATGTTAAAAACTTTAAATGAAGGACCTTATATTCCCAGAAATCCTATTAATCCAATCCTTGATCCAAGTGGTTCAAGGACTGGGAGGGAAAAGAGAGAAGAACATTGGTCTGAAGAGGAGAGGAGACTTGTATCTCACGATACACTTCTCAAAAACATGATCCTCGGGGCTGTTCCAGAAACTCTTATTCCCACACTAATTCTTTATCCCAATGCGAAAGTATTATGGGATGAATTAGTTAACCAGTATGAAGGAGGTGATGACACTATTAGCACTAGAAAGGTTTCTTTATATAAGAAGTATGAGTCATTTTTTGCTTTGCCCAATGAATCATTAACTGGTACTTATACCAGATTAATGTCAATTGTAAACCAGTTAAGGGCTCTTGGTGTCAATAAAGACAAGGATATACTTCTGAAAAAGTTTTGTGATATTCTTCCTACTAAATGGTCTCATATGATTTTGGTTTTAAGACAAGGAAAAACACTTCACACACATACACTTTCAACTCTGTATGGTGCTTTTAGATTTACTAAAGAAAACTAAGCTCAAAGAATTGAGGCTGAAAAAGATGCTTTAAACCATGCATCAGACCATGCTGCTGTGACCAGTCATTCTGGGCCACCATGTGCAGCCTTATTATCTTCAGAGAATGTATTCTCAATGAAGAAGATGATGTCTAATCTTATGGAGTCTGGAATTACTAATAACATCTCTCCAGATTGTGAGGAAGATGACAGTGATGATCTGATGGCCATGATTGCTAAAACATTTAACCGTTTCAAAGCAAGAGCCAATAGACCCACTGGACACAATACACCCAGTTTTTCCACTGATAAGACCAATTTGACATGCTTTAAGTGTGGAAGAAAAGGTCATTTCATGAAAGAGTGCAAGTCCAGTCATTATGTCTCACAATCTGATCCACCAACTTCTTATAGCAAGCTTGAAGATAATTATAAGCATAAATACAAAAAGCTTAAGGCTCAGATTGCATCTATGGCACAACAAATGGAAAATAACAATAATAATAAGTGCATGGTTGCTGAAGAAGAATGGATTCCCTCTGATGACTCATCAGTCGATGAAGAGGAGGAAAGAGATTGTTGTTATATGGCTCTGGCTAATGAAGAGCATCTTGTGAAGGATGATGTCACATCTGGCAGATGAGTAGACATTGTGATCAAAAAGGTTAGTGATTATGATAAAGAAACTAATCCAGAATTGAAACTAGATATTGCTGAAGCTCTAATTTCAGATTTAAATTTTGTGGAAACTGTCAGATTTGATAGCTTAAATGGTATTGAAACTGATTCCTCAGAAAACTTTGTTTTAAAATCTAAACTAAAATAACTTCAAGATATTGAACTGGCATTTCAAGCCCAGGGGTTGGTAGCTGAACAACTTTGTCAAGAAAAAGAGGAATTAGAAAGAGTTTTAGAAAGTGAAAAACAAGTCATAAAATCTTGGCTTGAAACCAAAAAACCCTATGATGCAGCAATGAATCAATATCCATCACAAAAACGTGCATTTCAAGATGGAAACATTCATGCTGCTGCCTTAATTCTTGTACTTGATAAATTGCCAGAGAAGGCCCGTCCAGAAACAATTTATGATGAACCAACCACACCCTGCTGGAGGAGTTCACCATTTCTGATGGACCCTCCATTACTTTTGGGAATGATGGTTGTGGAAATACTGAAGGGTATGGTGTTCTTAATAATGGTCAAGTCAAGTTCAGACAGGTGGCTTATGTTAATGGTTTGAAATATAACCTAATAAGTGTGAGCCAACTGTGTGATGATGGCTACCAGGTGTTGTTTAATATCTCTCAGGGCATCATATTTAACAAAGATTGGAAGGTAGTATTGATTGCTCCTAGAAAAGGGAATGTGTATGTAATGAATATGGAAAGCTCTCCTTCAGAGCAATGTTTCCATACAAAGGCTGATGAAGACACAAACAGGTTATGGCACAAAAGGTTATCCCATTTAAATTTCAAAAATATTAACAAGTTGTCCAGAAAACAACTTGCAGATGGAATACCTTCAGTTTCCTTCATAAAGGAAAGGCCATGTCCAGGATGTAAAAAGGAAAAGCAGAAGCGAGCCAGTTTTAAGAAGACCAAGCAGAATTTTAGCATAACTGAACCTCTTCATATGCTTCATATGGACCTCTTTGGTCCAGTGAATGTTCAGACACTTGCTGGTAAAAGATATACCCTGGTAATTGTTGATGAATATACCAGATACTATTGGGTTATCTTTCTAAGGTCTAAAGGTGATGCTGCTACTGAAATCATCAGTCACATTAAACAAATTGAACTCAAACACAAGCATAAAGTGTGTCAGCTAAGAAGTGATAATGGAACAGAATTCCAGAATGCAACTCTGGAGAAATTTTGTGCTGATACTGGCATCTCTCAGAACTTCTCATCAGCTCATACGCCAGAACAAAATGGTGTTGTAGAAAGAAAGAATCGTACACTGATAGAAGCTGCCAGGAGTATGCTTGCTGAATCTGGTCTCCAAACCAGTTATTGGGCTGAGGCAATTGCAACTACTTGCCACACCCAGAACCGATCAGTTTATGTTAAAAGACACAAGAAGACTGCATATGAAATGCTCAGAAAAAGGAAGCCAAATATTGGCTATTTCCATGTTTTTGGATGTCCAGTTTACATCCTGAATGATTCAAGTCAGTTAGGCAAATTCGATGCCAAAGCTGATGAAAGATTTTTCTTGGGCTATTCAGAAATTCGAAAAGCCTTCAGAGTCTATAACAAAAGACTGAAGAAAGTTCATGAGTCAATTCATGTCACATTCGATGAATCCAATGAAGCAATCAATAAAAACCCAATTGTTGATTTAACCCTAGTAATTCCAACTGTCTTCGATAAATCTGATCCTATCAACTACAATAAAGATTTATCTGAAGAAGTTTCCAGTCATCCTGATCTGGACCCTGTTCAAAAGGTTGTACCACCCAGTAGTACCTTGTTCTATCCTTCAGTAAGCTTCAAACTACCCTCTGAAGTTACCATTGGATCAGATATTCGTACTACCCCCCAGTAGCAGTTTTAGTTGAATCTATACCAGTTCTTCAGAACTCTGAATCTCTCCAGGATACTGATCCAGTACTCCAGGAAATGCCACAAAATGATGAATTTTATGATGCAAATCGTAATCTTACAGATTCAGATGAAGACGTGGAAATTGTCTGGCAAGACCCTCTACCTGATGCAACACCAGAGGGAAATCAATCGAATCCTTGCACTGATGTTATTGTTCATAATCCTGGTCATTACTCTAAGTGGGCAAGAGCTCATCCAATTGATCAGATAATTGGTAATCCCACTAGAGGGGTTCAGACCAGAAGTGCCTCCAGTGATCAATGCTTATACGTCAGCTTCTTATCACTGATAGAACCGAAGAAGATTGACGAGGCAATGGAAGATCCAAACTGGGTTATTGCTATGCAAGAAGAACTTAACCAGTTTGAGAGAAACAAGGTATGGAATCTGGTGCCCTTTCCTGCTGGAAAGAAAGAACCTATTGGCACCATATGGGTTTTCAAAAACACGGTTGATGAAGATTGGCATGTGATCAGAAACAAAGCTAGATTGGTTGCCCAGGGGTATGTTCAATCTGGAGAAGATTTTGATGAATCATTTGCTCCAGTGGCTAGACTCGAAGCTATCAGAATGTTCTTAGCATTTGCTGCTCATCACAAGTTCAGAGTCTACTAGATGGATGTAAAAAGTGCATTTTTGAATTGAACACTTGATGAAGAAGTTTATGTCAAGCAACCACCAGGCTTTATCAATGAAAAACATCTTCACTGGGTGTATCGTCTGGACAAAGCACTTTATGGTCTTAGACAAGCCCCACGAGCCTGGTATGATACTCTGACTAAACATTTACTGGCACATGGTTTTAAAAGAGGTGCAATTGACAATACCTTATTCATTCTTCGAGAATAAGGTAATCTTCTGCTGGTACAAATTTATGTTGATATTATTTTTGGTTCTACTGATGAAAATATGTGCAAGAAATTTTCAAAAATAATGTCAAAAAAATACGAAATTAGTTTAATGGGTGAATTAACATATTTCTTAGGTCTTTAGATTAAACAAACCAGTGATGGTATTTTTATTAATCAAGAGAAATATGTTAGAGATATATATAAGAAATTTGATATGAATTCTTCCCAAACAAAATCAACTCCAATTTCCGCACCACTGAACTTAAACTCAGATCCTGATGGTAAGCCAGTGGACATCACTACCTATAGAGAAATGATTGGTTCACTTATGTATTTGACTTCCAGTAGACCAGATATAATGTTTGCAACATGTTTATGTGCCAGATATTAGGCTAACCCAAAAGAATCTCATATGCTTGCTGTAAAGCGCATAATGAAGTACCTTAAAGGTGTCCCAAGTTTGGGCCTTTGGTATCCCAAAGGTTCAGGCTTAGATTTAATGGGTTATTCAGATTCAGATCATGCAGGTTGTAAGATAGACAGGAAATCCACTACTGGTGGATGTCATTTCCTTGGTGGCAAACTGGTAAGCTGGACCAGTAAGAAGCAAACTTCGGTTTCACTCTCTACTGCTGAAGCAGAATATGTATCTGCAGCCAGTTCTTGTGCTCAGATACTCTGGATGAAGAACCAGTTGCTTGATTATGGTCATAAGTATACAAAATCTCCAATTTTCTGTGATAATACCAGTGCCATTGCTATCTCAAACAATCCAGTCATGCACTCCAAAACCAAGCACATCGATCTCAGGTATCATTTTATTCGTGATCATGTTATGAAAGGTGACGTAGAAATTCATTTCATCCCCACTGACAAACAACTCGCTGACATTTTTACTAAACCTTTGGATGAGAAAAATTTTCGTTATCTTGTTGGTGAGTTGGGAATGTTGAACCCATAAATCTGGAACCTTTGTTATGAACGCCTTTGTGACACTGGCAGGGTTCTTTGATTCCAGATTTATAAATCTATACCAGTAAAGCTATCGAACGCCTTTGTGATACTATCTTTGCACTGATAGATTTATAGATCACCATTCCAGGAGGAAAGACTCTGACCACATTTTTTTTATATATCTAAGTTTCAGGGGGAATTTATTAATTTATTTTCTCACTCGATAAATTTTTTTGAAAAATGTTTCTAGTACCTTGTAAATGTGTCCCTCTCATTAATACTAGACAAGTTGATGTGCATGTTTGAAGTAACTTCAGCTGCTTTGTAAATGTATCCCTCCCATTTGTTTATATTAGTTGATGTGCGTGTTTGAGGATTACCAGAATGGTCAAATCTGGGTATTTACTGGAGTGTCCCTTTAGTATACCATTAATGCATGTTCTACTGGCCTAATCCACCAATGAAACTGGAGTGGCTAGTCATCCTCCAGATGCATTAAATTGAGTCATGGTTCGTCAGTCATAACAATTTCAATACTTGGTGTTTGTGATGCCACGTAAGCAACATTTTTTTATAGTGGGAAACTATCTTTATCTCACGTGGCATAGATATTATTCAAATAAAATGATGGTTTGTTACCTTGGGAAGTTAAAAAGTTGAAAAATGAGTTTTGTGGGCTGTCAAACGTCACTGTTGATGGATGAATTTAATGCGGATCTCAAAAGCCGATGAAAAACTGTTTTGTATAAATTCAAAATAACCTTTTGAAATCCAATGGTTATTTTCTATTTCATCTATAAATACCCCAATCCTCTCACTTTTTATATTTACTTCGAAAATCTTAACTCCCAAAATCTTACAATTCCTTCATTTACTTCTTCCTTCAATTCCAATCATCAATCTCTTTCTTATTTACTGCAAATTCCTATCATCAATTCTTTCATAAATTCTTCATTTTCTTCAAAACCCTAAATTCCTTTCACTTTCAGTTTCAATTTCAATAATCTAAATGGCTCCTAGACAAGCAAGCACAAAAAGAAACCACTTCACTAATACATACAATGCTCCTGAACGTGTTGAACAAGCCTGTTAGGACCACTTTTAGTGAAAACTGGCCAGTCTCCAGTTGCATCTGGAGACTATTAGATTTGTCCATAAATATGTGAAGTCAAGTTGCAGCGTACAGTTAATGCAACTGGTGATTTCCTCCAGTTGAAGATCTGACGAAATGAAGACCGTCCAGTTGAAGTCGAAGACATCAAATGGAAGATAGAAACTGGCCATGGCAGCGAAGCCCAGTGACCAGTTTAACCAGATCAACAACTAGAAAGATATTCAGTGTAAAGGAGTTACAAACCTTTACACTGATTACGAGGAAAATGGCTTTATTGCTTTGTGTACTATTACCCGGATAATACCAATTATCCTTGTATAAAGTACAAAAGCAAGTTGAATAAAGTATGTTCTCTGACATACTTTATATAGCATTTTAAGGATTTCCATAACAATCTTAAATGCATCTCAACCATATTTGTACGGCAAAGTTGACATCCCAATGTCAACCTTTGCCTATAAATACAAGCCATTTGCACACACAAAAATATATCTTTGCAAATATCTCTCTGCAATATATATTGGTGTTCTTGTGCAAATTCTCTCAATCGCAAAAAGAATCACTTCACAACTTTAAGTGTTTCGATTGTTTTAGAGATTTCCAAGTTTAAATCAATTGTATTTCATAGGTTGTTAGGATATTTACATACTTGTAATATCTTGGTTCCGCATCAACCTTTGTATTTTGTTTATACATCAATAAATAAAATACATATAAAAAATACATATTGTCTCACCATTTACTTTATGTCTTAAGTTATTTATTGCATTGTTAATTACTTATTTGTATTGTCACCTTAATAAGTAAACCTTCCAGATATACCTGGTATACTACTTATCTTAACTGGTCTCGTCCAGATTTGATAAGTGTATTGCAAAGAAATCCACTATTGACATAGAGGTGTCTCCAGTTGTACCATCTACATGTAGTTGGGACTTACAAAGCCCCTGGCATTATTATCAATACTGATAAAATGAGAATCAATATGCATAATTGGATGGCAAAGTTGGCCGGAACTCATGACCCCCAATCGCTCATTGGCCGACTTAATGTATTCTTTCTCAGTTCTCCTCTTTATGGAGCTCTAACCATGAATCCTGGCAAAATGTATCATGGTTATCTCTGTGAGTTCTGGTTCACGGCTCACTTTCAGGCTGGTGATGATGCCACCATTTGTTATACTTTGAAGAGAGGAAGCGTTCCTCTGACTTTAACAGTCGATTCATTCAGAACGGCGCTTGGACTGAATTACTTGTCAGTGAACGAGTTGCCACTTCAACTTCCAACTAGAGTGAATCATAGGCTAGTGTGTCGGGAGATGGGACACACAGATATTGTTGATGAGCATGGTGCTCTTAAGAGAAAAGGTACTATATATATGAGTAGGTTGTCTGACTCATGGAGATACTTCTTTACTCATATTGTTTCATGTTTAGGAAGTGGGTCTGGAGGATTAGATCAGATTAATCAAACCTAGCTATTAATAGCTTATTGTTTATGGTATGGGTTAAGGGTTGATTTCGCCCAAATTTTGTTCAATGATTTAGCTGATTGACTAAGGACACACAAAAGAAAAGCAAATGTCCCATTTATTAGATTTTTGTCTATCATTTTCAAGAGAGAACTGGGTGAGGGCTATGAAAGTGGTTCGAGTCATTTTTAAATGGCTGAGTATATAGGTGATCTGAACCATTTGGTGTCACATAATCTGGAGGTTAATATTCCTAAAGCTATGTTGAATAATTTTAGAAGGGAAGTTGTTGAAAATGATGAAGAAAATACTGCTGATGAACAAAATGCTGAAATGGTTCCTCAAGAAACTCAAGAGGTTCCTAATCCAGAGTAGTCTTCCCTTTCTATTCCATCAACCATCTCCTCTAGACCAAGAACTGGGCTCAGAAGACTTAGAAGAAGGGGAAATTTGGTCATTCCCAGTATTACTGAAGCCAACCATCCAGATTCCTCCCAACAAGAAAGGGAAAACTTGCAAGCAACCACTCTCGAAACTTCTGTTAGGGAGAGTGGTGAAATATATGACACAACTCTTTCACGAACTGGTGTCACTGGAGCCTCACCTCTAGTGATTCCAGTATCACATTCTACGGGTGGTGACATTATGAATCTGGATGGATCTTTGATTGTGGAGCAGGTTGAGCCACAAGTGGATGAATATGTGCAGGTGAATGTTGAGGGGCAGGAAGCCCAGATTGATTTAAATAGAAGTGTAGGTGAGCAACTGGCAGAAGGAATGCCAGATTTTGAAATGGAGTCTCCCATTTCTGATCAAGACTTTGATGAAGATATGCATTTCCTTCGTGATGATGACTTAAATATTGAAAGATCTCCCAGTCATATCACCAATACAGTTGTTGAAGAATTAAATGCAACAGTTTCACCAACACCATCCTCTCCAATTCAAAATCAAAGTCAAGCACCACCAGAATCATTAACACAAACACCACCTCTAACAAATCCCCCTTCTCCACAAAATGATCAACAAATTTCTGAACCATTGGTGGAACTGGAGACTATCAACCAGAATGAAGACATTACAAGGGTTGAAGCTCCAGTATCTCAGGCCACCAGATTAACTCCTCTAGGTGATCTTTCCACCAGTTTTCCAACCGAGGTCCAAGACCTTTTAACTAAGGTGGCGGACCTGGAAAGATCCCTCCAGACTTCTTCACAGGTAGTTTCTGACTTTAAATCCTCACTTTCAAATAATATGAGGTCAGAAATGCTTGCTTTTGCTGGTAATGAGAAGGTAGTTTTTGAGAAGCTGGATGAACTGGTACTGGCCACAAATAACAATTCTGAGAAAATTAAAGTGGCAGTCCAAGGCTTGGAAGAAAAGTTGGTCAGATCAGTGCAAACTGCCTTTCAGACAAGTGTTGCTAGTCCCTTGTCCAGTTTGACTGATGAAGTTCAGAAATTGGTTACCAGAGTTGAAAATATGGAGAGAAGGCCAACACTTGACCAGAATTCAGTTATCAGCAACATCAGTGATGAAGTTGCCAGAAAATTAAGAGCTGACATGCTGAAGTGTTGAGGACTATTCTGGATAGTTTGTTGCCACAAGTTGAGAAAGTGATAAAAGATGAAATGCCAAAAGACTTGGTCTCTAAAGTCCAATCTCTTAGAAGAGACTTTGAGCACTTAAAAACATCCGTGGCTATCATGACCCTTGAATGTAAAACAATTGGGTCCTCTGATATGAACAAACCGGAAGATGTGTGGAATGCCCTCAAGTCTGGGACTAGTGGTCATTCCAAGGGGGAAAGCAGTTTGAAGGTTGGTATTGATGAGATTACCAAAGAAGAAATGGTTCAGAAAGCACTTGGCACTGAAGCCATTGCTCATATGGAAAAAGCAAGTGGTACTGATGCTAGTGTGCAGAATGAAGAAGAGGATGCCAGTACTGAAGCTGGTGAGTCAGAATATCAGTTTGAGGACTACCCAAATTTGGCTACATTCAAAAAGGAAAGAAAGCCTCATGTCATTTCTGGTGAAGATACTGAAGAAGGTGAACACACAGATATTATTCCCTCCTTGCCTAATGCTGATGAAGAAAGATCAAGGAAACTTCAGCAGGAGTGCATATTAATTGACATCTGGAAACAAAATCTGAAGAATGACTGGGAAGCACATAAGATGGATATGGCACAAAGGGGAACACTGGATGCTTTCAATGCTGGCCGTCTTAGTGTGCACATTGATGTGTATAGATACATGAAGAATGATCCCAGAGTCATTAAATGTCTGGAAGTGATGGATGATGTTCGCCTTCGTTCTGTATACGCCCAAGATGAGCAAATGTACGATGCTGAAACTTATGAGGTCAGTATACTTGAATTGATTGTTGCCAGGAAGGATGAGTTGATTGAGCTTAAGAGAAAAGCAAAGAAGAATGCTCTGGCCTTGGAAAATGAGTATAGGAAAAAGATGAAAGGTGTATCCAAGCCACCAAGGAGAACAAAGGCAGAGAGAGATGCTGATCTAAGCAACTTCATTCCTCTGGATGTGTCCAGGGGCATAAGCAGGACTCAATTGCAAAGAGTTGCAAATTCACAAGGCATCTCCAGAGAGACTGAAGAAGAAGTAAGACTGGCAAAGGTAAGGCAGGAATACAATGAAAGAATGCACTATAGAGCTGATGCCAGGAAATTCATTGCTGCAGAGATTAGATTGGCCACAGACCATGAAGCCCACTCAAAGTTTTATGTAAAACTGACAAGGGAAGAAAACTTCACTGATGAAAGAAGAAGTACGTCAATGAGGGCATTTGGGTGGTCTGAACTCAGAGAAATTGGCTTATACTTCAAAGAAAATCCTCAGCTTATTTCTGTTGATGTGAGGTATTTTATGAAAAGGATTGAGAAGGAGCATGGCAGGATCATGATGATGGAAGTCACTCTGGGAATGAGGAAACCAGAAGACTCTCCAAGCTTTAAGAGGAAGGCTACTGAAGAAGCTGGTGGAAGTGCTCCAAAGAGACAAGCCTGACTCTTTTTTTTTTCATTTTACTTGTTGTATGTAAATGTAATTGTAACTTATTGCAAAAGATGTAATGTCATTAATGTTGCAATCTATTTTCACAAGTATATGATCTAATTAAGTCTAAGATAGAATGAAAAGATGAAACTGGAAACACTGATGATCTATAAGGTGTTTTCCAGTAACAAAATTTAGACTTAGTCAAAAATTTCAAGTGTTTTTCAAGCATATAATTGTATAGATAGAAGCTTGAAAAACCTTGCATAATTTCTAAACAAATAGGGGGAATTTGTTAGGTCCAGTTTTTACTGGACTAGCTCCAGACTTGAAGACTGGAGTAATGCTGAAGATTTGTCCAGAAATTATGGAAGTCCAGTAAGCGTCTACTTGTACAGAAAATCTGGAGTCCTCCAGATTTGCTTATTGAACTTCACTCCAGTCCAGATCTACTCCACTGAAGAACATTCTCACTGAAGACAAAGTCTGAAGTTTGAAGAAAAAGACTGACATGTGGCGGAGCCACTGGCAGACTTACTAGATCAACAACTGGAGTCCTTGTCAGTGTTCTAGACCTTACAAGTCTGAACACTAATTACGAGGAATTGACTTTATGCCTTTACACGTTTTTACCTGGATATCTCTTTTGTCCCTTGTAAAGGTTTTACACACGTGTAAAGGTGGTTGGCTAAAAGGTGACAAGTCACTATCAATGTGACTTTATCCTTGTACTTTTAGTATTGCATTGAAAGAAAATACCAAAGTTCCTTAAATGCTCCCAACCACATTTGTATGGCAAAATAATCACTGTAGAGATTATTTTGCCTATAAATACTAAGTCATTTTCCTCTTTCAAATTACTTTTGCAATTTGGTGAACTTGTCTAAAAACTCTTGATCCAAACAGTTATACTTCACAACTTTAAGTATTTCGATCAACGAGATTATTTAGCAAGTATAGATCACTTGTAATTCATAAGGTTGTTTAGATACTTACTTTGGTATTATCTAGGTTCCGCAACAACCTTGTATTTTGTTTATACATCAATAAATAAAATACACATTGAAAATTACTTTCGTGTTCCACCTTTATTTAATTTGCTTATTTATTGCTTAAGTCTTGTATTTACTTATTTATATTCTTGCATTTATATTTACGTAAATACTAGTCCTCATCTAGTGCATACTTGACTTGTTGTATTTTACACTCGTGGGTTAAACCATCGGTGAGGGACTTCACAACGATCTTCTCTAGATCGTCTCAGTGCTTGATTATTCATTTTTCATACATTTAGTGTTGTAGCTTGTTGGACGTTCCTCACAAGATCATTCTAGCAAGTGGTTGTTGAGAAAAGTGGTTGTTTGTGTTTAAAAAGTTTGGCAGAAACTAAGACGATCTTGCCAAGATCGTCTTAGTTACTTGACTCTAGAACGATCTTGACCAAGATCGTCTCAGTGTCTGTTGGTTGTTGGTTTGTTGTGGTTGATTCTTTGAAGTTGTTGTGATTGGAAATCACACTAACTGATCATAATTGATTGGTTTTGCTCAAATTAATTCCTTCCAATTCAAATCAAAACTCTGTCCAAATTTTCACAAAATACTTAGAAAATTTTTCTGTCACCCAAGACGATCTTCAACAAGACCGTCTCATTTTCTTCTTCAAAATTCCAAGACGATCTTAATCAAGACCGTTTCATTTCCAAGTTTTTTTTCTTTTTTTTCTTCCTTTTTCGTTTCAAATCTCTTTAATTCAATTTCAGTTTCCATTTCCAAATCACAAAATCATGACTCAATTTCAGTTTCATTCCATACTTAGCCAAATTTCTACAAATCTCTTACAAGACGATCTTTATTGAATCGTCTCTTTATTTCTAAACCTAAGACGATCTTCACTAAGTCGTCTTACTTCTTTCTTCTAGTACGATCTTTCAAAACGATCATCTGTGAGTCCCTCGATAGCTACAGATCGCTCTCGAGATCGTCTATGATTATGTCGTGAGTGCGGAATCCTCACGAGATAACTAGTTTGATTAGTAAACGGGTATATCGCTAATTATCAAGTAAATAATCAGCCGTATAATGCTATATTCGTTTCTATAAGCTATAGAACGAACTTAGATGTCTGGAGTACGTGTATGTCGAATGTGTGTATCCATTATTAGGGTATTCATTCGTATATATATGTTTCAGGTCGAACTGGGCTTGCTGGGCTTTGTTCTTACGAACTTAGCTGCCTAGCCCATGTAACGAAGTTAATCTTCGTTTGTACTAAACGAAGTTTATCTTCGTTTGCCCCTAACGAAGATATATCTTATCTTCGTTAGATGTAATACTTGGTTATATTCCTAAGTGTTTCATCTTATGGAATGCTAACACATATTATGTTTGTACTTGTATATCACACAACAAACATCATACATAACACATATATATAACACCAAAACATGTAATCGATCATTACCAAAACATAAGGTCCATAATCTATCAATTACATATATAGATACGACATAAACTAACATAATGTCTTAATCTAAACGACATATCAAATCTAAGTTGCTGTTGTCACATCAATGTGCATCAACAAACTCCCCCTTGACAGCAACACCTTCGATTTCTTAGTCTTCAAAATCTGATCATTCATCAAACAACAATCTTTTGCTAGTTGCATGAATATCTTCATGTAAGTAGAGTTGAAGTATCTTACGATATCTACTTTCTTCATGCTTCCAAAATGGCAAGAACGAACACTCTGTATCGTACAACTTTCTCAGATCATTTCTTGAGAAGTTCACCAGCTGCATCGGATCATAAACTCTTCTCAACAAAATCTTCTTCTTTGAATCTGCATACATCTTGGCTTCACCAGAATTTCGATCAATTTCCCAATTATCCATCTTGTCCAAGACATCTTGTGCCCATTTCTTGACAGGGACCTTGATCATGCACTTAATATCATGTTGAACAAACTCAACTGTTTTATCTGGCTTAACCACTCTTTTCTTCGATCTTGGCTCAATCTTAAACTGTGGTTTATCAGAATCTTTCATGTTCTTCCTTAACCAGAAGTCTTTTCTGAGATTCTTACCAACAACATCAGCTAAGCCATCATCGCTTGGATTGATAATCCAGTTATTTCCAAGCTCATGTAAATCTTCTTCACATAAACTTCTGAAATGTCTCTCACACCACGCTAAGTACTGACAACCTTCTGGTCTTTTAAGCACAAACAGCTTCAATTCATCATCATAAAACCAACTCCAGATGATTGTCTTGTACTTTGCAGCATCTTTATCTGAGATATGAGTCCAATACAAATTTGGTTTCCACGTTTCCCTATGTACTATCTAATCATTCACTCTTTTCTCGGGAACACGTCGATCAACAATATGTAATGAATCATCATCTCTGAAAGGAACTGGAAAATCATTTGAATTGAATGGTCTTGTCACATTAATCTCATAGTCAGATGGAATCGACACATCACCATTCTTAGCATACACAACAAAATGTAGAACTTGAGTTAGGCTGCTGAATGGGACTTGAAGCATTCTTTCCCTAACATCTGATCTCTTCTGATCCAACACTCTATTCTCTTCAATCAATGGATCTTCAGGAATTGAGTCCGATACTTCATCAAACCCATAAGGCTTCTTGAATATATCTAGATTTGGTTTAGGGACAAATTCGCCTTCCTCGAGCTCATCACCATCAAAGAATAAATCTGTATAATCTGGATCATCTATTTAAATTTACACAAAATGAACACCAGAATAGAAAGAATAATCATGATAATTATAATAAAGATGAAATGTACTTGTATTGAAATAAGATAAATTACATTTTCATTACACAAAATGTCATAACTTATTACACACAATCAATTATACATTCTATCTAAAAATCTTTATCATAGACAAAATTAGAAACCTGAATCACGAGGAGCACCAGAAGGACCAGCACCAGAACCAGAAGCACCTTGCTGAGAAGTATCACCTCCTGTCTCCCCCTCGATCGCTGCACCCTTTCCTCTATCTTCAACTAGGCGAGAAACATTCCTTTCACCAGCATTATCAGCATCATCATCGTCATTCTGACGTCTTGGTTGAACCGCTGAAAATCTGCAGACCTCTTCAGGAACTTGTCCCCCTTGATTCTTGACCCAGTTGATCAAAAAGGTTAACGCAGCGCGAGTATCAGTGATATCAGACTCCAAAGTGCGAACTCTGGTCTCCAAAAGATCAACACGACGACCAAGAACAGGAGCAACAACAGCAGTCGGTCTTGGAGGATCAGGCATTGCTACAGAAGAAGCTTCAACAACACATCGACGCTTATTTCTGGTATATTGAAGTTCAACACTCCCTTGCCTCTTCACCGGACTAACCGAAATTGCTCTGTTTACAGGATCTTCCATATCCTCAAAAATCTCATGTAATTCAGAATCATGCTGAGCTGCAACATCAGGATCAATCGCAGCAGCAGCAGGAGTGGAGTTAGCTGAATCTGAAATAGCAGGAATAGCATGACAAGTCTTGCTTCTACACTCTCTATGAAACGCAACACCCTCTTGATCAAATGACTGATGCGAATGATCACTTTTAGAAGCAGCTGCGACGTCATGAATCATCTTAGTTCGACGTTCAGCAGCAGCAGAATCATCTGTGTCTGTCGCATTTGTAGCCGCAGAACCGTCGGAACTATCAACATCATCTCCATCATGTCCATCATCCGAACCAGCAGACTCATCCCTTGAATCATCATCAGAACCATCAACAGAACTCTCAGAAGAACCAGAATCAGAATCGGCATCAACATCATCCACAAACATATCATTCTCAAGACGAGATCGATAGTTTGGATTAATCAGGTGACCAAAAAGTGGTGGATCATGGAGACCAGCCACATTACTCGTATTGGCTTCAAGATCAGCAAAAAGACGCGAAGGCCAAGCATGAAGAACGTAGCGAGGACCTTGGTCATATACTAAGTCAGGACAAAAATGTCTAACTATAGCCATCACAAAGCGAGGATACAAAAGAAATCGCTTTCTCCCCCTAGCATTAATCTGATCAATAAATTCTTGATAAAAGTATCGGGAGAAAGGATAAGGTCGATTATATACCAAAGCAAACATCTGCGATGCAATCTGAGCAGACAGTTGATCAAATCCAGCCTTGCGATTGCTCAAACAGACGAGCAATGCATATGCTAGATAACGCCATCGTCCTTGAAACCCACTTTTGTCGAAAGGAAGCTTGACCTGTCCAACAAATCCCATCCTTTGAAAGCAACGAAGAAGAAGTGCGAACTCGTATGTCATTTCAACGTCTTCCTCTTCTTCGACATTTGGTTCTGCTCCTAGATGTAAAATAGTGCGGAGCGATTCAGCATTGAAATCAAAAGATGTGCCTTCAATAGTAGCACGTACAAAACTTTGTCCTTCAACCATGACTTCATGAGCAGTGGACCAGAAAGAATCAATATACTGCCTAACCAGTCTTGGCGAATCACAAAAAGCAAAAGATAATCGCGAGCGAGCAATATAGTTGAACATTTCATGAAAATGCTCGCAATTGTGCTAATCGGGATCTAGATTCAGTGCAAGATTATGCTTTTTCACAAACTGACGTGGAGCGAGAGCCATTTCTGCAAAACCAACCAAAATATCGAAACAAGTATAAATAATCACGATAAATGAATTGCAGAATTGAAAAACCCTAATTTGAAAAACCCTAATCCATAATTTCGCAAAATAAGACTGAACGAAGATAAACAATAAATTCGTTAAGTATACAGAACAAAGATAGAAGCTAAATTCGTAAGCAATAACTAAACGAAAATAGATCTTAAGTTCGTAAGAATTAAACTTAAATTTTCACCTAGCGAATTTTATGTTCGTAAAGTCTAAACTGTACATGCAAGTTCGTAAGTTATATAACACCATCTATACGAAGAGATGCATATTCAGCTCTTTCTTGCAATCCATGACGAAATTCTTTATAAGCTTTCGGCAGACCATCCAAGAATTTATCCACTATCTCAGTAGGAGTATACTTAAGATCAAAATAGGCTAACTCAGCAAGAAGATGTTGAAATCTCAAGATAAGATCCTCAACTAGTTCGTTCTTGGTAGCATTAAAGCAATCAAATTGTTTCTTAAGCATCTTAACTCTATTTTGCTTCAATAATGGATCACCTTCACAGTGAGCTTCAATAGCATCGAACAATTGCTTTGAAGTCTTGTACTCCTGTTTAGGAAACAGGTGCACTAATTCTTGAGGAATGCACATCCTAAGAGTAGAAAGAGCCTTAACTTCAACAGCATACAAGGCTTTTTCTTCGCCTTTTAACTCTCCTACCTTGTAATTAGTTGTAACACCGTTTACAGTAAGAGTTGGCCATTCATATCCTTCAGTGATCATAATCCACATGTTCAAATCTTCTCGTTGAATATAATCTTCAAATCGACCTCTCCACGTCCAGAAGTTAGCCAATGATACTAACTTCGGTGGAGAATTAGTACGTCCAACGAGATGATCATGATAGACAAGAGAATTCAGGTATTGAGCAACAGCAGTGTTTGTTGACGAGGAAGCCATTTTGTAAATTCGTTTGCTGCACTGAACGAAGATAGAGTTAAGTTCGTTTGAAGGAGAGAAACGAAGATGGAATTAACTTCGTTTGCAGGAGAGAAACGAAGATAGGATTATCTTTGTTTGAAGGAAAGAAACGAAGATAAAGCTAAATACGTTGGAAGAACTCGAAACGAAGATGAGGTTAAGTTCGTTTGCTAAATTCGTTTGAGAAAACGAAATTAGCGACAGTAAGGGTATCGGGAGGTTGTTTTTCAGAGAAAAGAATCAAACAAACGATCTCGAACCTTCGATAAGATATCGATTGGCTCTGATACCACTTGTGAGTCCCTCGATAGCTACAGATCGCTCTCGAGATCGTCTATGATTATGTCGTGAGTGCGGAATCCTCACGAGATAACTAGTTTGATTAGTAAACGGGTATATCGCTAATTATCAAGTAAATAATCAGCCGTATAATGCTATATTCATTTCTATAAGCTATAGAACGAACTTAGATGTCTGGAGTACGTGTATGTCGAATGTGTGTCTCCATTATTAGGGTATTCATTCGTATATATATGTTTCAGGTCGAACTGGGCTTGCTGGGCTTTGTTCTTACGAACTTAGCTGCCCAGCCCATGTAACGAAATTAATCTTCGTTTGTACTAAACGAAGTTTATCTTCGTTTGCCCCTAACGAAGATATATCTTATCTTCGTTAGATGTAATACTTGGTTATATTCCTAAGTGTTTCATCTTATGGAATGCTAACACATATTATGTTTGTACTTGTATATCACACAACAAACATCATACATAACACATATATATAACACCAAAACATGTAATCGATCATTACCAAAACATAAGGTCCATAATCTATCAATTACATATATAGATATGACATAAACTAACATAATGTCTTAATCTAAACGACATATAAAATCTAAGTTGTTGTTGTCACATCAACGTGCATCAACATCATCACCTAGGACGATCTTCTCCAAGATCGTTTTAGTTCCTAAATTTTCCAACTCTTAATTCATTTTAAGTTTAAAACCAAATCTCTTTCAAATGGCTTCTCGTGAAGCATTGGCATTGGGTTTTGATACAAGACCTCCAGTTCTCTATCGTGGTTCTTATGGGCTATGGAAGAAAAGATTCATGGACTATGTGGAATGTCAACGAAATGGTCATCTACTTAAAGATTCCATTCTTAATGGACTTGCAGTTCATCGCCATCCCACTACTGGTGCTATACTCACTCTTGATCTTTTGAATGCTGAACAAAAAGATCGAACAGCTGCAGATAATAGAGCTAGATCATGCTTATACAAAGCACTACCAGATGAAATCTATGGTTCTGTTGATTCTTATGATACAGCCAAGGAGATATGGGATGAGGTGGCAAGACAAATGGAAGGATCTGACCTGACTTCAACAATAAGATTGACAAATGTGTTGACTAAGTTTGACAACTTCAGCAAATTGCCAAATGAATCTCTAGAGGCTGTCTACTGTAGATTCTGCAATGTCATAAATGAACTTAGGAGAACAATGTCAAGAAATCAGAGATTGAGTTAAACATCAAATTCATCAAAGCTCTTAGTCCTGAATGGGAAGATTATGGAAGACAAATTAAGCAACATCAAAATCTGGCCAAGTTCACCATCCATAATCTTCACGAATCCTTCAAACTCAATGAACATCAAGTTCTAAACAAAGCATTATCAAACAAAATGCCAGAAGTTGTATCTTCTGATCCTTTGGCATTGATTGTTGAAAAGAAGGTTTCTGAAGCTCTTAAAAGGCAAATGGTAGTTGTTTCTTCATCTGATGAGGAGGGAGATGATATGATGGCTTCAAGAGATGGTGTTTCAGATGAACTATATCAAGCTCTTGCCGCGGTAACTAAGCATTTCAAGAAAAAGTTCTACAAAGCGAGGCCTACCAATAAAAATCTCCGTACTTCTTCAACAAGTGCATTTCCAAAGAAGGAACACTATCATTCCAAGAATTATGAACAAGGTGAATCAATTGGATCAAAGCATGTTGAAAAGAAAGAAGGCTATGAGAAACAAGTTGTTGAGAAGGGTAAAGCATCTGACAAAAAGTTCTACAATTGTGGTATTCCTGGTCATTTTGCTATTGATTGCAAACAACCTCGTAAGCGGAACTATGAGTACTACAAGCAGGAGATGTTATTAGCTAAGCAAGTGGAAGCTGGTCATGCATTGCTTGCTGAAGATGACAAATGGCTATTGCTCTCAGATGATGAAGATGAAGATCTTTCTGCTAATGTTTGCTTTATTGCGAGGTTGGCCAAGAACAAAGCTTTTGAGGCTGAAAGCACTGATGATGAGTACCCTAATGATGAGGTAAATCTAAACTCTACTCTTTCATTAGTTAGAGATAAAGAGTCATTTAAGTTAGCTCTATCTAACTTGACAACTCATATTAAGACTTTAGCCAACAAAAACAAAAATTTGCAAAATAGTATTTCTTTTTCTAAAAGTGAAATCTCAAAACTCTTTGAAGAACATTCAAAATTACTTTTTGATTATGATACTATTAAACAAGATTTTCAAACATAGAAAGATCAAATGTTGGTTAGAGAATGTGAGTTGAATGCCTCTCCTGATTCTAAGTTATTACATAAATGTCACAATCTTGAAAAGACCATTCATGATCTTGAAAAAGCCAACCAAGATCTTGAAATTCAAAAGACCAATGAGTGGCTTAGGGCAAATGCTAGACAAATGGATGTTGATATTCTTAATAAAAAGCTTCAAGAATCCAAACCAAAAAATGTTGAACTAGAAAGAAAGATTTCTGGTTTAAATCATACTTGTTTTTTGAAAGGTGTTGAGATTGAAAATCTTAAAAACTGTAACAACCGCCTTAGAAATAATTTGAATAAATCCATGATATGTTCTAGTTTCGAATATGTGCTCACATGAAGGTCTATTCACTCTTAAATCTTAAATTATAAGACGCGTCTATGGTCTATTATGATAAGAATGTTAGGTTTCAAGACGTAAGCGATTGTATTCAAGAAATTCTAGTCCAAAAATGTTTTATTTAGACCCTACAATTATTAGAAACATTAATTAAGGGAAAACTATAAAAGGGTTAGAAAAACCCCATTTTCTCTACTTCTTCACCATTTTTCCTTCCATCTCACCTCTCTCTCTCTCTAAAAACACACACATACATTCACCATCTTCACCCACAAAAATTCATCATTTGATTTTGAGTTGTTAAACCAAGACTTCTTGCATTTTTAGCTTCCTTGTGATAATCAAAACATATTTCTAGTATCGATTTTCAGGTAATGACAGCAAATTTTGAGATTTTCATCAAAATAAAAGTTTACTTTTCAAGTGTATGTTCTTGATGATTTGGTCCATTTTTGGTGTAAAAATCGTGTTAAAAGTTAGTGGGTTTGTGTCTAAAAGTGTTTAGTAACCTTTTCGTGATCAAATTTGGGTCGTAAACATGTTTTAATCTTCAAAACCCTCGTTTTTGTTAGAACAGTCCCAAATTCGTCCTAAAAACACTTAAAACGAATTTAGTATCCTAGAAACGAATTTAAGTCTTCCAAAACGAAGTTAAGCTTCAAAACGAACCTAAGCTCCAAACAAACTTAAGTCCTCAAACGAATTTAAGGTTTATCTTCGTTCAGATACACCTAACGAATTTAAGGTTTATCTTCGTTCAGATACACCTAACGAATTTAAGGTTTATCTTCGTTCAGATACACCTAACGAATTTAAGGTTTATCTTCGTTCAGATACACCTAACGAATTTAAGGTTTATCTTCGTTCAGATACACCTAACGAATTTAAGGTTTATCTTCGTTCAGATACACCTAACGAATTTAAGGGTTATCTTCGTTCAGATACACCTAACGAATTTAAGGTCTATCTTCGTTAGTTGTAGAAATCAGATTTATACTTAGTTGTAATCCAAGTCTATCATGTACAAGGAAACCCTAATTAAGGTATAATCAAGACATATTCGATCTTGTTTATCAAAGTGCGTGTTTAAAGACGTTCATTACGAGTCTAGTGTATGAAAAACACTGTTGAGTCAAACGTTTAAGGATCTTTAGTGAACCAAATCATCAGTACATCAAGGACACTTAGTAAATAAATAATCACGAGAACTAATACATGTATCCATCTATGCTCAATGGTTTGTGATTAGGTTGACATCAAGACATACTTGGATTCGAGTAGATATATTTTACTATATCTGTGCTTATACCTTGTGCTTGTAGAACTACGCTTGTAGCAGATCACTGTGAGTCTTCGTAGCCCCTTTTTTTCTTTACTTATTTCGGGGTGAAAGGAATACTGCTCATGCTTTTACACATGCCGTAACTACTTTTACTACTCTTTGGCTATTTGACTACTTGTTACATATTAGCCGGTCCTATTGAGGATTGTGTGTGCTCTACTGATACTATTAGCCGGTCCTATTGAGGATTGTGTGTGCTCTATTGATACTATTAGCCGGTCCTGTTGAGGATTGTGTGTGCTCTATTGATACTATTAGCCGGTCCTGTTGAGGATTGTGTGTGCTCTATTGATACTATTAGCCGGTCCTATTGAGGATTGTGTGTGCTCTATTGATACTATTAGCCGGTCCTATTGAGGATTGTGTGTGCTCTATTGATACTATTAGCCGGTCCTATCGAGGATTGTGTGTGCTCGCTTACTTATGTGCAAGTTGGTCACTAGCCACTACATACTACTTAATACTTGAGATCTACTGGCGGTACAAAATGCTTTTATACTACATGTTTATACTCAAACCTACGAACTCACCAACCTTTGTGTTGACTCTTTTAAGTATTCCTTTCAGGTAATAGGCTAATCGTGGCTAGGAGTGGTAGCATGGGACTATTAGCAGACTTCAGGATTTAGGGTTGGAGTTTGCATGCTTGTAATTTGTGGTTGGTGGCAATATGCCCAATCGTATCCCCTGCGTGGGACTTTTCATACTTGATTTGATCATCTTTGTTGAACTTGTGTGTAATAACTACTACTATGCTTGTTTGGTTGTGAATTTGACTATTTATGTTTATTCTAAGCACTCATTTAGTATTCCTATGTAACATCCATGTGCGCGTGTGCTTTATCTTACATCCCGAGTTTTCCGCCGCTGTCGGGGTGTTACAGATTGGTATCAGAGCCGTGGTTATAGTGAATTAGGTGGTTTAGCCTAGACTATAACTTAGGAACCGCACGTAGCATGCATGATAGTAATTATGTGTGCATTCAAACTCTATGGATTTTATCTATATCTGCGATATTCATGCTATTATACTCATTCATGCGCAGGCCCTAGAACCATGCTACCTTACCACGTGTACTCATACTATTGGTATTCGATCTATGAGATGTGTTAAATTTAAATAATAATAATAAGTTAGCGATATGAAGTATTGTTAGCAAGGAAGTATGGCGATATATCATCACAGAAAAGCCTGATCAACTTTTCGCGTGTGGTATATTTACTATGGACTTGATGGCAACATAGATCGTGCCTTAGATGGTTAGAGTGTGGCAGCAACTCTGGCATGTTCAATAGGTATTGGTCGGGTGGAGGGTTAGCCGCTGGTACACCCTGTATACATACCTTTGCCAATATCTAGGGAGCATGTCAGTACCGTGAGCCGACCTTGCATTAGATGTACTAGAGGTGTGGAGGGTTAGCCGCTGGTACACCCTGTATACATACACCGCTAGTGCAACGGATGTAGGTGTTAGATCCGGACCACACTTTGGCTGTCGAAAAGTAATCGGAATTAAAAATTTTCATTTAAGTTGAAATGGTTGTAGTATTCATCTTGCAAACTATCTTTCATGAAACGAAGATTCTATTGTAATATTACTCTGTGCTGCATGATTGATATTGATGATAATGTTCACTTTTCAGACATAATGCTCAATCTCTTGAATTACATGTGATATTGAAAGTAAAATGTTTAGGATTCTAGAAAACTAACACGAGTGTGTTGAGAGTGCGTAATTGACGTCACGAACGAATATTCCTTCATTCTAACGCCGAACCCGTCTTTTCCTAATATAGGAAAAATGGTGCGAACAAGAGCAAACCCGAATGTCGAAGCACAAGATAATGGTGTTGGTCGTGGTAACCCTGGAGGTGGTCGTGGCAACCCGAGAGGAGGTCGTGGAGGGCAGCAAGGAAGAGGCCGTGGTAGAGGTCGTGGTGGTCGTGGTGATGGCATGGGTCATGGCGAGAACCCTGATTTAGCTACTATCATTGCAGAACAGTTGGCAGCTTCAATGCCTACTATCATCGAACAAGTGACTGCTGCCTTGGGTGTTGTCCCGAACCAGAACCGAAGAGCACCTGAAGTTGAAGCTGAATCTGTAAGAGTTGCACCGCAACAAGTGAATCAAGAACCAGAGAACTCTGACCCCGAAGTGGAGTTTGTTGATGATGGTGTGTATGTGGGCCCTGGACCCAGAAGAATTCCTAGAAATGATGAGTATGCTATGGGGAGAAGAGGTTGCAGTTACACCGAGTTTAAGAAGTGTGGTCCCCCAGATTATAACGGGAAAGGAGGAGCTGGTGTGTTTATGAAGTGGTTGGAGAAGTTGGAAGCAGTCATGGACATAAGTGAATGTCCATCTCATCAGAGGGTAAGATTCACTGGAGGTTCATTCACCGATGATGCACTGTCATGGTGGAATACTTTGTTAAGAGCCCGTGGAAGAACTACTACTTTCGAGACACCATGGGATCAGTTTAAAGAGATGATGAAGGACCGATTTTGTCCACTAAATGAGATGCAGAAGATTGAGCAAGAGTTTTGGCACCACACCATGGTGGGATCTGGCCATGCAGAGTATACTAGCAAGTTTCAAGAATTGGCTAGATTGGTACCACATTTGGTGAGTTCTGAGTCAAAGTTGATTGAGAGATACATCTATGGTCTCATTCCTCAGATCCGTAACACCCTGACTGGCATTCCTCCTTACTCGATTGAAGAAGCAATTCGAAGAACCAGTGCCATGACTGATGACTTGGTTAGGGCTGGGACACTGACAAGGTCTGCAGAGAAGAAGAGAGACCTTGGTGAACCCAGTAAAAGAAGGGACTTCAGAGCTGACAAGAGGGCCAGAGTTGGGAAGGTGTTTGCAGCAGTTGAGCCGGGACAGAAGGCGTATGTTGGCCAATTTCCACAGTGTGCTACTTGTACTTATCATCATTCAACAGCAGTGCCATGCCGATTTTGTCAGAATTGTCAGAAGTTTGGACATTTGGCTAGAGATTGCAGAATTGCCAGAGCTCCAGCAGCACCACCTCATGTAGCACCGTTGAACGCTAGAAACCCACCAGTCAATCGCGGAGGATGCTATGAGTGCGGTAGCACTGATCACTACCAGAATGTTTGCCCAAGAATTGCTAGACGACCCATTCCAACCGCAGCTAATCAGAATCCATTGCAGATTGCAGCACCAAATCCTCCCAGAGTTAACCAAGCCCAGCAGGCCAGGGGCCGAGTCTTTGCCTTGAACGCGGTAGAAGCTGCTAACGATCCTAACGTTGTCACGGGTACATTTCTCTTAAATAATCATCTAGCTACTGTGTTATTCGATACGGGTGCCGACTATAGTTTTATCTCCACTAACTTCGTGGGTATTATTAACGTGAAACCCATCCGTACCCATGCTTGCTATGAAATAGAGGTAGCTAGTGGAGAAACCTCTAAACTTGACAAATTTGTGCCTAAATGTGTGTTAACACTAGATACTTATTCATACTATATAGATCTAATCCCGTTTGAAATGGGCAGCTCTGATGTGATAGTGGGGATGGATTGGTTATCTCGGGTAGATGCAACCATTGTATGTCGTGCAAAAATTCTTAGAATCCCCTTAAGTGGGGGAGAGGTATTAGAGATTCAAGGCGAGAAACCCGAGTCACACAAACAGATCCTAATGAGCACTACAACTGAAGTAACCAAACTAGTTGATATACAAATAGTTCGTGAATTTCCCGATGTCTTTCCTGATGACATCCAGGGATTACCCCCGTCTCGCCAAGTCGAATTCCGAATCGATCTCATTCCTGACGCTATGCCGGTAGCAAAGACACCATATCGTTTAGCACCTTCTGAAATGCAAGAACTCGAGTCACAGTTGCAAGAGTTACAAGATAAGGGATTCATTCGACCAAGTTCATCGCCATGGGGCGCACCGATACTATTTGTAAAGAAGAAGGACGGATCTTTTCGCATGTGCATTGATTATCGTGAGCTCAACAAGTTAACCATTAAGAATCGATATCCTTTACCGCGCATCGATGATTTGTTTGATCAATTGCAAGGCGCAAAGTACTTCTCAAAAATCGATCTTCGATCGGGCTATCATCAGTTAAGAGTTCGTGAAGAAGACATACCGAAAACGGCGTTTAGCACGAGATATGGGCACTTTGAGTTCTTAGTGATGCCTTTTGGTCTGACAAACGCGCCCGCCGTTTTCATGGATCTCATGAACCGTGTATGTAGACCCTACCTTGATAAATTCATCATCGTATTCATCGATGACATCCTCATTTATTCCAAGACGAAACAGGAGCATGAAGTGCACTTGAGGAAAGCATTAGAACTTCTGAGAGCTGAAAGGTTGTACGGGAAGTTTTCAAAATGTGAATTTTGGTTGGAGGAAGTAAAGTTTTTGGGCCATGTAGTTGACAAAGATGGAATCAAGGTCGACCCCAGTAAAATAGAAGCAGTAGAGAATTGGAGAAGGCCAGAGACACCGATAGAGATCAGACAGTTTCTCGGTTTAGCAGGCTACTACCGACGATTTATTGAGAACTTCTCAAAGATCGCACAACCTCTTACACTGTTGACGCATAAAGATAGGAGTTTCGAATGGGGAGAGAAACAAGAAGAAGCTTTCAGAATCTTGAAAGAGAAGTTATGTAATGCACCAGTCTTAAGTCTTCCTGAAGGGACCGGTGATTTTATCGTTTATTGCGACGCATCGGGTCAAGGCTTAGGATGTGTGCTGATGCAGCGAGGCAAGGTCATTGCATATGCCTCACGTCAACTGAAGATTCACGAAAAGAACTATACGACACACGATTTGGAGTTGGGAGCTATCGTTTTTGCACTCAAGTGTTGGAGACATTATCTATACGGGACAAAGAGTGTGATCTACACTGACCATAAGAGCCTCCAGCATATCTTCACTCAGAAAGACCTTAATATGCGCCAGAGACGATGGCTAGAGTTGTTTAGCGACTACGATTGTGAGATTCGATATCATCCCGGAAAGGCAAATGTAGTAGCAGACGCCTTGAGTAGGAAGGAGAGAGTTAGACCAAGACGAATTAGAGCCATGAGCATTACTGTGCATAACAGTCTGAAGGATAGGGTTATTGGGGCACAAGTAGAAGCAAACAAGAAAGAGAACATTGATAAAGAAGGGCTTGGAGGCATGATAGAACGGTTTACTCAAGGGAATGATGGAGGACTGTACTTTTGTGATCGGATGTGGATACCACTGTACGGAGGACTAAGGAAACTGATAATGGATGAAGCGCACAAGGCAGGATACTCTATACACCCGGGAATAGATAAGATGTATCAAGACTTGCGAGATTTATTTTGGTGGCCAGGGATGAAGAGCGATGTGGCAGTTTATGTGAGCAAGTGTCTAACGTGTTTGAGAGTTAAAGCGGAACATAAGAAGCCAGGAGGACTACTAACACAACCAGAGCTTCCCAGCTGGAAGTGGGAGAAGATCACTATGGATTTTGTCACGAAGTTACCAAGAACGAGTAGTGGTAAAGATGCTATATGGGTGGTGGTAGATCAACTGACCAAGTCAGCGCATTTCATACCTATACGTGAAGATTATTCTATGGAGCAGTATGCACGTCTGTATCTTAAAGAGATTGTAGCTAAACACGGTGTCCCTGTATCAATCATTAGTGATAGGGATAGTCGATTTACCTCAGGATTTTGGAGATCATTACAACGAGCTTTGGGAACGCGAATCGATATGAGCACAGCCTACCATCCGCAGTCAGACGGACAGAGTGAGAGAACGATTCAAACACTCGAAGACATGCTAAGAGCCTGTGTCATAGACTTTGGAGGAAGTTGGGACACTCATCTCCCATTAGTCGAATTCTCGTATAACAACAGTTATCACGCAAGTATCGGGTGTCCACCTTATGAGGTTTTGTACGGAAGGAAATGTCGATCTCCACTCGCATGGCACGAAGTAGGAGACATGCAACTAATAGGTCCAGAGATCATTCTCGAAACTACTGAAAGAGTCGCTCAAATTAAGGAGAATCTACTGAAAGCAAGAGACAGACAAAAGAAATATGCAGACAACCGAAGAAAACCCCTAGAGTTTCAGGTGGGTGATCGAGTAATGCTTAAAGTTTCGCCATGGAAGGGCGTGGTCAGATTCATAAAGAGGGGAAACTAGCCCCAAGATATGTTGGACCGTTTGAGATCGTAGAGCGTATTGGTGTAGTAGCATACCGTTTGAAACTTCCCCAAGAACTAAGTAACGTACACGATGTCTTCCACGTATCGAACCTCAAGAAGTGCCTAGCCGATGAAACAACATATGTTCCTTTGAACGAGATACGAGTAGACAGTAACCTAAGCTTCAAGGAAGAACCCGTAGAAATTCTAGAACGAGTAGTCAAAAAGCTCAAGAGACATAAGTATACCATTGTGAAAGTTCGTTGGAACTCCCGTAGAGGTCCAGAATTCACTTGGGAACGAGAAGATCAGATGAAGCTTAAGTATCCGCATCTATTCGCTTAACGTATTATCCTAGTCTAGCAAGTAAACTTAAGGACTTAATTCCTAACTTGATACTTGATGTTTATTATGCAATGTGATATTTGGAAAACTCAATGTGAAGCATGCTACTTGTTACTCTTGATGCAAATACACTTAGCACTAAACATGCAATCTAATACTTGTAAACTTAGTGTGCAAGCGAAGCATGAAACATGATGTGTAAATTCGAATTTCGGGACGCAATTCCTTTAAGAGGGGGAGAATGTAACAACCGCCTTAGAAATAATTTGAATAAATCCATGATATGTTCTAGTTTCGAATATGTGCTCACATGAAGGTCTATTCACTCTTAAATCTTAAATTATAAGACGCGTCTATGGTCTATTATGATAAGAATGTTAGGTTTCAAGACGTAAGCGATTGTATTCAAGAAATTCTAGTCCAAAAATGTTTTATTTAGACCCTACAATTATTAGAAACATTAATTAAGGGAAAACTATAAAAGGGTTAGAAAAACCCCATTTTCTCTACTTCTTCACCATTTTTCCTTCCATCTCACCTCTCTCTCTCTCTAAAAACACACACATACATTCACCATCTTCACCCACAAAAATTCATCATTTGATTTTGAGTTGTTAAACCAAGACTTCTTGCATTTTTAGCTTCCTTGTGATAATCAAAACATATTTCTAGTATCGATTTTCAGGTAATGACAGCAAATTTTGAGATTTTCATCAAAATAAAAGTTTACTTTTCAAGTGTATGTTCTTGATGATTTGGTCCATTTTTGGTGTAAAAATCGTGTTAAAAGTTAGTGGGTTTGTGTCTAAAAGTGTTTAGTAACCTTTTCGTGATCAAATTTGGGTCGTAAACATGTTTTAATCTTCAAAACCCTCGTTTTTGTTAGAACAGTCCCAAATTCGTCCTAAAAACACTTAAAACGAATTTAGTATCCTAGAAACGAATTTAAGTCTTCCAAAACGAAGTTAAGCTTCAAAACGAACCTAAGCTCCAAACAAACTTAAGTCCTCAAACGAATTTAAGGTTTATCTTCGTTCAGATACACCTAACGAATTTAAGGTTTATCTTCGTTCAGATACACCTAACGAATTTAAGGTTTATCTTCGTTCAGATACACCTAACGAATTTAAGGTTTATCTTCGTTCAGATACACCTAACGAATTTAAGGTTTATCTTCGTTCAG
This sequence comes from Erigeron canadensis, assembly GCF_010389155.1. Lineage (NCBI taxonomy): Eukaryota > Viridiplantae > Streptophyta > Magnoliopsida > Asterales > Asteraceae > Erigeron > Erigeron canadensis. Next base: position 10,387,710 of record NC_057764.1, read on the forward strand.
ATACACCTAACGAATTTAAGGTTTATCTTCGTTCAGATACACCTAACGAATTTAAGGGTTATCTTCGTTCAGATACACCTAACGAATTTAAGGTCTATCTTCGTTAGTTGTAGAAATCAGATTTTATACTTAGTTGTAATCCAAGTCTATCATGTACAAGGAAACCCTAATTAAGGTATAATCAAGACATATTCGATCTTGTTTATCAAAGTGCGTGTTTAAAGACGTTCATTACGAGTCTAGTGTATGAAAAACACTGTTGAGTCAAACGTTTAAGGATCTTTAGTGAACCAAATCATCAGTACATCAAGGACACTTAGTAAATAAATAATCACGAGAACTAATACATGTATCCATCTATGCTCAATGGTTTGTGATTAGGTTGACATCAAGACATACTTGGATTCGAGTAGATATATTTTACTATATCTGTGCTTATACCTTGTGCTTGTAGAACTACGCTTGTAGCAGATCACTGTGAGTCTTCGTAGCCCCTTTTTTCTTTACTTATTTCGGGGTGAAAGGAATACTGCTCATGCTTTTACACATGCCGTAACTACTTTTACTACTCTTTGGCTATTTGACTACTTGTTACATATTAGCCGGTCCTATTGAGGATTGTGTGTGCTCTACTGATACTATTAGCCGGTCCTATTGAGGATTGTGTGTGCTCTATTGATACTATTAGCCGGTCCTGTTGAGGATTGTGTGTGCTCTATTGATACTATTAGCCGGTCCTGTTGAGGATTGTGTGTGCTCTATTGATACTATTAGCCGGTCCTATTGAGGATTGTGTGTGCTCTATTGATACTATTAGCCGGTCCTATTGAGGATTGTGTGTGCTCTATTGATACTATTAGCCGGTCCTATTGAGGATTGTGTGTGCTCGCTTACTTATGTGCAAGTTGGTCACTAGCCACTACATACTACTTAATACTTGAGATCTACTGGCGGTACAAAATGCTTTTATACTACATGTTTATACTCAAACCTACGAACTCACCAACCTTTGTGTTGACTCTTTTAAGTATTCCTTTCAGGTAAATAGGCTAATCGTGGCTAGGAGTGGTAGCATGGGACTATTAGCAGACTTCAGGATTTAGGGTTGGAGTTTGCATGCTTGTAATTTGTGGTTGGTGGCAATATGCCCAATCGTATCCCCTGCGTGGGACTTTTCATACTTGATTTGATCATCTTTGTTGAACTTGTGTGTAATAACTACTACTATGCTTGTTTGGTTGTGAATTTGACTATTTATGTTTATTCTAAGCACTCATTTAGTATTCCTATGTAACATCCATGTGCGCGTGTGCTTTATCTTACATCCCGAGTTTTCCGCCGCTGTCGGGGTGTTACAAAAACCAAATTGAGGAATTTAAAAAGAATATACTTTTCTATCAAGAGAAGTTATATAAAGTTGAACAAAACCCTCTTTTGGATTTTACCGCTATTTCAACAAGTCGAAAATTGACAAATCGGAACTTCTTCATGGGTTGGGATTTGAGAATATCACTACATTACAAAACACAAAAGACCAAATTGAACCTTTGTATGATGAAAAATTTCTTCGCCTTGGTATGGTGCAACAATTTATTCGTCCACTGGATGACGAATTTGAGACTGATGATGTTGAGAAAATACCTCAAACTTAATTTTTGGTTAACTATGATGCTATAAATGCTTCATATAATTTTAAAGAATCTTCAATTTTCAAATTGGAAGAAATAGCATCAAATTTTCAAAACCAAGAGTCAATTGGTATTTCACCTAAACCTACTAAAATGTATGTTCCATCCATAATTTTGGAAAAAGAAATCGAAGGTTTGAAACAAAAGGTGGAATCTCAACAAAATGTTATTGATCACTTAAAGTCTCAAAGTCCGAATTCGGAGGATAAATTAGCTGTTGTGGATACTAATAAAGTTTGTATGGATGTTTCTACTCAAACTGACCTAAGTGCTTTAGTAGACCATTCCACTCAGACTGCTTGTGTTTCATCTACTGATTCCTCCACCAAGACCTTGACTGATTCTCTTATGTGTTCATGTCAAAATGCTGCTACTGTTATAGCTGATGATTATGTGCAATCTGATTTATCTTATGACGAACTTGCACATAGTTTAGTTCTGATATGGTACTACTATAGGTTTTTCACTTGTGATTCTCTTGAAGAGTTAGTTGTTCACCCTAAGCTTAGTGCTAGTATAGGTGTTGATACTTCTACTGTAAATTCTTGTGAAACCAAAGATGTGTCAGTTCAAGTTGATCTAATTCCTGAGACTACCCATAGTGTTAAGTTGGAAACCAAGATTCCTGATTTTTCAAAAATCTCTCCAGTTAAACCATTCACAAAAGATGATTTTGATAAATTCATGGAGGGAGAATATGTTTTTGATTCTGAAACTGAGAAAAAGATTGAATCTACCAAAATCAAGGTTGAATCAAAAGAGGAATCTCCAAAATCGTTTTCCAAAGCTCCAACTTCATATTATTCAAAGAAACGAGTTCTTCCAAAACTCGTCAAGACTGAACCAAAGACTGTCACAAAACCAAGAATCAATAAGTTAAAAACAAAGTGTCCTACCCCAGAAAAGCATGTCAAAACCAAACAAGTTGAGACCATTCCCAAAATCAAATACAACAAAGTGAAGCTTCTGGAAATCAATTCAAATGTTTCTTCATCTAACTCTCAATCTAGTTCATTACCTAAAGTGTCTAAATCTAGCTCAGTTTTGCTAACTAGGGATGCTTCACATGGTGCAACTAGGTATAGGGGTAGATATGGCTAGTTTTCTCATGATAAACCCAAGAAACAAGAAGTTTCCGCACCTCTAAAAGAGTCTAAAAAGATAAAAGTGCTTCAAAACTCTCGTTCTAATCTTCTTAGTGTCAATCCAACAGGTGGAAAGAGCTTGATTAGTGAGTCTAAATGGGTAGCTAAGTCTTTAGTACCTAAGATCACCTAAGTTGAGAAAAGGAAGAAAAGGCAAAGGAGAAAAGCTGGTAGTAAGAAGAAGCTTGTTTCTGATGTGTCAAACCATTTATCTTTTAAGTCCTCTTTGAAAACAAATGTTAATGGTGCCAAGGCAATGCCTTGTGATGTGGTAAACAATGTTAATTCTCGTTCTCATGTGTATGGTTTGAATGCTGGTAGACATGTTACTTTTAATTCATGTGTGAATGTTCGTACTTTTTATTCAAATGTGCTTATTGATGATGTGCTTGTTAATGCTTATGTTGATTCAAAAGCAAGTTTGAATGCAATTCCTAAGTCGTTTTAACTAACCACAAAGGACCCGTCTTCAAATGGGCACCTAAAGTCGGTTAATTCTATTTGATTGCAGGAAATAACCATCTGTGTTTAGATACTCGATTCCGGGTGTTCAAAACACATGACTGGCAATAAAGCATTGCTCAAGAACTTTATCGAACGATTCATGGGAACTGTTCGATTTGGAAACAACAATTTTGCTCCCATCTTAGGTTATGGAGATATTGAACGCAATGGAATTGTCATTAAGAAAGTTCACTATGTTAAAGGATTAAGTCATAACTTGTTCAGTGTTGGACAATTCTGTGACAACAATCTTCAAGTTCTTTTTCGACAATCTCTTTGCAAAGTTCAAACTCTAGATGGAGTTGACATTTTGTGAGGCTACCGCGATGATAACCTTTTTACCGTCAATCTCGATGATAACCAACCAACCGATAATATTTGTCTCATTTCGAAAGCTACATCAAAGAATTCTTGGTTGTGGCATAGAAGGCTTTCTCACCTAAATTTTCCTACCATCAATACTTTGGTCAACAAGCATCTTGTTGAAGGCTTGCCAGACTATAAGTATGAAAGTGAGCATGTTTGTCCTTCTTGTGCTGTTGGGAAGATTAAACGAGCTTCTCATAAACCAAAGAAATCTCCTAATTCGTTAGCACCTCTTCATTTGCTTCACATGGATCTTTGTGGACCGATGAAAGTACAAAGCCGAAATGGGAAGAGATACATCTTGGTTATTGTTGATGATTATTCAAGTTTCTTACATCCAAAGATGAAACAACTCAGATTTTGATCGATTTCATCACTTCTACTCAAGTAAATCTTCAACTTCTAGCCCGTTACATCCGTTCGGATAACGGAACTGAGTTCAAAAATGCCGTGTTTGATGAATTTTGTAAATCCAAAGGCATTACTCACCAATTCTCTGCGGTTCGTACCCCACAACAAAATGGTGTCGTTGAAAGGAGAAATCGAACGCTAGTGGAAGCTGCAAGAACCATGCTTGCTTATTCTAAGTTGCCTTCCAATATGTGGGCTGAAGCTGTTGACACTGCCTGTCACACTCAGAATTGGTCCATTGTCAATCAGCGTTTTGAGAAGACTCCTTATGAGGTTGTTCACAATCGCAAACCCAACATCAACTATTTTCATATCTTCGGGTGTGTTTGTTATACTTTGAATGATCGGGAGAATCATGGAAAGTTCGAGAAGAAAGGTGATGAAGGTTACTTTGTTGGTTATTCCAAGACATCGATTGTCTACCGAATCTACAATGAATGTTTGGTTTGATGAGATGTCGGGCATGATCTTTGAACAAGAAAGTTTGATACCAACAAGTAATGATCCAAGTGCTTCAAGTACTTCATCAAGGACCTCTACTTTAGCATCTAAATTCAAGAAGTTTCCAGCTCCAACAAGTGATGAGTTAGATATTCTTCTTGAAGAATTCTACAATTCTACACCGATTCATGATGAAGAACCTCAAATCATCATTGAACTAATTCCGATCCATGATCCAGTTCCTGACAACCATCATGAATCATCATCAAGTTCTTCTGAGCAAGTTGCTACTTCTTCAAGTAGTAATTCTTCATCCTCTTCTAATGATTCTTCTTCTCAATCCTCTCCTGATAATTCTTCTCGAGTGAATGTTCAAGAACAACCTACCCAATATACCCAGACTACCAATCCGATGAACACTCCAAATTTATATGTGCCTCTTGATTTTGATCATCCATCCTACGAGGAAGCTGTTCTACCAAGCTATGAGTCCATCTCTCAGCAAAACTCTGGTTTTAATGATGAGGATGTTGATCTCAACCAACAAGATCCTCTTCCTCATGATCGCAAATGGTCACGTATGCGAAAAGATCATCATACAGATCAAATTATTGGAGATCCACAAGTCGGAGTAACTACTTGTACTTCAGTGAATGAGTGTCTTGTTGCACTTTCTCTTAGCAACATTGAACCCAAAACTGTTTCTGAAGCTCTTCGAGATTTACAATGGGTTAAAGCTATGCAAGACGAACTCGCTCAATTTGAAAGACTGAAAGTATGGAGATTAGTTCCAAATCCAAAAAAAGATGAATCTATTGGCACAAAGTGGATTTTCAAGAACAAGAAGGATGAGAATGGAGTAGTAGTAAGGAACAAATCTCGATTAGTTGCAAACGGTTATTGCCAACAACCTGGTGTTGACTTCGATGAAACTTTTGCTCTAGTTGCAAGAATGGAAGCCATTCAGATTTTCTTAGCCCATGCCGCATTCAGAAACTTCATTGTGTTTCAAATGGATGTGAAGACAGCTTTCTTGAATGGTGAACAACCAGAAGGTTTTGTTGATCCCAAAAGGCCAAACCATGTCTACAAGTTAGACAAGGCTCTCTACGGTCTTAAGCAAGCACCCCGAGCATGGTATGATTCCTTATCTACTTTCTTGATTAGAGGTCGCTTTACCAAAGGCACAATTGATCCTACCTGTTCATTCGCAAACAAGGTAAACATGTTCTTCTTGTCCAAATATATGTTGATGACATTATCTTTGGGTCAACCAATCAAACATTTTGCCAAAACTTTTCATCTCTAATGGTTAATCATTTTGAAATGAGTATGATTGGGGAAATGAACTACTTTTTAGGTCTTCAAATCAAACAATTACCAAATGGTATTTTTATATCACAAGGTAAATACATAAGTGATATGTTGAAAAAGTTGGATATGACTTCATGTTCTTCAATTTCTACCCCAATGGCTGCTCGAACAAACATAAATGCTGATAAAAATGGGAAACCATTTGACCAAAAGAGATATAAAAGTATGATTGGTTCATTGTTGTATCTCACAATATCTCGCCCAGATATAATGTTTGCAACATGTATGTGTGCTAGGTATCAAGCTGCTCCAACTGATTTACAATTTCAAGCTGTGAAATGAATATTTCGTTATCTGAAGGGTACACCCAACTTAGATCTCTGGTATCCAAGGGATACTGGATTCAATTTAACTGCCTATTCAGATGCTGATCATGCAGGTTGTAAGCTTGATCGCAAGAGTACTTCTGGTACTTTACAATTTTTAGGTGATAAAAATGTGAGTTGGTCTTCCAAGAAATAGAATTGTGTCACTATCAACAGCTGAAGTTGAATATGTGGCTGCAGCTAGTTGTTGTCCTCAAGTATTATGGATGAAGACTCAGCTTACTGATTATGGTCTGAAATATGATCATATTCCCATCTATTGTGACTCTCAAAGTGCCATTGCTATTGCAGTCAACTCAGTAAACCACTCTTGATCAAAGCATATTGATATGAGAAATCATTTTCTCAAAGATCATATTCAGAAAGGTGACATTGAGCTCTACTTTGTGGGAACTGACTACCAACTTGCAGATTTGTTCACAAAACCATTTGACGAAAAGAGGTTTAACTTTCTTATCTCTAAGCTTGGCATGTTAAATCTTGAACCTTAACTTATTTTGTTCTTGATACATTCTTGAAAAACAAAATACAAAATTTGAAAAGACAAAAATCAAATACAAAAATATAAAATTTTGAAAAATAACAAAAAGATTTTCTTTATTTTTTTTCCTTTTTTAAAGTGGCTTACATATACTATATATGTAACCCGGGCTTCATAGTTTTATTTATATCTTTGTGGTTTACATATACTCTGTATATAACCCGTGCTTAAATGATTTATTTATTACTTTATGGCTTATACATACTTGGTGTATAACCCGTTCTTAAAAGTATTTATTTATTTCCAAATGTATTATTTTTCCCGTTAAAATATTCTTTCACTCTCAATTGTTGATATGAGATACGAAGGATTGAACACCTTTTTGTACTCCCTAGTTGTCTCATCTTGAACAATTGATTGAGTTAAATGTACTTAAATATTTTATTTTGCATCCAACTTGTTGATGTAAGATGCGAAGGATCGAACGCCTTTGTGTACTCCCTAGTAGTCTTACTATGAACACTGTTGTTGACGCAAAACTTTGTGTTTCTTAAAATTTTGTTCACTTTTAAACTCTCAAAATTCTTCTGTATATATCACAACAAAGATTTTATTCTGTTTGATTTCACAAAAACCAACTTTTGCTCTACCTTTCTATGACAAATATTTTTGATCTACCTTTGCATAGATTAAGGGGGAGTTTGTGATTTAAAAATATTCAAAAACTTCAAATGTGTTTTCAAATCATTTTCATACACACATTTGATGTTTTTCAAATGAGTTTTCATCAATTGAAGTTCGGTGTTTAGTTTGCACTTGAGCGATTCGTTCACTCCATGAACTTCATCATCACCGATAAGTTCTAACCCCGGAGTATTCAATTCTTTCATTAGATTGTTAGGGTATTTTGAGTGATGATGGTTTCGTGAAAATAGGATGGAGGGAGTAAAGTCGAAAAGTGAGAGGTTATGGTGATATGTTGTGAGAAAAGGGTTAAAAGAAATGATACCCTTCCCCAAAATTCTCAAATCACCGGGTAAAACACATTTCTATCGGATGTCATTTATTGATATCTTGATAAAGACTTCATGGACCCAGTGAAGTGATGCACATCTTTACCTAACCACTCAAGTGTTTCTTAACAAATACTTGTTTCATTTCTCACGGAGATTCTCACATTTCTATTGACTCTTCATTTGGAAGATGTTGATATTGAAAAAGGGAGACATTCTGCTCCAGTCCCCGACTTCATTTGATCACTTTGTGTCTAGAGCTATCATGCTTGATCATTCATTTGATCACTTTTCATTTCTTAAGACACATTCGAGTCATATATTTGTGATATTTTTGCTTATCTATGTGATATAGTCGGAACATTTGTAGTAATATCTTAATTGATATTCCACGATGATCAAATGGAAATCCTACCAATTCTAATATCTTTTCCAACATTGAACGTAGGTCTCATAATTACATTTATGTGATTATTAAGTGAACGAGAAGTCTATCAGTGACCTCGGATTTTACCTAAAAGTCTTTAAGGATAATAGATTATGGTTATCGAACGCCTTAGGTGACATTGACCATGATTTATATTCTTTGAAGCAATCTCGTAGTTGAAAAGTTACAAGACCGAACTATGTTAGAATCTTGCTTTGTGCATATTTCAATGATACATAGAAAATCCGAAAAATGTTATACATTTCTATCGGTCATTTCATTAATCCTTTTGACTTTTGAACATGTTAACGGATCATTCTTATCCTGTTTTTCCATTTCTCATCTCACAAACACAAAAACCATCAACACCAATACTATAACTTTTGTACCAACAACTTCAACCTTACATTTTAGTTACCCTTAAGATTCTTTGGGTTGGGCTACCGGTTTGGGTTGATGTGTTGATGCTTGCTATTTCTCCATGCAATTCTAGTTTTATCTTGTGATTTTTCTTTTCGGTTTATCAATCAATGTTTGCATAATGACATTGGTTCTCAACTTTGTCATTATGAGGGGGAGAAAAAGATTTTGATTGATCGAGAAAGAAAACCTTTGAGCTTGATTTGTGCAAACATGGAGTTAGTAAGAAGGTTGTAGTGAGTGTATGGAGGTTAAGGATAAAGATAAGAGAGAATACTTAGAGTGAAGAATGTATGGGATTAATGAAAAAACTTGCAATTAATGGAATTTCAGTCAATTGAGCTCAGATTTTCACTAGATTTTAGTCGATTGAGTTTTTGACTTGAAAAGATGATTACAAAGATAAGGATGAGATTGAAAATAAGGATATTGTTCAAAGATGCTCCAAAGATGTTTAGACTCATGATTTGAGGGGAAGCATGATTACTTCATAATAGATTTATTCAAATTTTATCCAAGTGTTTACTCTCCAAAAGTGATTAAGTTAAAAATGACAAAGATCAAAGCTACAAAAGTTGAAAGATTGATTGGAAGATTCAAGACAAAAAAGTAAAGCTTTAAAAGAGTCTTCATCAACACATTTTATTCAAGATCTTCAAAGTAATATAATAATACTTGATCAAGAAGCTCCAATGCATATATCAAAGGGGAGAGTTTAAGTTTTTGATACTTCATTTTGATACTTCATTCCAAGGAAACAAATTTTCATTCAAGAATCGAAGATTGAAGAACCAAAGCCAAGTTTATACCTTCCACACTTCAAAAGACAACTCTGATTCATGGTTCAACAATTTTCAAAGATTCTAGACTCATTCATTTTATTCTCTGTTCAAAAAGAACATTGAGAATTTCATCATGTTTTAACTTCAAGAAAGTCCAAGACCAAGACTGATTCAAGCTCTCCAAAGACGATGAGAAAGCTTTGAAGACTTGTTTTATCACACTAATTGTCTTCACCATCGGGCTCATCAACTTAATTCCTACAAGACAAAATAACACGTACTTCATTCATTACAATATATCACTAAGGGGGAGAATGTTAAATAGTGATAAATTATAATTTAAGTTAGTGGACTTAATTGTTGATTAACACATGGTGAAATGATTTCTAATGTTGAGGGGTTAGATATGACAATAAGGATAATTGTAGAATTAGAGTATAAATACCCTCAACACATTAGAAATCATAAGCCTGAATTCCACTTTTTCACACACTTAATACTACAACTCGTTCCAATCTCTATCTCTCTCTAGAAATCACACACACTAAGCACACCAAGAACACACACACTTGATCTGCCATTGTTGAGATTGAATACAGAGCAGAAATCGTGTTATTATAGGATCATCATCAAGAAGTGTAACCTTTGATGGAGTAAGTGGTGTAGTGTTCTCGGGTTCATTATCATCTGAATCTGGTGTCTTATTCTTGTCCTTACCATTGTCATCAACATCAGTATAGACTGAACTTTGGTTGGAGTAGTATCGACATTTCGAGTAGGTGGAAATGTAGGAGTATTATCCATGTGATCTCTTAAAATAATCACATCATCAACTGTCTCAGGATCTGAATAAGAATCAGGACCATGTAGTGAACTAAACACACTATCGTAATTGAAGTTTTTGCCATTTCCAGAATGAATAGCGGGCTTATGACTGACAATCTTGAAATTTGTTCCCAAATCAACTTTGTCGGTCTGTTTATTGTAAACCTGTCGAATTGATGTTCCCGGTTTATAACCCATGAGAAATCCCTCTTCAACCTTTGAATCAAACTTTGACTGAGGTGGATACTTCAAGAAAGTACATGGTACACCAAATGGTTCAACATTCTGTAGATTCGATTTCTTCTTATGTAGAAGCTCATAACATGTCTTATTATGACGCTTAACTAAAGTAACCCTATTTAAAATATGACAAGCTGTATTCACCGCCATCGCCCAAAACATAGTAGGAAGCCCTGAATCTGCAAGCTTAGTTCTGGCTGTCTCGATTAGAGTCCTATTCTTTCTTTCAGCAACTCCATTCTGTTGTGGTTCATACGGAGAACTGTATTGATGTTGGATTCCCTTTGACAAACAAAAGACATCCATCACATTATTCTTGAATTCAGTTCCGTTGTCAATCCTGATTCTTTTAACACGAACTCCATAAATGTTTTCAGTTTCGACAAAGAAATTTATCAAAATCTGCGGAGCTTCATCTTTCGATTTAAGAAAGTATACCCATGAGAATCTCGAGTAGTCATCAGTAACCACCAAACAGTAATACATTCCACCGATACTTCTTACATCTACTGGACCAAATAAATCCATCTGAAGTAACTCGAAAGGATTGGCAACAGAATTTTCTTGTTTCGGTTTCTGTGCAGACTTTTGCTGTTTACCTTTCACACAAGGTACACATTTGTCTTCCATTCCAAACTGTTTCATGGGAACGCCTTCAACCAAACCATGTTTGACAATGTCATTCATCTTTCGGAAATTGATATGTCCCATTCTTCTATGCCATAACAAAGATTCAGATTCGTTTGCTTTCGATAACAAGCAAACAGAATCCTTTGGATCATCAACACCTAACACAAGGCCATAGATGTCTCTCTTCCTAGGAGCTTTCAGCAGGATCCAGTCTTTAGGAATAACATATCCTGGTTTCAATATAAGTGCTTCTTTCTCATTAAAATGGACATTGTTACCCTTATTAGAAATCTGAGAAACACTTAATAAATTATGTGCTAACTGTTCCACATAATTGACTTTCTCCAGCGTAATCTTCCCATTGACAACATCACCTTGGCCCGAGATGTTGCCGCCCTTGGGACCTGCGAAACTAACATATGAACCATTTACATCTTCATAATTGGACAAAACATTCTTGTCCCCTGTCATCTGCTGAGAGCATCCACTGTCAACATACCAAAGACTGATAGGCTTCCTTGGTTCTCCCTGCACATCGGACAATAAGATGGTTAGTTTCTGAAGGGAACCCAAACCTTTTGAGGTTTAGGTTTTCCGAATTCATCTCTAATGATCAATTCGGTCCAATATCCATCGCTCTGTAATGGAGCCTTAGATGAAGATGGTGTCACAGACTGTTTCTTAGGTGAAGTGAAACGAGTCTTAGGAGGTGAATTCCTTGGTGAGTGAGTACCAAATCTAGGTTGACTTCCTAATCGATCATAGAAATTAGACGAACTATTAATTCTAAAAGGAGGAGATCGATTTTGTTGAGCCATCTTCCTAGGTGAATTACTCCTTTGAGGTGTACGAGAACGACTCGGACTTACACTATTAGAAGTAGTATTCTGTGAAGGTCCCTGTCATTTTGACCATAAATCAGCTAATGCACTCAAAAAATATTCATTATTAATAGTGCAAGGGATAAGAAAACTTCCTGGATCTTCAGATGCTTGTGGTAGCTGCTTCTCGTCATCCGACATCCTTTATTATACTTTGCATTAGTAACATTAATACTTCCGAAAACTTCCTCGATCTTCAGATGCTTGTGGTAACATTAATACTTGAGCATAAAATTTTTTTCTGTCCGAATCGACTCCATCCTTTACTTTGCATTTGGATGCAAGCTGGGTAACGAGGTATCCTTCTGAAAATGAAGCTTTGCGCGAATCTGAAGAGGTAGGCTTGGGAGCGGCGCTGGTGAGCAGGCAGCGACGCTGGTTTGGAACCTGAAGGGTCACTAGCGGCGCTGGTTGTCACCTGGAGGGCTTTTAGTGGCGCTGGGGGGTATCTCTAGCGGTGCTGGTGTCTCGTAGACAGATTCTAGAATTGCGTTTTGGTCTATTTCCTCTCCATTTTGCTTCCGTATGACCTGTACCTGATTAGACACTTCACACTGCATTTTGTTTCAGTGAACACTGCATTCACATTCTCATTTTTTCCGATTGGCGGTTGGTACTTTTGACTCGAAATAGGGTTTGAGCTTGAGGTCCTTGCATAATTGGCCTTGGTGCCGTACTGCTCTCCTTCCTTGTATTATACTCAGTCCATCTATCTCTCCTTCCTACTAGATCCTTGATTGCGGCTTGTTGATTCCTTTCTCCTTCATCAACCTTTTGATTGAGATTACTTGTTTTCTCATTGAGCGACTTTGTGTAGCTTGACAAGGAGTCATGCCTTTTTTCGTTCATGTTCATGTACCTCTCCATCAAGTTTGTAAGCTTGGCAATCGGATCCTCCTTGACTTCATTTTCCACATTGGGTTGCTCGAGTTGACTATTACTCCTTTGCCACCTATTTTGAAAAGAACCAAAACTATTTCTAGCATAATTCGCCTTAAAGTTAGAATTACCTGAAATTCTTTGAAATAGTCCTCGTTGAAAGCCTCCTCGGTATTGTTTCTGAACAAAACTAACTTGCTCGGTAGCCTCCTCTTCACAATCTTCGGTATAGTACAATCCTTCCCAATCGTTGCACCCGTGTGCAATCACCTTGAGGTCCTTGTCCATAATTTCCAATCTATCTTCAAAAGTAGAAAAACGGTTAGATAAAGCTTTAAGTTCATGAAATACCTCATTGTTGGAGCTGCTCTCAATGCTAATCACAGTCCTTCTCAGCATCCTTCCTCGATCCTTATCATCTATATCTCGATCTAAACTAGCTTGCACCATATCCTCCATCATTTTGTACGCGACATTTGTAGTCTTGTACAAAACGTTACCACCGCCGGCTAGGTCTAAATCCTTTTGGGAATTCTTGGTTAACCGATAGAAAAAGATTTCCATGATCTCGTCCATCTAAGTCCATTCCCGTGATAGTTTCTGATCAATTCCCTAAGCCTTTTCCATGCATCAACTAATGATTCTCCTTCGTCTTGCTTGAAAGCCTTGATTTCTCGAAACATTTTCATAGCTAAACTCGGGGGAAAGAATCGCAATACAATCTCTTCACGAAGTTGATTCCATGTGGTGATGGTACCTTCATCGAGCACATCGAACCAAGCACGTGCCTCTCCGGTGAGAGATGGCGGAAATAAGCTAAGTTGCATGTTGTCATCAGTGACATCTCCTCCGTATTTAAACCAAGCACGTGCCTCTCTGGTGAACTTGCTTACATGCTTATGGGGGTCGGATTTGGCTCGGCCGTCATATTGGTTATCCTGAATTAACTGAAGGTGGTGTCCTTTGACTGAAAACGAATCTCCTAAATTGGGTAAGACTATGGCCGATCCTGGCGTCGGTGCTACGGCCCTCGTCCTTTCCATCATGGGATGGTTGAATTAGTTAACTACACCTCTAGGGGAATAGGGTTGAGACATAGTATCGGTTGATCCTACGAGGTCTTCTAAGTCGAAAAGGTTTACAAAACTACCTACTCAGGTCAAGTTAGATCTGTGAAGCCTTATCCTATGTCTGAGTCTAGTTAAGCTTGTCGACACGCGTCTTAAAACTGTTCCAGATCTCAAACACATCAACTACTTAAATATCCTGCAAAACTCAAGAAAAAGATCAACGCTCCAATATAAAGCTAAAAATGAAAAGCTAAATTAAACTACTTAAACTAAAAATGAAAAAAAAATATATTTTTGGATTTTTGATTTTAAAGAAAAATGAAAATACGACCTAATTAAGCTAAACCTAATTTACTACTTAACCTAATTTGTCCTAAAATGAAGTACTGAAAAGTAACTACTTCATTTTGAAACACAAAGCAGGGTCGAACTACACTACTAAACTAAGAATGTGTCGCGTCCTCAGCAACGGCGCCAAAAGCCTATGATTTGCTATTTTATTTTGTCTTTAAATTTATAAGTTGTACAAGTAACTATCTTAAAATACACCACACTAACAAGCAGAGAAGCCGGTCAATATAGTATAGTCTAGTGATAAGATATAGGATCGTTCGCAGGGACGCGTTGCTTTACCTAATCTAGTAGTATGTGTAATTGTAGTTGTTTTGGGGGGTTTGTCACTAACTCCTAAATAACTAATACTTTGACAATAAATATAAAATAGCCGCAATATTCAGCGAGAGGCTAATCTGAAAATATTTTGAAAAAGCAAATAACAGTAATTAAATTAAAATACTTGTTTGGCATCTCCGATGTCATGGTAGTACCAATTACTACCCTACTGGTTTGTTAGTCTGTTGAAAACTTCATCACGGCTCAGATTCTCGTTAGATTCACTTTGCCTAATTAGTAGTGTTGTCGCTAGACTCACACTACCTTATAAACAAATTCTTGCTAGATTCATTGTTTAAACATTCATGACCTAAAGTTTGTCTTACTAGTTCATCTTTTAATTACCCAACCGGTAAGCCATGGCTAGATATAATTCTCTCCAGTGACCACAGTGCTCGGTTACAAGTCAAAGGATCGCGTCTGACATTGTTAAGATTCATGTTCAATTCATCCTAGTTACTATGTATCTGGATCCCTCGGTTACAAGCGAATCATTTTTTACTTCTAGTTAAAGATCGACTAGTCGTTTTCTGTCCTAGTGTATGATCATAGACAACCATCAGAATTAAACTAATATGTTCAGATATTAAACCAATAGCAACATGAATTACTAATAAACATGGATCTACGATAAACAGTAAAACATACTCCAACAGAATCTAAACAAACACAGTAAAACAGTAAACGTCTACACGATAACATCGATCCAAACAAGTATTCAGCCTACTAGCCTAACATTGTTAAAGGAATAACAAAGTCTGAAAAGATGAAAGACATTGTTTGATAATATAAAGTAAATAAAGATGAAAGATCTAGACCGAGGATGAAGATCGGAAGGTATTAGAAGCCTTTCAATAGGGGTTTTATCACAAAATGAAGCCTTTCAATAGGGGTTTTATCACAAAATGGACGCTCATCAACTCTCTAACCTCAACAAAATTGTTTCTTCAGATGACACCTGATCCGTTCTAGATGACTGGACTTTAGGCTTAGGTATGGCAACATTCTTTTTCTTTCAAACCTGGGGTTCTTTAGAAGCAAATTGAGGCAAAGGTTCTTTAGAAGCAGATTGGGGTACTCCAGTCCTGGGGTCTTTGATTCATCATAGATAGCACTGGGTTTGACCTCTTCTAGTAAACGGTCAATGACTGGAATCAATGCAGCAATATGGGTATTTCAATCCAGATTAGCATGTTTTTGAGATAGATATTGATTGATTCCAACATCATATGGCTTTCGTGTTTCTAGCCATGATTTAGTGACCTGTTTTTCTTTTTCCAAAACTATTTCAAGGTCTTGTTTTTCTTGTACCAGTTGGTCAGTGACCAAAACTTGTGCTTTATAGCAAGTTCAAAATCTTGAAGTTCTTTTAACTTTGATTGTAAAATTGTCATTTCAGAGAAATCTGTTTCAAAATTACTCGTCATTTCAGATCGAACAGTTTCAACAAAAATTAAATCAGAGTTTAAATATTCAACAATGTCCAATTTTAGTTCAGGATCGACCTCCTTATCATAATCAATTACCTTTTTAATGACAATGTCCACCCATCTCCCAGATGTGACATCTTCCTTCACTAGATGCTCTTCATCAGCAAGAGCCATATAACAACAATCTTTTTCCTCTTCTTCATCAACTAATGAGTCATCAGAGGGAACCCATTTTTCTTCAGCAATCATGCATGCATTATTATTATTCATTTTTGCAGACATGGGAGCAATTTGAGCCTTAAGTTTTTTGTACTTCAATTTGTAGCTATCATCAGGCTCATTATAATAACCAGATGGACCAGGCTGAGTGTTAGATTGACTGGACTAGCACTCCTTCCTAAAATTACCCTTTCTGCCACACTTAAAGCATGTCACATTTGCGGAAGACATTAATGCTGCACATGGTGGTTCAGTATGACTGATCACAGGTGAACTACTGGAAGCATGATTTAAAGCATCTTTTTCAGCCTTAATCCTCTGGACTTGATTTTCTTCAATGAATCTGAAGGCTCCATACAATGTTTTCAAAGTATGGGAATGCAAGGTTTTACCTCGCCTCAAGACCAAAATCATGTGAGACCACACAAAATTTCTCCAAAAGTATATCCTTGTCTTTCTCAACCACAAGACCTCTTAACTAGTTTATGATACTCATAAATCTGGTATAGGTACCAGTGAGAGACTCGTTGGGTAGAGCAAAAAATGACTCATGCTTTTTGTTTAAGGAGACTTTATAGGTAATAACAGTATCATCACCTCCTTCATACAGGTTCACTAGTTCATCCCACATGGTTTTAGCACTGGATAAAGAGCTAGTGTGGGAATAAGAGTTTCTGGAATGACCCCGAGGATCATATTTTTCAAAATTATGTCAATATTGACAAGTCTTTTCGACTCTCCCGACCAATGTTCCTCTCTCTTTTCCCTTCTAAATCTAGATCCAGATGGATCAAGAAGTGGGTTAAGAGGACAACTAGGAATATAGGGTCCTTCAATTAAAATTTTAAACATATTTATCTCAATACCAGTAACATGTAAAACCATCCTGGCTTTCCACATGTCGAATTCATCACTATTCTCACTGAATTTGGGAACAGGAGTATTCGAGTAGTGCACATGCACGTGTGGAGAAGCAGGAGTAGGAAGAGGAGGTGGGGGATTGTTGTTGATAGGAGGAGGTTCATTATTAGTTTCATTATTAATCCGTGGAGTCAAGTAAGCACTAGAATGGACTAGTTTCACGATAAGTATAAATGCAAGAATATAAATAACGTAATACGATACTTAAGCTATAAGTAAATAAACAAGTAATTAAATGGTGAGAGACAATGTAATTTTCAAGTGTATTTTATTTATTGATGTTAAATAAAATACAAGGTTATTGTGGAACCTAGATAATACAAAAGTAAGTATCTAAACAACCTATGAATTACAAGTGATCTATATTTGCTAAATAAACTCATTTGATCGAAATACTTATAGTTGTGAAGTATAACTGTTAAGATCGAGAGTATTTAAGCAAATGCACCAAATTGCCAAAGTGTAATTTGGATGAGAGAAATGACTTGTTATTTGTAAGCAAAAAGAATTAAATATAATTATTTTTGCCGCACAAATAAGGTTTCATGCATTTAAGGAATATAATATTTATTCCTTAAAAGCATTGGTTAAAGTACATGAATAAAGTCAATTTGATGTGACTTGTAATACTTTAACCAACCACCTTTACACGCGTGTAAGAACTTTTAACAAAGGACAAATGGATTGTCTGGATAAAAGCGTGCAAATGCAAATAAGTCAATTCTTCGTAATCAGTATTCAGACTTGTAAGGCCTAGAACATTGACAAGGACTCCAGTCAGGAGATCTGGTAAGACTTTCAGTGGGCTCCGCCATTTGTCAGTCTTTTTTCTTCAAAATTCCGTGTTCGACTTCAGTGAGAATGTTCTTCATTTGAATGATCTTGACTGGAGTAAAGTCCAGTGAACCAATCTGGTGGAATCCAGATTCCTGTACAAGTAAATGATTCACCAACTTTCTCATAATTTATGGACAAATCTTCAGAGGGCTCCAGTCTTCTCGTTTAGAGCAAATCCAGTAAATCTGGACCTAACATAAAAACAACTAAATAAGTTCATATTGTTTTTATGAAAATTTTTTTCAACTAAAATTATTTTTCTTAATGTAACTAAAGTATCCAATAGTATGGTATTTGTATTTGTCCTGGTGCATTATTGTTTTATTTTGAATACAATATGTTATTTTATTTCTTCTAGTATATATTAAATATCCAATTTTACCAACCAACATACTCATTCTTTTCGACTAAAACTCCTGAAACAACCTCCCAACCGATTCAAACGCAACTCTATACACGTTATCCACTTTATCAAGCAAATTCATCCCAATCATATTCCACCAATTCGTGACTTTGTCCAACAAACTAACATTATTCTCACACAATATAATCAAATCATCACGTGCTAAAATACATCCTAGAGTCTCGGTAATCAAAAACCGTAAAGTCTCGGTAATCGAAATTATCACTAGTGGAATCAAAACAATTAGAAATTTCCTTATTACTATCAGCAACACACTTTTCAAACCGATAAAAAGGAATAGCAGCAAGGATCGAGACAGCAGTGGTTAAACGAGTAGACAGGTTAAGATCAAAGGCGAGTTCTTCGGAGACGACGGAGAGTGGCGAGAATGGAGAAGAAGTACATGGTCCGGGAATCATTTTCGTTCGTTAAATTAGTGAACAATTTCTTAATTGGGTGGCTTTTTTCCAGGATACGGGATCTTTTAAAAAAATTTTGAGAGTTTTTTTAAATTTTGGTTTTTTTTTTAAGAAAGGTAAACGGATTCAAATATTTAGTTTTGAGAGTGAAGCATGTATGAAAGTGACTTGAAGATTTGGTCAAGCATATACATGTTTTTAGAGTTTTTAGGTAATATATGTTAATAAAAAAAAGTATAATGGACAACTAGATACACAAAACTACGTTAGTTATCTCTTGATTAAACCTTAATAAAATAATAATTTCATGATTTATTCATGACGTAAAGCGTTAAACTCTACAAGTTGCCTTTCCTTTAAAGTAGCCTTTCCATAATTATTCGTGGACTTCGATACTGCCCCTTCAATGAATTACATTGTACTTTGAATTTTGTGTACTTTTGTGATATACTAATTTCTCCACATCGATGGTCGAGTTGCATACATGATATTAAGTCTAGTTTAAATCTCCAAGGTAAACTCAATGAAATAATGATGTTAAATTAAATTCAAAACGCATATTATATATATTAAACTAAGTGAAATCTGTTTGTTACACCAATCTATTTTATTTTTTTATAATTCATCGTAAATAAAATGTGATCAAAATAATTTATAACGAAAATTGAGTATTTAAATATAATAAAATAGTTATTTAAAAAAAGTTTTACGCACAAAGATAGATTCATAGACTACAACTAGATTTTAGACCCGTGTCCATACGAGTTACGACATTATTAAAATTAGATATTAGTAGATGTAACTCATAAAAGCTTATAAGTTCAAAGTTGAAGATATAAATAGATACTAATGTAATAAAAGAAAACTAATGTAATAAAAGAAAACTAATGTCAAGAATTCAAATGTCAAGAATGTTAAGCTAATAAAAGAAAAACTAATGTAATAAAAGAACATTGGAAGCATATACCCCCTTCATCATTTGAAAGACTTCTTTATAAACGAAATTGGTTGTATTGTTTTATATCTTCTCATCTTTGCCACATATTAACACCTTAAAGCCCCTTATCGACTTAACTCGAGATACCCCAATGTGCAATTGTTCGTGTGTGAAAACCGGGTTTTGTAGATAGAAACCAGTTTTAATAACATTGTAAAAATGATTATTTTATTTATTTGTTTTTTCTTAATTAAATAAAAATATGTAAATAACTAAATGATGACATCCGAGAGAGTCACTTTGATGAAATAGAGCGATAAGATTGGTCAATAAGTCATTAGTTCAACTGTCTTTTCGTTTTTATATATATATATATAGATGTAGATATTTAGACTATTAAAATATATTTTTAGTTATATATATATGATAGAACATATTATTTGATATATACTAGTTATTATTTTATTGGATAAATATTAGCTAATATTCTATAAGGTATATATTAGCTATTATTATTATTATTTTATATCATATTAAAATTATTGGGTAAAAAGTGTAAATTTGTGATAGAAAACAAAAAAGTGTAAATTAAAGTCAAAATTGAAAACAAAAGTCAACATTCAGAAATCGAGAGTTGTGATTGGTCGTTAAGTTATTAGAGCAACTGTGCTTTACTATAATAAAAGATGAATGCTAAAAACATCATAAACACACGTCTGCAAATTAAAATATGATGTTTGTGGCAAAGCAAGATGTAACATCCGTCACCTGAGCGTTCGTCTGACTGTACTTTTCTGTTCGAATAAGGTTAGTAACCGTCAAACATAAGTCTAAAGACGTGAATTTTTATGGATTAAAGTATGATTAAGACATGTCATTTTATTGTATACTAGTGTTTTAGACTTTTTAAGACTTGGTGCGAATGTTTGAGGAAGACTAGCTGTCTAATAGAAATTCCTAAATCACTTAAAATACTTTCGTGAGTCAAATATGGTCATGTGACTAGTCGTTGTGTTCGTAATTCAAAAATATATCATAAAATATGGTCAAATCATTTCTATGACATTCGGTGTTCATCCGGTAAGCAAAAAGGACTAAATCTGTTAGACGTTCCGTTAGTCTAATGACTCCCCTTCCCTTGGCTTGCCTATAAATACAAGGCCAAGCTTCCTAGTTCTCTTTTTATTTGTTTTTGGACGTGCTACATCTCACACACACATAGAGTTTGCCTTTCAAATCCTTTCTTAACTTATCTTTCGATTTCGGTTCCAAACGCGTGTAAATCAATCAAGGCTTCAATCTTCGATCAAGAAACAAGTAAATATTATCATTTCTTCATCAAAAACTTGTGTAAGTTCTTTTCTTAAGCTATTCAATTCGTTTCATATGTATATATATGTCTACTCTTTTCGGTTCTTATCAAAAGCTAAACGAATCATGTCTTTGATTGATGATTGTGCAATTTCGGTTACAATTGTGTGTAAGAAACGAATTGAACCTTGATTAAGGCTTTGATTTGATACATTATGCACTCATGTAATTTGGATTTTGTGCAACTACAAAAATTGAAGATATCCTTTACTTGGCTAAAAGACTCTAAAACTAGTCCATTTCGTATCCAAGATTAAGGTTTGTGCAATTGTCAATCACATGATGTATGATTTGAACTTTACCATTTATGTACTGATTTGTGACACTTTTGTGCAATCAAGACTCATTGGTATGAATCGGCTAGCCTTAGATCTCGTTATTTTAACAAAATTGCGTCAAAATCGTTTGTTTTGCTCAAATCGCGTATGAATCCGACCACGACCAGGTCTAGGTCGACCTAGGCTAGTCTAGCTCGACCTAGGCAGGTCAAGCTCGACCTCTATCTGGTCTAGCTCGACCTCTGGTGGTCTAGGTTGACCCTCTTTAACTTTTTTCGCTTAAACGTCACGTAAAGTTACTAGTTTGACCCGAAATGACTTGTTTTAACTCTCGGACCCTTAAGTTCTAGTAATAACTCATTTTGACCTCTGTCTAGGTCGAACTAGACCTGCCATGGTCGAGTTTAACCACTTTCCAAACTCATATAGTGTAACATCCCGAACTCTTTTATTCATTTCGTTGACTTTGACCGTTAGTCAATGGTCCTAGAGTTAGGTGACCTTATATTTAGGTGAATAATTGTGATGTCAATTATTGTTTGTTTAGGTGGATAAATTTGGGTAGGGGTACCCATTTTGTGCGATTAAAAGTAGCGATATATGTTTACCATTAATGCTTGTTAAGGTGATGTGTATTCCCTTTAGTGTCGACTCGATATTAGTTGTCGTTATATAAAGTTGCTTGAGGCTGCCATTAATCTATTTAAACTAGGAGGGTGTTAAATGTTAATATTGCTAAAACCTAATAAGATGTCAGGTTAGTCCATAATCTAGTCATTGTTTACTTTCCCTGTTGGTGCCGTCGAATAGGAAAAAGAAAAATTGTTATCTTTAGCAGTCTCAAGCCGTCATTCCCAATAGAAGAAAAGAAGGGAGTTCATTGTTACCATTAGAATATATTCGTGTTCCTCCTTTTCCCATAGCAGTAACACAAGTAATAAGGTAATAAAAGAAGTCAACTTTTGTCGTCTTTTTGAATGTTTCTTTATTTTATCAAACTAATATATAATAAATATATATATATTAAAGGTACTGTGGCTTGGTTGTTTGTATTTTTCACAAAAGAGATACTCAAGTGTGTCCAGGTTTCAATGAAAGTAAATAATAAAAAATACATATTTTGCTTCATACATACAAGACTAGGCCCTATATATAATATTATATAAGAAATTGTGTATCCTACAAAGTCATGTTGTTTCTGTGTCTATGTTTCGTATGGATCAAAAGAAAGAAAGGAGAGGTGATTTGTCCATTTGTTTTAATTATTTATATATATATATATATATTGAAGTACCTATATGTATATAATAATAAAAAGATGTTGTTTTAGTAGTCTAATTTAAAAGAGAAAAAGTTGGTTGGTTTTGTTGTTCTTTGAAAATGTCGTATGACATATAAGTGAAAGGAGTCAAAATTGTGGTCCATTCCTGTTGCTTGTTTTATTGTCTAGTTATAGTACATAGTAAGTTTAATAAATATAAATGAGGAGGATAGTTGTGGCCAGGTGAGTTAGTAAGGAGTTTCATCATCATAGTACATTAGTCCTAATACTAGTAATACACAAATGAGAATGAAAAAGTATGTTGTTCTCTTTTTTAAAATTATATATGGTCGAAAAATTGGGCTTGGCCACTTGTTCCTGCCATCTCATGAGATACTGACGAAATGGGAAACAAAACATTTTTATCTGATTAATATAACCATAATAACAATATATTATATATATATACATATATTGTTTGGTGTAATTTGGCTTCTTTGGTGAATAGCAGTCATAAACAAATGGATTCTTCTGCTGTTGTTTCACACGAGTCGTTCAACATGAAATAAAGTGACATTTTCATTTTGTTGCTTTCTAATCGAGTAGTAGTAGATGAATAAAAGTGATTTTATGATGTACTATTTAGCATTTTTTAGTGTTTACTCTTTATTGGCTTATCTTAATTATTGGTCGTCTATAGGTTGTCGGGAATACATAACAAGCTTGGTAAAATATTCTTATTTGTGGTTTGTGAAGCTCTTAAAGGTAAGATAACTTACTTTTGTCACGCCGAGGGACACAACAAAACGTAGTTTTAATATAACCCCTTTTAATTATTGAAGTTATCTCATGCATATGTGTTGTATGGGATTTTCTTGGGCGGTTATTTGGGAATTTATTAATTATGTATGCTATATGGATAATGATGTGTGATGGTGAATGTGACGTGTGTTTATTGTTGGACTTGTACACATTTTACACTAGACTTATTTAAGTTGCCATGTCACGAAGCACGTTAGGGGCCCTAATAATTTAACGAGGAATTATCGTGTGTTAACGTGGAATTTATCGTGTGTTTAAGTCTCGAGCACAACGTGGAAAAGTGTTAAGCTTAACCCACATTAGTCCAATGGACTCTTGTGTACGTAGATCACTCGGGGGCAATGTACATGCCTCCCGTGTGACTCAATCATCGTGGAAAGAGTAGACCTGGTGGAATGATTGACCACTATACGTGCGGAAACGGTTTGCTCATGGATTTGGTTATGCCTATCTATAACGACATCGATGGACCCCGAAAGGTTACCCATCATGTTGGGTGTGAGGTTCCTCAAGGTCTTATGACCGCCTACACACAAATATTATATTGTTGACTATAATGGCATAACTATACATGAATCACGTGGAACATGGAAATTGTGTTGTAACGTGGAATAATAAGGATTGCTAGGCACTTTATAGGATTAAATATCCTTATGATGTTGTTAACGTGGAATTGGGTGATTGTGCCTATACATATGTGTGAGATATATTTCTTTATAAAAATGTTTTAATTGGCAACCTTGTTTTGTACTAACCTGTTATCTTACTCGGCTTTTAAGCTAACACTTGTGTTTTGTGGAAAAATGTTGTGCCCTCAGGTTAGGACTTGAAGCTGATCGGTAGATGGTGAGATGGGTAGCTACTTATGGAGCTTGAGGATTGTGGCTTTAGTTACCCATAGTTGCATTTATTTAAGTAGACTTATTATTTAGCCGTTTGGCCATTATTATGTCAGTTGTCTTTTACGTTGATTATGGATTTTATTTGGGCTATTGTGATGATATTGTTGGTAACACCTTTTAATACATTTATTATGTTTTTACCGATTCCGTTAAGGATCAAATGGGATTTTTGAACGACGCTTCCGCACTTTACTTAACGGAGTTATGTTTTATTTTGGAAAAACTTTTGAAATCCACATTTTTATAAGCAGGGTGTTACATATAGTCGATTTCATTAGCCTTTCGTGTCCATACACACTTAATCAGTTCTTAAACTTGACTAGTTTTCTCAAAAAGGTATAATCTTGGTCCAATTGGCTAACGTATGATTAAAATATTTTAAAATAACATATTTGGGTTTTAGTTGGTCAAGTTCAACCATTAGGTTGATCTCAACCTCTACTCATTTCAGTTTCGTAAGCTTTTCGGTTAAAATCTCCGGTTTCGTCTAGTTTTGATTAAATTTATTTTGGGCTACAATATGATTTCAAATTAGGTTTTATTGATAAAATAATTTATTTTGAACTTAAGAAAGGACATTGGTGTCAAATCTAGACCCTTGTTCGGTTTATTCGAATTTTGTCAAACGTCGTTTTAAAAGTTAAATAAAGACATGTTCACTTAAAAGCATTTCTAATAGGCTAAGACTTAAGACCAAAGACTTTCATTGTGACTTGTCATGTATTATTGATAGGTGTTGATTGTCGTGGACTTTGATTGTGCTTTTCGTGCTCGTTCGTTATACTTTCATAACACTTTTAAGGTGAGTTTCATGGCCCCTCCTTTTTTTACAAGTTTTGGGGTGGAAAGTATACTTATTTTTCAAACAGTTTTGTCGATTTATGTTTATGTTCGATACGGAGCCTGTGCGTATAGAGTTACTTGTGCCATTTGACGTGCTTGATTTTGTTTATATGTGTGTGATTTATGTGTTTATTGTTGTGATTTATGGTTTAGACGTGCTTATTATATGAGTTTGAGATTTGGACATGAGACTTGGATTAAGGCAGGTACCGTAAGGCCGGACTTTGAGACATTGAGACTTTGAGACATTGAGTCTTCGAGACATTGAGTCTATGAACCATGACTTTGAGACTTTGAGACATTGAAACTTTGAGACATGAGACATGAGACTTGAGACTTTGGACATATTATGGCGTAACTCTGCTCATTATGTATTGAACTAATACTTGTTTAGACTTTAAAGAATCAACAAAAGACTTATTTCTTTGACTAGACTTTTTGACTAAAACCTACGAACTCACCAACCTTTGTGTTGACACGTTTTAGTATACTTTTCAGGTACTCATGCTATTCAGGGATAAGGACTTTCATACTAGAACTGGACTTTGGAGACTAGAGCTCCTTTAATTTTGTCAGACTTTAAGGCTGCATGCCTTGGTTTATTTCTTTTATGGATGTACTTGTAATAAGCTTTCCTAGCATTGTCATGACTTTGAACTCATGTTTTGGGAATATATTCATTATATTCTTTTTCATATAGCAGTATCTATATAATTCCATGTCGTGCTGTACTTTTCATGACACCTCATGTTTCCGCCAACGGTGGGGTGTTACAGAATGTTATCAAAGTCGTGGTTGTAGAGAATTAGGTGGAAAAGCCTAGACTATAACCTAAGAACCCCGTATAGCATTTACGATAGGAATCATAGATGCATTCAAGACTTGCTAACGTCGCTTATATTTTGAGTTCATATCCTATTGAGGCTTATTATCCCTATGTTTATTTTGACTTTGGCTATCATTTGGTGACTGTATACTTGTGGTGATTGTGTGCTTCGGTGCTATTGTAATTATTTATGCGTATTAGAGCAAGATGAAGTGATGGCGCTAACTAGTATCGCATAGCGATAATCATAGAAAAGCCTGATCAATTGTTCTATGATTACCGCCATGCCTTGCGACTGTTATTGACATCAATGATTGCACTTGTAGTAAGAGTGTGGTAGCTACCCTGGGCTGTTTAATGGGTGTTGGTTAGGTGGAGGGTTAGCCGCTGGTACACCCTGTATAGATACCGAGCCAATACCTATAGAGCATACCAGTACCGTGATCCGACCTTGCATTAGATGTACTAGGGGTGTGGAGGGTTAGCCGCTGGTACACCCTGTATACATACACCACTAGTACAACGGATGTGGGTGTTAGATTCGGACCACATTTTAACTGCGATTTAGGGTTATATATTATTAGCATATATATATATATATATGTATTGCATTGACATAAATTGCATGACTAGTTTAAGTTCTAGATAGCATCCCTTAGGCCATAAGACGAGAGAGCTTGCTGAGTGTAACATGTGACATAGACGTTGACATTTTCGAGCCTTCTATCGCGTCTAACGTTCTAGAGATATACTAACGTGTGTGGAATAACGGTAAGATGAGAGCTAATGCGAACGAAGACGATTGTCGCGCTTATTCAAGTCACCAATGTTGTCCTGACACAAAATACACAAATTGCGACGAAGGAAGGATTGACTTATATTGAAGTTGAGGATGTTGAAGTTGAGTAAGTAGTGAATCAGGAGACCAGTGAAGATTATGAAGACACTATGAAGACGCTGATGAGAGAATCCGTATTGAAAATGTACAAAGAGAGCCTAGAAGTGGTGTCAGATGTTTTACTTACGAAAACTTTAAGGATTGTGGTGTGCAAGATTATGACGGTAGAGGTGGAGCGATTAAGTTATTCAATGGTTAGATAGATGGAAGTTGTGATTGGCATTAGTGGGTGAACTCCTGGTCAGAAGGTCAGTTATGTGACAAATTTCTCTACCTTTACGCTATCTTGGTGGAATGGTTAGTGTCGAGCCAGAGGCAGAGTAGTGGCTGAAGCGATATCTTGGTAAAATTATTTAAGGAATTGTTGACGAGAAAGTTCTGTACGACAACTGCACTGATAAGGTTACATCGAGAACTTTTGGAGCATAAGATGATTGGTGTTGATCATGTTGGTTATGCTCCACGTTCCAATGAGTTTCCAAGGCTTGTTTCACATTTGGTTAATCCCCAGAGCAAAGGCATTGAGAAGTATCTTCGTAGGTTGATTCCTCATGTTAGGCCGACTATGGTTGTTGTTCATTGGCTTACTCTAGAAGCGACTATATTGAGAACTAAGGCTATGACTGATGAGTTGGTATAGTGTGTTGAACGACAAGTTCAAGTGGAAGTTCATCCTAATCAGCTACATGTTGTTGGACCCGCCAGAATAGAGGCAATTAAGTTTAAGTTGCTAGAGGTCGTACTTATGTACTAAATGTGTCAGAGACTCGTAACGATTCGATTGTGCTACAGGGATTTTCTTCTGAATGATCTTTATGCTACTATTCTTTGACTCGAGAATTGATTATAGTTTTGTCACAACTAGTTTTGTTTCCTTATTGAATAATAGACCGGGTCTTACGTATATATTTTTTGATGTACAAATGGTTAACTAAGAGCTAGTCAGACTAGACCGGGTCATATTGTTTGTGCACATTAGTTCTTAATGACTATCCTTCCTTTATTGACTTAGTACCTTTTGAAAAGAGGAGTTTTGACTTTATTGGTTGTATGGACTTGATGTCTTTGGTCGATGCGACGACACTATGTAGTGCAAAAAATAAAAATATTAATAAATAAATAAAAAATAAAAATTTATTAGAATTCCCTTATAACTTTTGATTTAGAAAATTAGGTTTCAAAAGGTCGTAACTTTCACCATTTCTTTATCTTTTTCATGCTCTATGAGATATCGGCGCTAAGGTTTTTCTTTATAACCCACTTTCTTATTCCTATCTAATGGCGAGATACTAGAAGTTCAGTGTGAGTGGTCTGAGCCTTTTGAGGGGCATGTCATGAGTGTATCTGTAAATGAGGTTAGCTTGACCAATGTCCATGT
The DNA here is from genome assembly GCF_010389155.1 of Erigeron canadensis. NCBI lineage: Eukaryota > Viridiplantae > Streptophyta > Magnoliopsida > Asterales > Asteraceae > Erigeron > Erigeron canadensis. The sequence continues at coordinate 10,416,030 of NC_057764.1, forward strand.
CGCTCGTGACTATCAGGATGTTTTCCCTGATGATTTACCCGACTTATCTCTGTCTCGACAACTTGATTGTCGTATTTGTCTTGTTCCTAACGTAGCTCCTGTAGCAAAATTTCCTTATAGACTAGCGACGACTGAATTACAAGAATTGGCCGTAAAACTAGAAGAACTTCAAGACAAGGGATTTATTAGACCTAGTCAGTCACTGTGGAGAGCGCGTGTTTTATTCATCAGAGAGAAGGATGATTCATTTCGCACGTGTATTGACTATCGTGAGCTGAATAAGCTAACAGTGAAGAATCTTTATCCTCTTTCTAGGATTGATGATTTGTTCGACCAGCTTCAAGGTGCAAAGTGTTTGTCAAGATTGACTTATGTTTAGGGTATCATCAATAAAGTGTACATTAAGACGACATACCAATAACCAATTTTAGGACAATACACGGACGATTCAAATTTACAGGGATGCCCTTTGGATTAACTAACGCTTTGACAATGTTCATGAAATTGATGAATAAAGTGTGTCGACCGTATTTGGACAAGTTTGTTATCGTGTTTACTGACGACATTTCGAATTATTCAAAGACAAAAGAAGAACATACTGAACACTTGAGAAAAGGTACTGGAATTATTGATGGAAGGAAAAACTATATTGAAAGTTCTCTAAATGTGAATTTTGGCTGAACAAAGGTTAGACAGTTCCTTGGTCTGGCGGGTTATTATAAAAGGTTCATTGCAAAATTTTCTAAGATTACGTTGCCGTTAGCGCAGTTGACGTAGAAAGATAGGTCGTATGTTTAAGACGAGAAACAAGAAAAGCTTTTCAGATTTTGAAGGATCAAATGATTTTGGTAGTGTACTGCAATGCATCGTTTCAAGGATTAGGTTGTGTACTCGTGCAAAGGAGCAAAGTTATCGTGTATGTTTCGCGACAACTAAAGCTTCATGAAAAGAACTACACAACTCATGACTTGGAGTTAGGAGCAGTAGTATTTGCATTAAAGTGTTGAAGGCGTTAATTGTAAGGAACCAAGTGTGTTAATCTACACGGATCATAAAATTCTATAACATATCTTCACGTAACAAGATATGAATATGAGACAACGAAGATGGCTTGAGTTACTCAGTGATTATGGCTGTGACATTCGTTATCACCCGGGGAAAGCCAATGTAGTGGTCGACGCCCTAAGCCGTAAAGAAAGGGTTAAGCCTAGACGGGTACGTGTTATGAGTATTACAATACAAAGGAGTGTTAGAGACCAAATCATAGAAGCAAAGTCAGTAGTTGTTGGCTTTTTTATTTCCTTTAAGAAGGAACTACGAGGAATGGAACAACCTTTGGATAGAAGAGACGATGACGGCTTGTATTTCATGGACAGACTATGGGTTCCTTCCATTGGTGATTTACGAACATTGATATTGAACGAAGCTCATAATACAAGGTATTCGGTACATCCGGGCACCGACAAGATGTACTATGATTTGCGTGAGTTATATTGGTGGCCTGGCATGAAGAAAGAGGTTGCTGAGTTTGTAAGTCGATGCTTTACATGTCTACAGGTGAAAGCGAAACATCAAAAGCCTGCGGGATTATATGTGCTACATCTCACACACACATAGAGTTTGCCTTTCAAATCCTTTCTTAACTTATCTTTCGATTTCGGTTCCAAACGCGTGTAAATCAATCAAGGCTTCAATCTTCGATCAAGAAACAAGTGAATATTATCATTTCTTCATCAAAAACTTGTGTAAGTTCTTTTCTTAAGCTATTCAATTCGTTTCATATGTATATATATGTCTACTCTTTTCGGTTCTTATCAAAAGCTAAACGAATCATGTCTTTGATTGATGATTGTGCAATTTTGGTTACAATTGTGTGTAAGAAACGAATTGAACCTTGATTAAGGCTTTGATTTGATACATTATGCACTCATGTAATTTGGATTTTGTGCACCTACAAAAATTGAAGATATCCTTTACTTGGCTAAAAGACTCTAAAACTAGTCCATTTCGTATCCAAGATTAAGGTTTGTGCAATTGTCAATCACATGATGTATGATTTGAACTTTACCATTTTTGTACTGATTTGTGACACTTTTGTGGAATCAAGACTCATGGGTATGAATCGGGTAGCCTTAGATCTCGTTATTTTAACAAAATTGCGTCAAAATTGTTGGTTTTGCTCAAATCGCGTATAGATCCGACCCCGGCCAGGTCTAGCTCGACCTAGGCAGGTCAATCTTGACCTCTACCTGGTCTAGCTCGACCTCTGGTGGTCTAGGTTGACCCTCTGTTGACTTTTGTCGCTTAAACGTCACGTAAAGTTACTAGTTTGACCCGAAGTGACTTGTTTTAACTCTCGGACCCTTAAGTTATGGTAACAACTCATTTTGACTTCTGTCCAAGTCGAACTAGACCTACCATGGTCAAGTTCAACCACTTTCCAAACTCATATAGTCGACTTCATTAGCCTTTCGTGTCCATACACGCTTAATCAGTTCTTAAACTTGACTAGTTTTCTCAAAAAGGTGTAATCTTGATCCAATTGGCTAACGTATGATTAAAAGATTTTAAAATAACATATTTGGGCTTTAGTTGGTCGATTTCAACCATTAGGTTGATCTCATCCTCTACTCGTTTCAGTTTCGTAAGCTTTTCGGTTAAAATCTTCGGTTTCAGCTAGTTTTGATTAAATTCGAGTAAAACTTATTTTGGGCTACAAAATGATTTCAAATCAGGTTTTATTGATAAAATAATTTATTTTGAACTTAAGAAAGGACATTGGTGTCAAATCTAGACCCTTGTTTGGTTTATTCGAATTTTGTCAAACATCGTTTTAAAAGTTAAATAAAGACATGTGCACTTAAAGGCATTTATAATAGGTTAAGACTTAAGACCAAAGACTTTCATTGTGACTTGTCATGTATTATTGATAGGTGTTGATTGTCGTGGACTTTGATTGTGCTTTTCGTGCTCTTTCATTATACTTTCATAACACTTTTAAGGTGAGTTTCGTAGCCCCTCCTTTTTTTACAAGTTTTGGGGTAGAAAGTATACTTATTTTTCAAACAGTTTTGTCGATTTATTTTAATGTTCAATACGGAGCCTGTGCGTACAGAGTTACTTGTGCCATTTGACGTGCTTGATTTTGTTTATATGTGTGTGATTTCTGTGTTTATTGTTGTGATTTATGGTTTAGACGTGCTTATTATATGAGTTTGAGACTTGGACATGAGACTTGGACTAAGGCAGGTACCGTAAGGCCGGACTTTGAGACATTGAGTGTAACAACACGATTTTATCACTTGAATTCACATCAACAATGGCGGTTTAGTGTGTGTGTGTGTGTTCTTGGTGTTTGTGTGTGTGTTGAGAGAGAATTGGGATCAAGTGTGTGTTATTCAGATGTAATGATATGTCAAAAGTTATGCCAAGTTATGATTTCTAAGGTATTGAGGGCTATTTATAGTCTAAACTAACCAACTATGCTAATTATCACGACTAGCCCCTCAACCTTAGAAATCATCAATACATGACTTAACAACAAGTAAGTCCATAACTTAAATTACAATGTATCACTAGTTTTGGATTTCTAACATTCTCCCCCTTAGTGATGTATTGTAAGGTTTGAAGTACGTGTTGTTTTGTCTTGTAGGAATGAATTTGATGAGCCCGGTGGTGAAGACAATTGGTGTGTTGAAACAAGTCTTCAAAGCTTTCTCATTGTCTTTGGAGAACTTGATTCAGTCTTGGTCTTGGACTTCTTGAAGTTAAATCATTTGTTGATTCTCAATGTTCTTTTTGAACAGAGAATGATGAGTGTGTGTGTATTAAAAAGATCAGAGTTGTCTTTTAGAATGCGGAAGGTATGAACTTGTCTTGAATTCTTCAATCTTCGAATCTTGAAGTCTTTTCTTTGAAGTCTTGGAATGAATTTTCAGAAATATGTACTCTCCCCCTTGATGTGTGCAATGTAGCTTTTGGTAAAGTGTTGTTGTATGACTTGAAGATCTTTAATTTCATGAAGACTCTTTTTGAAGCTTTTCTTCTTTTGTCTTGAATCTTCAGCCTTTTGTCCTTTGAAGCTTTGATCTTTGTCACATCGTCTTGAACACTTTTGAGAGTAAACATTTCAAAAAGGTTTTGGAAATTCTTTTATGAAAGTAATCATGCTCCTCCTCAATTCATGAGTAATCACAGTCTTTGATTGGAGCATTTTTGAACTTTTTGTAACATCTTAAGTGAACATCCTTTCATTATTGATCTTGATCTTCTTATCCTTAAAATCATTCTAATTTCTTCCTAAATCAAAAATCAATCATACTATTTTCTCCCCCTCATAATGATAATGTTGGGAACCAATGTCATTATGCAAACATTGATTGAATAGAATGTCAAAAGAAATCAAAAGAACCATAGCTCAATGGTGTTTACACAAAGATATATGAAGAACAACTCATCAACCCAAACCATTAATCCAACCCAAATAACCCTATGGGTGACTAAAATGTAAGGTTGACGTTGTTGGTATAAGCATTTTATTATGGTGTTGGTGTTTTCTGTGTTGAGGTGATGAGAAAAGAAACCGGATAAGAATGATCCGTTTGCATTCAAAAATCGAAAGGATTAATGAAATGACCGAAAGAAATATATACCACTTATCGGATTTCCTATGTATCATTGAGAAATGCACAAAGCAAACCTCTAACATAGTTTGGTCTTTTGGCTTTCCAACCTCAAGATTGCTTCAAAGAATGTAAACCATGGTCAGTGTCACCTAAGCGTTCGATAACCATGTTCTACTATCCTTAAAGACTTTTAGGAAAAAAAATCCAAGGTCACAATAGACTTCTTGTTAACTCAATAATTACACAAGTGCAATTATGAGACCTATGTTCAAAGCGGGAAATGATGTTAGCAATGGTAGGATTTTCATTTGATCATCGTGAAATATCAATTAAGATATCACTACAAATGCTCCGACTATATCACAAAGATAAGCATGTATATCACAAAGATATGACGTAAATGTGTCCTAAAGAATGAATAACGATCAAATTAATGATCAATCACTAGAGCTCTAGACACAAAGTGATCAAATGAAGTCGGGGACTGGAGCAGAGTGTCACCCTTTTTCATTATCAACGTCTTCCATATGAAGAGTCAATAGAAATGAGAAAATCTCCTTGAGAAATAAAACAAGCATTTGTTATGAAACACTTGAGTGGTTAGGTAAAGATGTGCATCGCTTCACTGGGTCCATGAAGGCTTCTTCAATACCGAGATATCAACAAATGACATCCGATAGAAATGTGTTTTACCCGGCGATTTGAGAATTTTAGAGAAGGGTATCAATTCTTTTAACCCTTTTCTCACAACATATCACCATAACCTCTCACTTTTCGACTGTACTCCCTCCAACTTAGTTGCACGAATTCATCATCACTCAAAAATACCCTCACTATCTACTGAAAGAAGTGAAAACTCCGGGGTTAGAACTCATCGACGATGATGAAATTCATGGAGTAGAATTTTGAGAAAAACCTAGTCGCTCATGTGAAAACTAAACACCGAACTTCCTTTTGAAAAAAATATTTTGAAAAAATCATCAAATGTGAAAAGAAAAAAAATGTTTAAAAAACACATTTGAAGTTTGAAAGAGTTTTGAAATCACAAACTCCCCCTTAATCTATGCAAAGATAGATCAAAAAAGATTTTCATAGAAAAGGTGGAGCAAAAATGATTTGTTGTGAAATCAAAACAGGGTTTATGAAAAGTGAACTCAATCAATTGTTCAAGATGAGACAACTCAGGAGTACACAAAGGCGTTCAATCCTTTGCTTCTCATATCAACAATTGAGAGTTTTTGAAACAGGTACAACAAAATTGCAATCAACATTTTGTGATACTCAGGTTATCATGATGGAAATCCAACATATTACACATATACATTCATATAAGACCACTTGGAAGTACACAAAGACGTTCAATTCCGCGTTATCTTATATCAATTTAAATGTATAACAACATGAATTAATTTCAACTTTGAAACATAAATAATTTTTCTTTTTAAAACTGGAATGCATACAGAGTATATGCAAGCCATTATGAAATAAATAACACAACTAAGCACGGGTTATACACTGAGTGTGCATAAGCCACGAAGTAATAAATACATCATTTAAGCACGGGTTACATACAGAGTATATGTAAACCACTATGAAGTAGAAAAAAAATTAAGAAAATCTTTTTGTTATTTTTCAAAATTTTATATTTTTGTAAAAAATGAATCAAGAATTTCTTCCATGGTAAAGTGAATCAAGGATCAGGATTTAGCATACCAAGTTTAGAGATTAAGAAATTAAACCTCTTTTCGTCCAGTGGTTTTGTGAACAAATCAGCGAGTTGGTAGTCAGTTCCCACGAAGTAGAGTTCGATGTCACCTTTCTCAACAAGATCTTTGAGAAAATGATATCTCACATCAATATGCTTTGAGCGTGAGTGGTTGACTGAGTTGACAGCAATTGCAAAGGCACTTTGTGAATCACAATAGATAGGGACACGATCATATTTCAGACCATAATCGGTAAGCTGTGTTTTCATCCATAACACTTGAGCACAGCAACTAGCAGCAGCCACATATTCAGCCTCCGCTGTTGACAGTGATACACAATTTTGCTTCTTGGATGACCAACTTACAATCTTATCCCCTAAGAATTGTAAAGTACCAGATGTGCTCTTGCGATCAAGCTTACAACCTGCATGATCTGCATCTGAATAGGCAGTTAAATTGAATCCAGTATCCCTTAGATACCAGAGACCAAGATTGGGTGTACCCTTCAGATAACGAAAAATTCGTTTCACAGCTTGGTAATGTAAATCAGTCGGAGCGGCTTGATACCTAGCATACATACATGTTGCAAACATTATATCTGTAGACATGGTTTGGCTTCTTAGGATCAACAAAACCTTCAGGTTGCTCCACGTAAACTTCTTCTTTGAGTTCTCCATTCAAGAACGTTGTCTTCACATCCATTTGAAACACTGTAAAGTTTCTGAATGCGACATAAGCTAAGAATATACGAATGGCTTCCATTTTTGCAACAGGAGCGAAAGTTTCGTCGAAATCCACACCAGGTTGTTGGCAGTAACCCTTTGCAACCAATCTAGCTTTGTTCCTTACTACAACTCCATTTTCATCCTTCTTGTTCTTGAAAATCCACTTGGTGCGAATTGGTTCTTCTTCCCTTGGATTTGGAACCAATCTCCATACCTTCAGTCTCTCAAACTGAGCTAATTCATCTTGCATTGCTTTAACCCACTCTGGATTACGAAGAGCTTCAGAGACTGTTTTGGGTTCGATGTTACTTAGTGAAAGTGCAACAAGACACTCAATGACTATAGTACGGGTAGAAACACCAGCTTGTGGATCTCCGATGATCTGCTCTGTAGGATGATCTTTGCGCATACGTGACCACTTGTTGTCATGAGGAAGAGGATCTTGAAAAGGTGATTTGAAAAGGTTGTTCTTGAACATTCTTTTGAGAATAAATATCACTTGAAGATGATTCTTCTTGCTCTGTAGAATTTGAAGATGATTCATGATTGTTGTCTGGAACTGATTCATTTGTTTGAATGGGGTCATTGTTCGGAATTGGTTCAATGATGACTTGAGGTTCCTTTTCTTGAATCGGTTTTGAATTGTAGAATTCTTCAAAAAGAATATCTAGCTCTTCACTTGTTGGAGTTGGATATTTCTTGAATTTTGAAGCTAAGGTAGACGTCCTTGAGGAAGCACTTGAAGTACTTGGATCACTAATTGTTGGTAGCAAACTTTCTTGTTCAAATATCATGCCTGACATCTCGTCAAACCAAACATTCATGGTTTCTTGAATCGTCTTTGTTCGACGATTAAAGATGCGATATGCAATCGATGTCTTTGAGTAACCAACAAAGTAACCTTCTTCACCTTTCCCTTCAAACTTTCAAACATTTTCCCGATCATTCAAGGTATAACAGACACACCCAAAAATATGGAAGTAATTGATGTTGGGTTTGCGTTTGTTAATAACCTCATAAGGAGTCTTCTCATGACGCTGATTAATGATGGACCGATTTTGAGTGTGACAGGCGGTGTCAACAGCTTCAGCCCACATATTTAATGGTAACTTGGAATAAGCAAGCATTGTCCTTGCTGCTTCCACCAGCGTACGGTTTCTCCTTTCATCGACACCATTTTGTTGCGGGGTATGGACATCAGAGAATTGGTGAGTAATGCCTTTTGATTTGCAAAATTCATCAAAGATGGCATTTTTGAACTCAGTACCGTTATCCGAACGAATATAGCGGACTGGAAGTTGAAGATTCACTTGAGTGGAAGTGATGAAATCGATCAAAATTTGAGTTGTTTCATCTTTAGAAGCAAGAAACTTGACCCAAGTGTATCTTGAATAATCATCAAGGATAACCAGAATATATCTCTTCCCGTTTCTGCTTTGTACTTTCATAGGCCCACAAAGATCCATGTGAAGCAAATGAAGAGGTGCCAAAGTATGTGGAATTTTCTTTGATTTATGAGAAGTTCTCTTGATCTTCCCAACTGCACAAGAAGGACAGACATGCTCTTTCTTATACTTGTAGTCAGGCAAGCCTACAACAAGTTGCTTGTTGACTAAAGCATTGATGATTTGATAATTTAAGTGAGAAAGCCTTCTGTGCCACAACCAAGAATTTTTCGAAGTAGCTTTTGAAACAAGACAGATATTATCAGTTGGTTGGTTATCATCAAGATTAACTGTGAAAAGATTATCTTCACGATCTTCGCATAGGATATCAATTCCATCTAGAGTTTGGACTTTGCACAGAGATTGTCGAAAAAGAACTTGAAGGTTGTTGTCACAGAACTATCCAACACTCAACAAGTTATGACTCAGACCTTCAACATAATGGACTTTCTTAATGACAATTCCGTTTCTTTCAATATCTCCATAACCTAGAATTGGAGCGAAATTGTTGTTTCCGAAACGAACAGTTCCCATAAACCTTTCAACAAAATTCTTGAGCAATGATTTATTGCCAGTCATGTGTTTTGAACACCCGGAATCGAGTATCCATACACAGATGGTTATTTCCTGCAATCAAAAATTTTAAACGACTTTAGGTACCCACTTAAAGACGGGTCCTTTGTGGTTAGTTAACACAGGCAGGGGGTATAACTTAGGATATGCATACAAACATGCGTTAGAATCAATATGAGCATTAATAAGCACACCATCAATAAGCACATTCGTATAAAAAGTATGCACATTCACATGTGAATTAAAAGTAACATGTTTTGCACTCAAACAAGCTCGACCATTATTATTGTTTACAGCCCCACAAGGCATAGCCTTGGATTTATTAACATTGTTTACTAAAGATGAATTGTTTAAATCAACAGAAACTCTTTTCTTTCTGTTACCAACACTCTTTATCCTCCTCCTTTTCTTCTTTTCCTCAACAGACAATTGCTTAAAATTGATCTTAGGTTCTAATGACTTAGGAACCCATTTGGTCTTTCCACCTGTTGAATTGACACTAAGAAGATTAGAACATCCCTAGTTAGCAAAACGGAGCTAGACTTAGGCACTTTAGAAATTAAACTAGATTGAGAGTTAGACAAAGAAGTATTTGGATTGTCATTTGGATGTTTCACTTTATGATACCTTGGTCTTGGTGAGGTCTCAGCTAGTTTCTTTTTAACATGTTTGTCGGGTTTTGGAGGGTTAGGACTTTTTTGTTCAGTCTTGACAGAAGGGGTAGAACTCTTTTGTTCAGCCTTGACGAGTTTGGGTTTAACTCGTTCTTGGAAGTAATATGATGTTGGAGCTTTGGACATTGATTTTAGTTTTTGAGATTCTCCTTTTATTTCATTTTGAAAATTTATGATTTTGATAGATTCAATCTTTTTCTTAGTTTCTGAGTCAAAAACATATTCTCCCTCCATGAATTTATCAAAATCATCTTTGGTGAATTCATTCGAAAATGTAGAAATATCAGGAATCTTGTTGTCCAACATCATACCACGGGTAGTCTCAGGAATAAGGTCGACTTGGACTGAAGCATCCTTGGTTTCACAAGAAAATTGAGTAGAAGTATCAACACCTATACTAGCACAAAGCTTAGGGTGAACAACTAGCTCATCAAGATTTTCGCATGTGAAAAAATCTATAAAAGTACCATATCAAAACTAAGTTATGCGCAAGATCTTCATCAGATAAATCAGATTGCACATAATTTGCAGCTAAAGAAGTAGCAGTAGTTTGACAAGTACATGCAAAACAGTCAGTCACGGTCTGGGTGGATGAACTTGTAGATGAATCACAAGTAGTCTGAGTGAAATGGTCTACTAAGAGACTGAAATCAGTTTGGGTAGAAACATTCACACAAACTTTCTTGACATCAACAACAAGTGATTCATTTTTCAAATTCGGACTTTGAGACTGTAGATTATGAATGAGTTTTTGTTGAGATTCCACTGTTTGTTGTAAACCTTCTATTTGTTTTTCCAAAAATGTGGATGGAATATACAATTTAGTTGGTTTTTGTGGAGAAATGACAGATTCTTGGTTTTGAAAATTAGACGCAATCTCTTCTAATTCAAAAATTGTTGAATTTTTTGTTTCATAAGAAGTATTGATAGCATCATAATTAATCAAAAATTTATTCTTTTGAATCTTCTCAAACTCATCAGTCTCAAATTCGTCATTCATAGGACGAATGAATTGTTGTACCATACCATGTCTCAAAAATTTCTCATCATACAAAGGTATAATTTCTTCTTTTGCTTTTTGCAATGGAGTGATATTCTCAAAACCCAACTCAAGAAGAAGTTCCGATCTATCAATCTTTGATTTATTGAAATAGACAGTGAAATCCAAAAGAGGATTTTGTTCAACTTTGTACAACTTTTCTTGATAGAAAAGTATATTCTTTTTATGTTCCTCAATTTGTCTTTCAAGGTTTTCAATCTCAATGCCTTTTAAAAAACAATTAAGATTTAAATCAGAAACTTTTCTTTCGAGTTCAATTGTTTTTGGTGTAGCTTCTTGAAGCTTCTTATTCAGAATATCAACATCCATTTGTATTGCATTTGCCCGAAGCCATTCATTGGTCTTTTGAACTTCAAGATCTTGATTGGCTTTTTCAAGATCAAGAATAGTCTTTTCCAAATTATGGTACTTTTCCAATAACTTAAAATCAGGAAACGCATTCATCTCACATTCTTTAACCAACATTTGTTCTTTATGATTTTGAAATTCTTGTTTCATAGCATCATACTCAAAAAGTAGTTTAGAATTTTCTTCAAGAAGTTTTGTATACTCCCTTTCATAGCATCATACTTAAAATGCTATTTTTCAATTTCTTGTTTTTGTTGGCTAAAGAAGTGTAATGATTCGTCAAGTTTTGATAAGGCAATTCTACAAGACTCTTTATCCTTAATTGATGAAAAAGTAGAGTCGAGATTTACCTCATCATCGGGATATTCCGCGTTAATGCTGTCAGCCTCCAGCACTTTGTCTTTGCTCAATGTTGCCATGAAACATACATTTGCAGACAGATCTTTATCTTCATCATCAGTCAGTAAAAGCCACTTGTCATCTTCAGCAATCAAGGCTTGACCGGCTTCAACTTGCTTTGCCAAGAGCATCTTCTGCTTGTAGTATTCATAATTCTTCTTGCGAGGCAGCTTGCAATCCATAGCAAAATGACCAGGAACTCCACAGTTGTAACACTTTTTGTCAAATGTTTTTCCTTTTTCCATGATTTGTTTCTCAGTTTCTGCTTTCTTATCTCCGTTCTTGGAACCAGTTGTTTCACCTTGTTCAAAACTCTTGTGATGATATTGTTCCTTCTTTGGAAATGCACTTGTTGATGAAGTACAAAGATTGTTGTTAGTTGGCCTCGCTTTGAAATACTTTTTCTTGAAATGCTTAGTCACAGCGGCAAGAGCTTGGTAGAATTCATTAGGAACACCATCTCCTGGAGCCAAAAAATCTTCTCCCTCCTCATCAGACGAAGAAACAACAGTCATTTGTCTTTTAAGAGCCTCAAAAACCTTTCTTTTAACAACCAATGCCAAAGGATCAGTAGATACAACTTCTGGCACTTTGTTGAATGAATATTTGCTTAGAACTTGATGCTCATTCAACTTGAAAGATTCATAAAGAGTATGAATGGTGAATTTGGTCAGATCTTGATGTTGCTTGATTTGAGTTCCATAATCTTCCCACTCGGGACCAAGTGCTTTGATAAATTTGATGTTCAGCTCAATTTCAGATTTCTTGACCTTGTTCTTTCTCAGTTCATTGATCACATTGCAAAATCTGTAGTACACGGACTTGAGAGATTCATTTGGTGATTTCTGAAAATTGTCAAACTCAGTTAAGACATTTGTCAGTCGGATTGTTGAGGTTACATCAGCACCTTCCATTTGTCTAGCAACTTCATCCCAAATCTCCTTTGCTGTGTCATAAGAATCAACTGAGCCATAGATCTCATCAGGAAGTGCTTGATACAAGCATGACCTAGCTCTGTTGTCAGCAGTAGTACGATCTCTTTGTTCAGCATTCAGAAGATCAAGAGTCAAAATAGCACCCGTAGTAGGATGACGATGCATAGCAAGTCCATTCATGATTGAATCCTTAAGCATGTGACCATTAGTCTGACGTTCCACATAATCCATGAACCTTTTCTTCCAAACTCCATAGTTACCACGATAAAGAACTGGAGGTCTTGTATCAGTACTCAGAGCCAACGCTTCACGAGTAGCCATTAGAAATTGATTTGAGAATTGAATTGATTTTTGGAAAAATATGAAACGATCTAAAATGAGATAGAATGAAACGATCTAAAGTTGGAAAGATAGAAAAAACGATCTAAATTAATAAAGGAATTGAAACGATCTAAAGTTTGATTGGAAATGAAACGATCTAAATTTGTCTTCAGGAATAAAATGATCTAAATTGAATTTTGGATGTGAAATTCTAAGTATTCTGAATGAATTTGGATAGAGTTTTGGTATGAAATGTAATGGAATGAATTGAGCAAAACCAATCACGAATATCAGTTACCCAAGAAGTAATCAAACCAGGAATTGTTTGAGTGACAGATGAAACGATCTAAAAGAGATCGTTTTGGATTCACCAAAACTGAAACGATCTAAAATGGATCGTTTTGGTTTTTCAAAGTCTGAAACGATCTAAAAGAGATCGTTTTGGATTTCTTCACAGAATTTCACCAAAACTTGATTATTTTCAAGAAATTGAATTGACCAAAACCAATCCAAAGGATCAGTTAGCCACAATCAACTCTTCACACCACAACCACACTTGTCAAAACGATCTAATTTGAATCGTTTTACAAGCCACAATACTGAAATGTAAGTACCAAGGAAAGAAAAACTGAAACGATCTAAAAGAGATCGTTTTAGCTTTACAATGTCGTCTTCAACATCTGAACATGAACAACTCGATTGACGATTTTTAAAACTTCAATATCTTTTGATTTTCTGAGAATTGGAACATGAAACCACTTGCAAACAGTTTGTTTTCACCTTAGCAATGATCCGATTAACACACTTTAGCTTATAACACAACAGAATCAAATCCCAAATTTTAGCGTCAAAAACTCAAAATATGAACTTTTGATCCAGATCGAATTAGAACACGAAACTTGAGAGGATTATGTAATTAACTATGAGAAATCGAACGGTGAACAAACATTTGTGATTTTATGTGATTTGAGAGGTTATTTTTGAATTTTCAGTTATTAAAAAGAAACGAACAAGAACAGGATTAAAAAAAACAGAATTAAAAGGTGATTGTTTGATGAATTGTGATTGAATTCAGTTATGGATCGAGATCAAAACGATGTTTTGCTCTGATACCACATGTAACAACATGATTTTATCACTCGAATTCACATCAACAATGGCGGTTTAGTGTGTGTATATTCTTCGTGTTTGTGTGTGTGTTGAGAGAGAATTGGGATCAACTGTGTGTTATTCAGATGTAATGATATGTCAAAAGTTATGCCAAGGTTATGATTTCTAAGGTATTGAGGGCTATTTATAGTCTAAACTAACCAACTATGTTAATTATCACGATTAGCCCCTCAACCTTAGAAATCATCAACACATGACTTAACAACAAGTAAGTCCATAACTTAAATTACAATGTATCACTATTTTTGGATTTCTAACATTGAGTCTTCGAGACATTGAGTCTATGAGACATTGAGACTTTGAGACATGAGACTTGAGACTTTGGACATATTATGGCGTAACTCTGCTCATTACGTATTGAACTAATACTTGTTTAGACTTTAAAGAATCGACAAAAGAGTTATTTCTTTGACTAGACTTTTTGACTAAAACCTACGAACTCACCAACCTTTGTGTTGACACGTTTGAGTATACTTTTTAGGTACTCAGGCTATTCAGTGATAAGGACTTTCATACTAGAACTGGACTTTGGAGACTAGAGCTCCTTTAATTTTGTCAGACTTTAAGGCTGCATGCCTTGGTTTATTCCTTTTATGGATGTACTTGTAATAAGCTTTCCTAGCATTGTCATGACTTTGAACTCATGTTTTGGGAATATATTCATTATATTCTATTTCATATAGCAGTATCTATATAATTCCATGTCGTGCTGTACTTTTCATGACACATGTTTCCGCCAACGGTGGGGTGTTACACAAGTGATGCGGAAATGACTAGATTTACTGAAGAGGCGAGTAAGTCATCTGAACTGAAGTTAGCTTCTGAACTGATAGGGAATTCTGAACTAAAGTCATTCTCTGAGTTGTAGTCATTATCTGAACTGAAGTCCAATTTTGAGCTGAAGTCATCTGAACTGAAGAAGGGTTCTGAACTGATAATGCCATCTAAATAAGCGATGCTAATTCTGCCAGCAATAGCCCATTTCAGACAAGTCTTTACTGAACATGTCCAGTCTCCAGCAGTAACACTTCTCCAGTAGGAAAAGGGTCCAGTAACAACAAGCGGTGATCCATCAGTTAAGTTCTCCACTAGAGCACTCCAGTGACCAGTCCCTGTCTAGTCTCCAATTGAGTGCTCCAGATTTCAGTTTCCAGTTCCCAAATAAAGTTTGTTTCAGTTCCAAGTTTGTAGGCCCAATAAATAAGAAATGACAACTGTTGACAGGAAGAAGGAAGGAACGTGTGACATCGTTAGTCCTAATGGTTTGTGGGCCCATGTGCAGAAGGAATCTTTCTAGAAGCTTTGCCTGTCCATTTCCTACTGACTAATAAATTAGTGGTTGTCCTTTGCCCATGCCAGCTTTTTGTTTATTTTAATATTATTTCGATTGTAACAACCATCCCAGAAAGGTTCTATTCAAGTCCTTAGAAACGTACATATGCCACTAAATCGGTCAGACAGTCTAATTTATATGAGTTATAGACGTACTTTAGATGTTCATTATGTGCTTATGTGAACTTCAAATTGATCTAAATATTAATATTGTACGACGAGTTCGTGATTAAGTGCAATAATATAATAAGTTCGGTTCGTAAATGTTAAAAGTTCCTAAAAGAGTTCAGCCTAAATTAATTGCAAAATGGTCCTTGTAGTTGTGAAATTTCATTTTTATGGTAAGGTATAAATAGAAAGTGTAAAACCCTAAAAGTTTACTATTCATCATCTCCTACCTCTCTTCACACACTCCCTACACCTTAAAACACACACTAAATTCATCTCCTGATTTTGGTTGGTTTGGGGTGAAATCATTGATATCATTAGCTTCCTTGTAATCATCAAAACGTGTTTCTGTAATCGGTTTTGAGGTAACAACAACAAATCTTATGTTTTGATGAAATTAAAAATAAACTTTTAGACTTGTGTTCTTGATGATTTGGTCGATTTTGATGTCAAAAACGTGTTAAAGATTAATGGGTTTATGTTTAAATAAGTCTAGTAACTGTTTTGTGATCAAATTTGGGTCGTAACATGTCTTGATCTTCAAAACCCGTGATTTTGTTAAGTTCAATCTTATGATTCGTATGCCTGCATCATCAAACGAAATTATCATGCTCAAAACGAAATTAGCTTAAGTTTAGATCCACACCATACGAAATTAACAAATAACTTTGTTCAATATTGAGCCCAAACGAACTTAATGATCGTTTCCCATTGTAACGAATTTATAAGCCCTTTTTCCATCACCCGAAGTTCAGTCTAAGTATCTTCCAACGAAAATAATGTTCGTTTCTCTCCAAACGAATTTTAAATTCGTTTTCATAAATGAAATTTCAAACGTTACTGTCATTAAACGAACTTAATAATGCTTGCGAATTTAGGGGCCATTTTCGTACCCGTTCAGATCATACGAAAATAAAAGACGAATTCGTTTAAGGGGTTCATGCGAAAATAAAGTCAACTTCGTCTAACAGTTCATGCGAATTTAATGGTTAAATTCGTAAGGTTCAATCAAACGAATTTAAGGTCTAAATTCGTTCAGCTCAGTTCAAACAGACTTAAGGCTCACCTTCGTTCAGTTCATGTACGTAAAGTCCAGTTAAAACTATTTTGAGTCAAAACGTTCAAAGGACCAAATCATCAGTTCATCAAGGACATTGTGATTTGAATAATCACTTAGACTAATATATGTACTTCTATATGGTTATTATGTGCATAGGAGTTCGGCAAGGCGTAACTGGATCTCGATAGATATACTTATCTATCTTTGTATTTGTTCACTGTACTAGTTCTCTATATTGTACCAGATCACTGTGAGTTCACTTATTTCCCCTTTCGTACATTTTTAAAAGTTCTTTATCGGGGACTGAAAAGCATGAAAAACTATTTTGTACTTATATATATATATACAGACTTATATATATATATGATCTTGACTGTTCTACGTACTATTTTGAGACAGACAGACTATTTATGTACAGACTATTTTCAGACAGACTATTTATGTTATGATACTTATTTTCTAAATGTGTGTTCTAGATCTTGAATGGGCAGGATCTTGAATACATTCTTGTATGTACTTATTGTCTATGTACGAGACCTATGATTTACTGCTATCAATTCATCTCCCACCTGTTCTGGGAATGGACCGTAGGTATTATGGACAGCGCTGTTAGGGTAGGCCCATCCTCATTCTCCACAGTTCAGGAGAATGCATATTACCTAGACTTATTGATCGCCTGTTCTGATCACATGTTCTGGTCACCGGTTCTGACCTAGTTCATACTTATAGACTATCTGAGTACATGAGTTCCCTGATTTATCATAGCTCGTTATGGCTAAGCGGATTAGCAGTAATAATAGACATACATATTAAGTACATTACATATTCTAAACTATTGCTAATACAACAAGGTACATTTGACAGCCGTACAGACTATATGACTTGACTGTTATACATACCAATACTATGAATATTTATAAAGTACTTTATGTGAATCTCACCAACTACTTTCGTAGTTGACCTTTGAACTTACATGCTTTTCAGGCTAGGTACTAGATCTTTAGCATAAGAGCCTTCCGTTCTAACCTCATCCTTTTGGCGACGGTTCGTGCGTACAAGTTCAGGAGCTACGATGAGACAATTGTTCTGTCCCATGAATTTGACTATTCTGATTCAGATATATTCTGCAATAACAAGTGTACTTTTGTTCTAGACTTAATTATGATCTGATCTGTAATGACTTTGCTCTCTTGATCTTTGATTAATCTTAATGGCTGTGTTGAACTTGTACTGTGTGCATTTGTACTTGTCTGTGCATCCCGTATATTCCGCTTTAGCGAGGTGTTACATCGATAACTACTAGAAAATAGTTTTTGTAGCTATAAATATGGGTTGAATTTCTCATTGTAAAATCATTTTTTGATGTTGAACTGAATGAATTAACAGATCAGCCTCTATTTCTTACAAAAATCTTCGTTTACCTTTATAGATCTTTGATCTTGATGGTTTGGAGTGATCCCTTTTTCTATATTTGTGGTGGTTCGTCCTTTATCACATATAGTGGTGAGATCCAAATATAGTGATCCTTTTATCTGTTTTTTATCAAACATAGTGATAGGCTGGAGTGTTTTCTTTATCCTTGATTCCGGTGGCTTAGCCTTTACGGATCTTGGTGCTGGATTCTTTATCTATCATTTACTTTTATTGTCTTGTTTTGTTTGTTTTATTTCATAAAATCAGAAATTAGAGATAATAGTTGTTATTAATTCCGTTGTGTTTAGATTTGTGTGTTTTTACGCATTAAAATTGGTATCAAAGCCAGGTTTGAAAAAGGTTTCTTAATCTTTTTATTCGTGGGTTTTGTTATCTTGATTGTCGGGTAAGATTCTAAAAAAGGTTTCTTAATCTTTTAGTCGTTGGTTGTTGTTTGGTTTGTTGAGTCAGATTAGATCTGTTGGAGTTATAGTTCGTTTTTTTTAGATCTGTTATTGTTGGTGTTGTTTTGTTGAAGATTAATTGCTTTTTGAAGAAGCTCATAATGCTAGAAGAGATGGACAGATTGAAGATTTCCAAGAAATACTTGGTAGAGTTATTACTCTATTCGAAGATGGTGGTTTAAGGTTGAATAGATAACGTGTTGTAGGTGAAAGAGATGATGAGTCTCAAGGTCCTAGTGAGAATCTGATGATACACCTAGATCTTCTAGTGATTCTGATGAGTCTAATCAATCTAGAAGAAGGCATAGGAGACATAAGGTTGATGATACGAAAGATATTAAGACAGATCCACCAGATTTTGTTGGATCTTCAAACCCTGAAAAATACTTTGTATGGGTTCAGGTGATGGAAGAATAATGGAAATAAAAGGTTATGATGATAAGAAAAGTTTTAAAGTTGTCATTATTAGGTTGAAAAGGTATGCTTCATCTTGGTATGACAATATGAAATCTGAAAAAGAATACAAGGGTAAAAGCAAAATCAACACCTGGTCCAAACTGAAAGAAGTCATGCAGAAGAGATTTGTTCCCTAGTCCTACAAGCAAGATCAGTATCTACTAATGAATAATCTGAAGCAAGGAACTAAAGAAGTCGTGGAGTACATTAGAGAATTCGAGCAACTGAAGACTCAAACTGGTGTAAAAGAAACTGCAGAGCATACTTGATGAGCGTCCATTTTGTGATAAAAACCCCTAATGAAAGGCTTCATTTCTATGCTTAAATTATTATTCCGGAACTATTGGTACTTAATGAATGATGTGTTTATGCAGGTTCACGGAAGATGCGAGAGAGGTTAAATGACATCAAGTGACTCAAGAAGGAAGCCTATGAAGTTACAAGACACAAGGAAGTGATTCGGGAGCCAAACGAATATGCATGAAGAAGAACAGCAGCCACCAGCGCTGCTGGCTTCCATGCCAGCGCCACTGGC
Organism: Erigeron canadensis; assembly: GCF_010389155.1. Classification (NCBI taxonomy): domain Eukaryota; kingdom Viridiplantae; phylum Streptophyta; class Magnoliopsida; order Asterales; family Asteraceae; genus Erigeron; species Erigeron canadensis. The sequence goes on from NC_057764.1 coordinate 10,435,439, forward strand.
CATCAACCAGCGCCACTTTCCCAGAAGAGCCAAGGACCAGCGCCACTGGTCGGCCCAGATCAGAAACTGATTTTTGCATCTATTTAAGTCAAACTAACCGTCAAAACCCTAAGAGAGAGCCGATTCAGCAGCCCTAGCCGCCCAACAACAACCCTAGATCGACTCTGCAGATTCCAAGGAAGTTTTGGAGCTTCTAACACCTTTCGATCTTCATTCTTGGTCTAGATCTTTTATCTATTATTTACTTTTATTATCAAACAATGTCTTTCATCTTTTCAGACTTTGTTATTCCTTTAATAATGCTAGGCTAGTAGGCTGAATACTTGTTTGGATCGATGTGATCATGTAGACGCTCTTTGTTTTACTGTGTTTGTTTAGATTCTGTTAGAGTGTGTTTTACTGTTTATCGTAGATTCATGTTTATTAGTAACTCATGTTGCTTTTCATTTTATATCTGAACATATTAGTTTAATTCTGATGGTTGTCTATGATCATACAATAGGACTAATATGCTAGGACAGAAAATGACTTGTCGGTCCATAACTAGAAGTAAAAAGTTAATCACTTGTAACCGAGGGATCCAGAACCATAGTAACTAGGATGAATTGAACATGAAGCTTAACAATACCAGACACAATCCTTTGCCTTGTAACTGAGCACTGTGGTCACCGGAAGGAATTATATCTCGCCATGGCTTAACGGTTGGGTAATTAAAAGATGAATTAGTAACACAAACTTTACGTCATTAATGCTTAAACAATGAATCTAACGAGAATTTGTTTATAGGGTAGTGTGAGTCTAGCGACAACACTACTAATTAGGCAAAGTGAATCTAAAGAGAATCTGAGCCGTGATGAAGTTTCCAACAGACTAGCAAACCAGTAGGATAGTATTTGGTCGTACAATGAGATCGGAGATGCCAAACAAGTATTTTAATTTAAATACTGCTAATAGCTTTTCTCAAATATTTTCAGGTTAGCCTCTCGATGAAACGCGGTTGCGGCTAGATTTTTATTTTTTCTGTTAAAAGTATTAGTTTATTAGGAGTTAGTGACAAACCCCCAAAAAAAACTAGAATTATACATACTACTAAATTACACTGACCGGGTGGTTCTCTGCTCGTTACGTGTGTTTAGGTCAGATAGTTACTTGTACAACATAAATTTAAAGACAAGAATAAAAACGACACGCATCAATACTATCACCAGATTCCTTGGTGGGTTGAATGCATCCATTACTTAGAAGATAGAATTGCAGCCCGTCTGGACTTATGAAGGTACTTGGAAACTGGCCATCTAGATTGAAAAGCAACTGAAAAGAAAGGTCTAGTACAAACCTTTCACTAAGGTTTCTTCGAGTTCTAGTCAACCAGTTTTGAAGCCAGTGCAACTAGTCCACAGTCCTTCAGGGGCAAGGAGAAGGAAAATGGAGGATCAAAAGAACCAGTTAGAAGAAAATGTTTTAAATGTCATGGTTTTGGTCACTTCCAGGCACAATGTCCCAACCAACAAGCACTAACTACTAAAGAAATTGAACGCTTACTAGATGTAGAAACTGAAAAAGGTGAACCAGCGTAGGATGATGTTGGTGCAGATGTTGGAGAAATTCTGCTAGTCAAAAGAGTAATGCATGCTATTGAAGCTGAAGCTGATGTTCCCCACAGAGAGAATATCTTCCATTCCAGATGTATTGTTAGAGGCAAGGTGTGTGATCTGATCATTGACGGTGGAAGTTGTGTTAATGCGGCTTCAACTTACATGGTAGAGAAACTGGAATTGCCTACAGTGAAGCATCCCCGTCCTTACAAGTTGCAATGGCTTAGTGAATGATCTAAGGTAAAAGTGAATCGATAAGTTACTATTCCTTTTTCCATTGGATCTGTTTACCAAGATAAAGTTGTTTGTGATGTTGTTCCTATGGATGTTTGTCATATTTTATTGGGTAGACCTTGGTTATTTGACAATTATGTATTTCATAATGGTCGTGCAAATTCTTATTCCTTATTTGTAAGTTGTAAGAAAGTCACTTTCACTTCTCTAAAACCCAACGGGTTATTGAAAGTTAATAAGAAAGACCAACCCAACAACTTTTTGTTTATGTCCGAAACTGAAGTTAAAGAAGAACTCACTGGAGGTACTTCTATCATGATGTTATTGGTGGTAGAACGTACTGAAAAAAAGGAGTTTACTAGAGTCCCCAGTCTCCTGAAGTCTCTACTAAAGGAATTTACTTATGTTTTACCAGAAGACCTATCTGAAGGTTTGCCGCCAGTTAGAGGTATTGAACACCAGATTGACTTGGTTCCAAGCTCAATTCTTCCTAACAAAGCTGCTTACAGATGTTCACCAACTGAAGCAAAAGAATTGCAAAGGCAGGTAGATGAGTTGGTTGCCAAGGGTTTCGTGAGAGCAAGTATGAGTCCTTGTTCAGTCCCAGCTCTCCTGGTCCCAAAAAAATATGGTTCAATGAGAATGTGTGTTGACAAGAGCCATAAATAATATAACTAATAAGTATAGATATCCCATTCGCAGATTGGATGATATGCTTGATGAGTTACATGGCTCCAGTGTGTTTTCAAAAGTTGATCTCAGAAATGGTTATCACCAGATTAGAATGAAAGATGGAGATGAGTAGAAAATTGCTTTCAAAATTAAATGAGGCCTTTATGAATGGTTAGTATTGCCTTTTGGTTTATCTAATGCTCCCAGAACATTCATGAGACTGATGAATTAAGTTCTCAGACCACTTATTGGTCAGTTTGTTGTTCTTTACTTTGATGATATTCTTGTATATTCTAAAACTGAAGCTGAACATGTTAATCATTTGAGAAATGTGTTTGATTTATTGAGAAATCACCAGTTATAAGGTAACCTGTAGAAATGTGATTTTATGGTGGAGAGTGATATTTCTTGGTTATGTGATGTCAAAAGAAGGTATTTCCATGGATCCTTCCAATGTAGAAGCCATCAGATCTTGGCCAGTTCATACCACAATCACTGAACTAAGAAGTTTTCATGGACTGACATCTTTTTATAGAAGATTTATCAAGAGTTTCTCTACAGTTGTGGCTCCAATCACAGATTGTCTGAAGAAAAGTGTGTTTGACTTGCTTAAGTCAACCTAGTTAGAATTTGAGTCACTGAAGGAAAAACTCAGTTCAGCTCCAGTTCTATCTTTGCCAGATTTTGATAAATTATTTGAATTAAAGTGTGACGCCAGTGGAGTAGGTATTGGTGCAATTCTGGTACAGGTAGGGCGTCTAGTGGCATATTTCAGTGAATAACTTAACAGCTCAAAACTGAAGTATAACACTTATGACAAAGAGTTTTATTCCACCATTCGTGCTATCACTCACTGGTCACATTATCTGAAGCCAAAAAAGTTTGTCTTATTTTCTGATCATGAAGCCTTGAAATATATTAAAGTTCAACATAAGCTTAATTCCAGACCTGTAAAATGGGTGGAATTTTAACAATCTTATTCTTTTGTCTTTAAACATAAAGATGGAGTAGCTAATGTTATTGCTGATGCACTTTCTAGAAGATATTCATTGTTATCAATCCTGGAATCGAGAGTTCTTGGATTTTCTTTTATCAAGGAGTTGTATGCTGCTGATCCAGACTTTGCTGAGCGTCTTACCGAAACTAACCAGAAAGGACCATTATGTTAGTGCATGATTCTCAGTAACATGAGCATTCTAAATATGTGAAGTATATTTATTTATAAGTTAAAGTCTTGTAATTATCTTGTAATTACCGTTTGTCCATAATATTACCTTGGCATATTTTGTTGAGCCAATTAGGATCCATTTATGTTTATATGTTTGTTTATTATTTGTATTTTGCAGGTTTTAGACATAACATGTAAAGAGTCATTAAGTAAATATTGTTTCTGCGTTTAACAGCAGTTGAGATATTAAGTTAATGTACTTCCAAATGGAAGTTAAGATAATTCTGTTTCTGCATATTTACAGCAGTATAAACATTATCTTAAGTACACACTCCCAATAGGTAATATAGACGACGTTGTTTCTGCGTATTCACAGCAGTTGAAATGTTGTCGAAGGCTAATGCTAGTTCTTCGTATATTCACAGCAGTTAAAGCATTAATTGAGTTAATTTCGGTTCTGCGTTTTGACAACAGTAAAGACATTAACTCAGAGTACAATGTCGGTTCTGCGTCTTGATAGCAGTAGAGACATTTACTTAGCATATCCTAAGTGTTATTTGAGGGTTCTTAGGAACGAGCAAAAGTTTTTCTTGTTCAGGTAAGAACACTCAAAAGGTCATTTAAGAGTTTCTAGGAAACAAGCAAAAGTATGCTTGTTCTCAAGAACTCTCAATTGGTTTCAGAGTTTCTGTGGAAACAAGCAAAAGTATGCTTGACCACAAGAACTCTCCAACGTTTTGTGTGTTCAGGGAAACACGCAAAACAGGCCAAAACCCTAATGGGCCTTGACCAAGAAACACGCAAACCTATTGGGCTTTGCGTGTTCCTCAAACACGCAAATGGCAATTTGCGAGGCCACACCTATATATATGGGTGTATGTTCTTGTGTGATCCAATAAGAGTGTAGAGAGAGAGAAACGAGCAAATTCTAGAGAGAGAAAACCAAGAACACGCGTGGTTTGTCTTGTGGGTGATACTCGTCTCGTGCACGAACCGTAAACACACACCCCGCCCCCGAGCGGCTCGTAGATTTAGATTACCACGTGTTTGGTCAAGTGAATCCGGAGAGCCGTTCCCCCGAGTGTTTATATTCACGCAAAAAGATATATATATATATATATATAGTGTTATATATATCATCTAAAGGTTGATATAAAAACCGTGGGTTATCTCGAGGAATTTCCGCACCTCGACATATCCTTAAGTCGATCTCAGTTTGATAGAAGTACAAGACCCGAGGGACTTACAACTAGTATCCAGAGTCACAGGTTTTTTATAACCTTGGTTAGAGATTGACAACGGTTTTGGTTATCCCTTTGTTTGCGTGTTAGTACAGTTTATATGTAGTGATAGGGTCATACTTATTTTGCTAGTTTGTTTGTTGGTTAACCAAGATGTGGCATGTCGCATCGTTGGAATTAATATGGTACTCAACCATATTACTTGTATTAATTGTTTGATGTTGATATAAAGTTGAAACGGGGTAACCCTTTACCCAAAAGATGAAGATTATTCTTTGGGCACATTTTTGAAATAAAGGTTCAAACTTGTTCCCAAAAAATTGATTAATCTAAATCCTAGTAACACTTTCTCATAGTTTCGTCGATCCTTGAGCAATATCGGGTTCGGGATCTAAGAAATTGTGTAAAAGTGGTGTTTTGTGTGTTGTTGAAAGTGTACTTTGCATGTTTCTTGAGCATTGTACCTTTCATGCGTGTTTCGTTATTACCAAGGCATTTGAGTGTTTTTGTGTTTTGCTTGTTCTTGAAACTTTGAGAGTTCTTGAGATTTTGTATGTTTCTTAAACTTTGTGTGTTTCTTGAATTTTGCGTGTTCCTAGGCGTGCTTGTTCTCACACTTTGCGTGTTCTTGTACTTTGCGTTTTTCTTCATTGAACATTATATACAATGGCCGCAAACTATCTTAACCAATTAATACTAATAGATCATGAGACCGGTAAGGGTAATTCACCACCTAAACTGGTGATCATTGACCAATATTTTTCTTGGAACGGTCGTTTCGAATCCTTTATGCAATTCACTGATATTAGAATGTGGACTTGTATGACAGAAGGATATAAAGCCCCAACATATGAGGACAGTGGTGTTACCAAAGTATATGCTTATCAAGATATGACCGAATCTGATAAAAATTATATGAGGCAGAGAAAAAGGCACTATCATGTTTAAAAATGTCATTGCCACAAGATATATTACATCTATTTAACGGATTCAATACATCAAAAGAATTTTGGTTAGCATTAAAAAATCACTGTGAAGGGGATGAAACACTTAAAAAGAATAGAAAAGACCTTATAAAGCATCAGTATAATGTATTTAATGGGTTAAGAAGTGAAAACTTATATCAACTAATTACACGATATTATCATTTGCTAGCAGATTTGCAAGCATTTGAGGTTACGTATTCTGAGGAAGAGAAGGTCGAGAAATTTTTGAGCTCTTTACCTGAAAAGTGGAATCATTACATTACCACTTTGCAAGAGAAAACAAATTTCGGCGGCATGTCTTTAACTTAAATAGTTGCTAAGTGTAGGGGACAAGAAATGAAACTAAAAGAGAGGGAAGCAGGATATAATAATGCTCAGATTCCTGAGCTTTATTACGGTAGGCCTACGATCAACGTAAATCCAAGTTCCACAGAAGGAAGCACAAAGGCATTCTTGAGTGAAGATGTTGACTTACAAAAGATCTCGGTTGACTTTGAAGGGAACATACGTCTTGTTTCAAGTCATAGTGACAATTCAGGCAATCGTGGATATCCTACCTCCAGTGCTAGTTCCACCGTGCCTATAAGTGTCAAATGTGCGGAAAGTCACTTATCTGTTCTTGCGTCATTTGTGACATCATATGAATAGTTTATGCAAGGAAAGGTTCAAGACCCTAGTCTTATAGATGAAGACTATGAGCAAATTGATCCTTTGGACTTAGAAGAGATGGATCTGCAATGGCAAATGGCTATGCTGACTCTTCGAGCTAAACGGTTCTATCAAGAATAGGGCGAATGGTTGTGGGTTCCAAGCTTGGCTTTGATAAGTCAAAGATAAAGTGTTACAATTGCGAGGGTTTCAGACACTTTGCTAGGGAATGCCAGAGACCTAGGAAGGATGACAGGTCTATTGTGACTAGTCAAAACTTCAGCTAAGGTGGATCAGCAAACCCTCCAAATGCTCAACAACGAAGATATTTTCAAGGATCAAGTTCGAATGTTAATAACTCTTCTCAACAAAAAAGTTATTGATGTGCAAAATCGAGCTTTAAAATTTATATCTAGAAATACCTTGAACTCACTACTACACACTCTCGGGCAGTGGACCAGTTCGTATGCAATATAGTAAAAAGTAAGTCCGAGTTCGTTCGCAGGGATTGGTTCGAACTATTTGTTTAGTAAAGCAGTTTGGAAAACGGGGTGTTACTCAATATCTCCTTTTGACAATTAAATTAAATTCAATTTGAAAAACAAAGATCATATAAAAACAGAGAAACTTTAGACAATATAACTAGAGGTCATCCGCCTTGACTTCACTCGACTTCTAGTGTGATTGCATTTAATTAAGACCAAATTCATTTGAGCTGAAAAGACAATCATGAAAAGATAAAGTGCTCATGTGGTATCACCAACCATGAACAAATCACCAAATCACCTAAAATACTAGTCAAATTACCCAAGCCGGTACTACCGGTTCCAAGACAACTTTTCCAATAATTAGTTTAACTGACTATCAATTTACCAATTGAACCTATGTAAAAATAACGTGGTACCACCAATCGTTACAAATTACGTTGACAAAATAATTCTTTTATTAAAATGATATTCACTATCATACCATGAACTAGTGATAATTGCTTATAGACAAACAACTATTTTAAAATCACATATCAATTCAACTAGTACCACCAACGGAGAATTAATATACAACCAATATCATAATAATTATTTAAAAGAATTTAATCATCAAGATCTCAGAACAACGATATATAAATCAACTATTTGAATTAAAAATATTGCAATCACATCATTCGTCTTGTTACACATCAAGGTGGATGATTAAACGTTTAGCCACTCATGATCAATTCAAAATAATAAATAAAATGAAAAAGAAACATGATGTACCAATCGTTTAAGAAAATGGAAAATTGCAAGAAAATAAAAGTAGATACGATCTAGATGGATGCTCGTGAATCTTCAATGAATCCGCCTAAGAAAACTTGCTTGTAGATTGAAGAACCCTTGTAGAACAGCTCCTAGAAAGATTTTTGATCATTTGGAAAATAGGGTTTGTTTTCTATTTATACTCCCACGATATCAGATGCAAAAGTTGGTCCACGACTTCAGATCCCGTGCACCCGCTGCGGCGCAGTGGGTTGTGACGTCCATTCACTGCGGCGCAGTGAAGGCCTTTGACTGGGATCTCGTTGACTTCCTACCGACTGCGGCGTAGTGGCTATGGATTACTCCCACTGCGGCGCAGCCCAAATCTGCGTCTTGAATTCTTGTTCTGTTGACTGTGGTGCAGTCTCTCTTTTGCAATCCCCACTGCGGCGCAGTGGGGTAAATCCACTTCGAGGCAGTGGATGTGGACTGCGGCGCAGTGGACTAGGTACATCCCCACTGCGACGCAGTCATAAGCATGTGAACAAAATTCTTCTTTACGATCTTCAAACTTGCTGAACCTCGCCATCTCTTCCACTTGAAACAACTCTTGGTAATACAAATCAACTTATAGGCCAATAAATCTTCCGAAAATGTAACAAATGAACGCGTAACCTGTTTAGAACCTGAAAACACTAACAAACACATAAACGCGCCAAATGCACATAAAATCGACTTAAAATACATAATAAAATGGCCAATAATGATGTGGGAGATGGTTATGAATTGGTCACATCAAATCCCCCCACACTTGAGCATTGCTTGTCCTCAAGCAAATCCAGAATTTAAGTAAAAGCATTCCTTGACAATCAATCTATCAAAACAAGTGACAAGTATCAAAAGGAAGCAACACCAAGCATGTCAAATGACAAAAAGTGGGTGAAGCAGTTTTAATCTTAAATGAAAACCCGAAATGTTTGATACCTGAACAATCCGCAAGCCACAATAACTAAACTAAGCATAAATGAAACAAACGATCCTTTCAATATCATTCTACTCCAACAAACTTACTTTAGAGGTTGAATGTTAGGTCGAAAATCGACTAAGTATAATTTGTTCAAAATAGTTGAGGCTCAGTGAAGAAAGCTTGCTCAGGATTCTGAAGTCATTCAGAATAAAGCTCACTGAAGCTTCACTTCAGATTCAGAATCAACCAACACTGAAGACGTTCAGACGAAAGTCAAAGACTAAAGACTGAAGAAGAAGATCATCTCAGAAGAAGAGCTCAGAGAAGATCTTACCTGAAGTTGAATCTGAAGAGGCTCAGTGAAAAAGTACTTACAACACTTTTTCACTGATTACGAGGAAAGTCTTTTTGCAGCTTTAACTACCTTTACCCGGTTAATTACTATCAACCTGGGATTGGGAAAGTTTTAGCAAAAGGTTGGGAATAAAGTATGTCAAGTCACATCAAAGAAACTTACATCCAACCATATTTAGTACGGCATATTGCCATGTCATCAGGACATGTTTGCCTATAAATATAAGACTTCTCACACTTGCAATACAGCTTGGAACTTTGGCAATTGCAACGTGTGATATTACTCTAAGTATTCTTACGAGTAATTCCTCGTCGCATAGATTATTTGTATTTCTGGGGTTGTTTAGATACTTTCACAAGTGTGATTATCTTTGTTTCGCAACAACTCTTGTATTTTGTTTATAACAATAAATAAAATACATTGAAAAATACATCTCGACTCATTGCCATAATACTTGATTGTACTTAGTAATTTACATAGTTTCAAGCAATTATATTTTATTACTCTTATCCATTATCTGGATCGTAAGTCTAACTAGTCATGTCTAGTTTTGATTTACTTGTCAGTCGGGTTTCTTGATATAACTTGTGACTATTATTGTCTAACCTTATATTTTGTTATATCTTGATCTCTTGTACATCTTGTTAGGTGGACTTACATTTGGTATCAGAGCCTCCCGGGTTAAATCATTAAATTGTTATACCTGTTTTGATCCTACAAGATGTCTGGAACCGAACAACCAAACCCTAACCCAAATGCCAATATGAATCAAAATCCACCACCTCCACCACCAGTTCAACCCAGTGTTCATGTTCACTTTCCAAACAATCCGGTACCTAAATTTAATGGAAATAGTGACACGTTCATTACTTGGAAGGCATGTATGCTCAAGTACATCGCTGGTGTTGAAAGACACTTGACCACCATTCTTGTTGAAGGTCCTTATGTTCCCATGAATGCATCAACTGTAGTCTTTAATCAAGATGGGACCCCTAGGTTAACACCCAAAGAGAAAGATCATTGGTCAGAAGAAGATCATCGTTTGGCTGACCTAGATTCTAAATTACAAAACATGATTCTCTTTGCTGTCCTAGAAAGTTTGAAACCCACTCTTGTTTTACTTGATAATTCTAAGTTGATGTGGGAAGAATTGCTAACACAATTTGAAGGAACAAAGGAAACAGTCACCACAAGAAAAGTCTCTTTGAATAAAAAATATGAAGCATTTTTTGCATTACCAAATGAATCTTTAACTGAAACATATCTTAGGTTTACAAATTTGGTCAATCAATTAAAAGCTCTTGGTGTCACAAAAGACAAAGAAATTTTGCTTGAAAATTTTTGTGATATTTTACCTTCAAAATGGGAAAATTTGATCATGGTGTTAAGACAAGGCAACACCCTTCACAGCCACACTTTGGCCTCTCTGTATGGTGCTTTTAGATTCACTGAGGAAAACAAAGCAGAGAGAGTTGTGGCTGAGCAAGATGCAAATAATCATTCATCCACCAAGTCAGCTCTGGTTCATTATTCTGAACCTCAAGATACTGCCCTACTATCTTCTGAGAGTGATCAGTCTGACTCTGTGAAGAAGATAGTAGCTAAACTAATGAAAGTTGTTATTTCGGATTATGCAACACATGAATGTGATGAGGATGATGATGATGATCTGGTTGCTATGATTGCCAAAACCTTTAATCGTTTTAAATTTAAAACCAAAAGAAATGGCAAACAATTTTCTTTAAACAACACTGTTGATAAGTCCAATCTTGAATGTTTTAAATGTGGAAAGAAAGGACATTTTATGAAGGAATGCAGATCATCACAACCTTCCTCATCACATACTGCCCCTAACCACTCTATCTTTCAGAAGCCAGATGATGGGTACAAAGCCAAGTACAAGAAGCTTAAAGCCCACATGGCGATGATGGCACAAGAAGAATCCAACAAGAATAGCTGTATGGTAGCAGACACTGAAAAATGGGAGGATTCTGACGTGTCATCTGATGATGAAGAAGAAGTAAGGAATATGTGTTTCATGGCTCTTGAAGATCAAAGTCATGTTGTTAAGTCTGATGTGGAATCTGGTCGTTGGGTGGATATTATCATGAAAAAGGTTAGTGAGTTTGGTTTTGAGAATGATGAAGAACTAAAACTGGATCTTTTAGTTCGAATTGAGGCTGACATATCATATGTTGAGACTGTGTGATCAGAAAGTATTAAAAATTTTGAAATAAACTCTTCTGAACTGAACGCCAGTCAGGCCAGATTGAAAGAACTAAAAGATGTTCACTTGACCTTGAAAAGTTATCAGACAATGGTTTCAAAATTAGAATTGGAAAAGGAAGAACTGAAAATCATTTTAGAAAAAGAACAAAAAATAATAAAATCTTGGATGAAATCACCTTTTTCCAGAAGCTACCATAAAGAAAACTTTTGAGAACCAAAGAATCGCCTATGGCACTGGTGATCTTCATCTTGCTTCCGTAATAACTGATCTTGATGCTCTTCCAAAAGAAATGAGACCAGAAATTGTTTTTAAAGATCTTGGAAAATTAAAACTGATAACTGATCAAGCCCAGGAACAACCTGAGGGCAAATTTGAAGCATGTCAGACCAGTGCTTCAGACAAGAAGGCTAAATCCAAGAAGCCTTCCCCTAAATCTTCAAATCAGGTTTCCAAGAACCAGAAAAAGAAGAAAAATGTCATCTCTGCTGAGTCTTCTACCTCAGATTCTGGTAGAGCTCAGGTGTCTAATCAAGAATCTATTTTGTTAAGGATTGAAAGTCAATTTCAAAATTTGGCTAGGCAAGTGCAAAGCTGTAATGCACGATTTAAAAATGTTGAAAGCACTCCCCAAAATCCCAAACAAAACCCAAAACCTTTTTCAAAGAAAGTTAAACAAGAAAAGAAAAAATCTGAGAAGAAAAAGGTTTCTGAAGTCGTTAAACCAACTGTTTTTGTGTCATCAGAAATTATGACTGAAATTCCCTTGGATCCATCTGTTCGCCATATACCAAAGAAATCTGAGGCTGTTCAGGGAAAGTCTAGTGAACCCATCAAAAGATGGGTTCCCAAAAGGAACTAATCTTTGTGTATGTGCAGGGTGACCGCAAAAAGAACACTTGGTTTCTTGATAGTGCTGCTGGCAGAACCATGACTGGTCACAAATCCCTGCTAGAGGAATATAGGGTGCAAGAAGGGCCCTCAATAACTTTTGGTAATGACGATCATGGACAGACTGAAGGATATGGTGTTGTGAATAACGATCAGGTCAAATTCACAAAAGTTGCATATGTGAATGGTCTGAAATATAATCTGATCAGTGTCAGCCAACTTTGTGATGAATCCGCCTAAGAAAACTTGCTTGGAGATTGAAGAACCCTTGTAAAACAGCTCCTAGAAAGATTTTTGATCATTTAGAAAATAGGGTTTGTTTTCTAATTATACTCCCACGATATCAGATGCAAAAGTAGGTCCAGGACTTCAGATCCCGTGCACCTACTGCGACACAGTGGGTTGTGACGTCCTATCACTACGGCGCAGTGAAGGCCTTTGACTGGGAACTCGTTGACTTCCTACCGACTGTGTCGCATTGGCTATGCATTACTCCCACTGCGGTGCATCCCAAATCTGCGTCTTGAATTTTTGTGCTGTTGACTACGACGCAGTCTCTCTTTTGCAATCCCCATTGCGGTGCAGTGGGGTAAATTCACTTCGAGGCCGTGGATATGGACTGCAGCGCAGTGGACTAGGTACATCCTCACTGTGACGCAGTCATAAGCATGTGAACAAAATTCTTCTTTATGATCTTGAAACTTGTTGAACCTCGCCGTCTCTTCCACTTGAAACAACTCTCGGTAATACAAATCAACCTCTAGGCCAATAAATCTTCCAAAAATGTACCAAATGAACGCGTAACCTGTTTAGAGCCTGAAAACACTAACAAACAAATAAACGCGCCAAATGCACATAAAGTCGACTTAAAATACATAATAAAATGGCCATTAATGATGTGGGCGATGGTGTTGAATTGGTCACATCAGTTATCAAGGTTCCAAAGTTGATAGTCCAAACTCTAGCACCCAAAGTGGGTCAAGAGCTTTGGTAGTTCAACAACAAGCAGGATCTTATGACTGGAAGAAGCCGACAATGCCAATCTTGCTGAGATTAGGTCTGATGTGTCTTCAAATTCAGAATCCGAGATTTCAGAAGGTGATGATGCTAGAGCATTCAAGAATCATGAAAAATCATTAGTTGTGAGCAGTTCAAACAAAGTCAAAGTTCAAAAGACCTAATCGGGTCAGATGAACTTCATGACAGATTTAACTATCACAAAGAGTCCAGTTTCGGTAGAAAGGACTGATAAAATGTGGAATATTGATACATGATGTTCCATTCATGTGACTGGAGATAGTAGTATTTTGTCAGACTTTGTTAAGATTTTTGATGTTCAGGTTAACTTTGCCGGATCTGCAAAAGGAATTGCCACTGGTCATGGTAAAGTGAACATCACAAATCTTTGTCTTGACAAGGTGTTTCATGTTGAGCCTCTTAGTCAAAACTCTGTGAGTGTCAGACAAATGCATGATGTGTGTCATGAATGGGACAGGGATCATGAAAATGTTCCTCATTTAATTCCAGAGGCTTCCAGGGTTGATAATGAATCAACAAGCGGAAGAGTTTTTCTAGAAGAAAACAAGACATTACATTTGAGACACTCAAAGTCTACTCCATTAAAGCCTGTGAAAACAATGACAGAAGTTTTGGAAAGATTTTCTTGCATAGAAGAGATGACTGAGTATGGAATTCCCATTACTAAAGAGAATCTCAGAAAATTGAAGAAGAAGAGGAAAAACAAGAAAATTTCTTGCTTTATATGTCGCGAGAAAGGTCATTCAGCTAGTAAATTTCCAAGTAAGGGATCAAATACTATGTTATATACAAGCAATGATGATCAATCTTCAGACAACTTATCCAGGCTTAATGAGAGAAATATGAGAAGTAGTTCTCAGAAAATGAAGGAAAAAGATATGATGGAAGAACAATACAAGAAATCAATCGGAGATCTTGTTGGTTCTTCTCAAAAACTTTCCATGCACGCCTCATCTACTCAAGGAACAAGAGTTTTTGACAAGAAATCAGTCTCATCTAACTATGCTTCTACAAGTAAAAGATCAGAGAAGTCTGACAGTAGATGGCCACAAACTCATTTAGAGTTAGATCATCTGCTAAGCCTACAAAATATCACTGCACATATTATGATCGATTTAATGGAAGATGTGGAAATGATTTCAAATCAACTTCTCAGAGCTATCATGTTGGTGAATCATCTAATGCTTCCCACAAGAAGAAGCATCAAGATGATTCGAATCATTTAAATCAGATCTTGGGAAAAGGAGGTTGGGGAGAATTTGCATATCGTGATGATTCAAGAAGAATCCGGACAAAAAGGGTCTGGGTTCTAGACAAAGAAAATGAATTCCTTTCATTCGTGCGGAGAACATAGTCAAGGAAGGTCATGTTATATTTGTAATCAGTGACTGAGTTCTGGGCACACCTTTTTAGATAACATAGTGGGTTATCGTACTTCTTTTGTATTCTCTTTTTTGTAAATCATGGTGCAAGTCTCATGAATGTTGATTTATAAGTTATTTTGAAAGGAACGTTTTTGAGAAAAATGAGTATATATAAAGTATTACTTTATTTTATGCTTGTTAATTAGTCATTTGTGTTAACATGATTATTAAGCTAATAGATGTTATTCAATGATGAATATGCAATGTTGATTTACTTATAATGGTTACACTAAGGCCTTTGATCGATCACGTTTTGAGTTTTTAGTCCAGTTGACTGGAATGAGAAACCCTTAGTTTCTATCTCTCAAGAACCATCTTATAGTCAGAAAAATGCAACACAAAAATAAAATAATGGTTTAAGCGGGAGTCGTTACTACAAGAGAAATGACTACCAAATATGGCATTTAAGTTTACTCACTTGCTAACTCCGATCTCTTCAGTAGTAATTGCTTCCTTTAGAACCTATTGCATGTATCTGACTATGGATGTTTATTCTAAGGTTGGTTAGAGTAACTTTATTCCTAAGATTACTATGATTGACTTTTAAATTTCATGCTTAGTAGAGTACATTGCATATGCCGGACTAAGCATGACTATTATAAGATTTCCAGCATTATGAAAAAACAAATTGATGCCAGAGCTGAAGGACCATTCAAAATTCTAGAGAGATATGGTGAAAATGCAAATAAGATTAAGTTACCTAGAGATATGGTAGTTTCAAGTACATTTATTGTTAGTGATCTGATGCCTTATCTGGAGGATGAGTACCTCGAGGTCTTGAGGACAAGTCCCTTTTCAGAGGAGGAGAATGATGCGGAAGTGGCAAGATTTACTGAACTGGCAAGTAAGTCATCTGAACTGAAATTAGCTTCTGAACTAATAGGGAATTCTAAACTGAAGTCATTTTCTCAACCGAAATCAATTTCTGAACTGAAGTCTATTTTTAAGCTGAATTCATTTGAACTGAAGCCATGCTAATTCTACCAACAATAGCCCATTTCAGAAAAGTCTTTACTGCCAAAAGGGTCCAGTAGCAGTGATCCATCAATGAAGTTCTCAACTGAAGCACTCCAGTGACCAGTCCCAATCTAGTCTCTAGTTGAGTGCTCCAGATTCTAGTTTCCAGTTCCCAAATAAAGTTTATTTAAGTTCCAAGTTTGTGGGTCTAATAAAGAAGGAATGACAGCTATTGACAGAAAGAAGGAAGGAACGTTTGACAACATTAATCCTAATGGTTTGTGGGCCCATGTGCAGCAGGAATCTTTCTAGCAGCTTTGCCTGCCCATTTCCTATTGGCTAATAAATTAGTGGTTGTCCTTTGCCCATGACAGCTTTTTGTTTATTTAGCTATAAATATGGTTTGTATTTCTCATTGTAAAATCAGTTTTTGATGTTGAGTTGAATGAATTAATAAAGTAGCCTCTAATGCTTACAAAAGTCTTCATTTACCTTTATAAATCTTTGATCTTGGTGGTTTGGAGTGATTCCTTTTTCTATATATGTGGTGGTTCGTCCTTTATCAAATATAGTGGTGAGATCCAAAATCTTTGATTCCTTTAGCTGTGTTTGTGGTGACTCGTTCTTTATCAAACATAGTGGTGGGTTAGAGTGTTTCCTTTATCCTTAATTCCGGTGGCTTAGCCTTTACGAATCTTGGTGGTGGATTCTTTATCTATCATTTACTTTTATTGTCTTGGTTTGTTTGTTTTATTTCAGAAAATCAGAAAATACCAAAAATAGTTGTTATTAATTACGTTTTGCTTAGATATGTGTGTTTTTACGCATCAGTAAGTCTCTTAAAAAAATTTTAACGACATCTTTGATCATTATTGAGTTCGTTTTTCATAGTGATCTCAACATGAAACTCGTATAACAACTGTAAACCAGAGGTGCGTACGATCTCTCCTTATCCGACTAATCTCCACTATGGTTTGGATAAAAATCACGTTAGTATTATGATAGCATTTTTCACAAGGTAATGATGACGTATACACATACCTACATACGTTAACATTGAAATAAGTTGATATAATTGTATGTCTCAAGTTAGTCGGTTGTAGAATTGTATGTCTCAAGTTAGTCGGTTGTAGAGGGGTGAATACAACTTAATTCAATTTTTATAAGCTTTTTGAAAAACCTTTTATAGATTTAGTATGACAAAACATATCTATACTCCCTTATAAAGCAAACTGACTTTAAGGGAGTAAGAACCTGATGTGACTAAAATGCCCTCAACTTACTACATGTATGATCCCTTCTCAACCCGATTAGACAAAATTACCCTCAATAATGTTGTAAAAAAAACCTCTGTCGCGATTCTCTATCAGAAGAAACACACACAAAACATAAACCCTAAATCTATTATCGATCCCTTCTCTATCAGATTTACCATGTCTCTCCCTAAATTCAGATCTCCCTAATTGATCCCTTCTCTATCAGAATATCAGAAACCATTCATCGATTTATTCACTGCCACCAGCACATCGATTCGTGACGGTGATCAATCCATATACACCAGCAGATTCGTGATCAATAGCAGATTCGTGAAACCAGCAAATCGTTTCGTGCTCCAAAGGTATGATTTTTTTTAAAACCCTAATGTTAATTATGTCATCTGCATCTGTTATGCACCCTATGTATATATATACATACTTTTGTACATGGATTTGGGGGTAATGATAATTTATGTTTGTTTATTAGAATATACATACTTTTGTACATGTATTTGGGGTAATGATAATTTATGTTTGTTTATTAGAATTGTTGATCATGGATGATTTAAAGAATGGATGGATGGCCACGATGAATCTGGTTCAAATGATGTTTAGCCATGTTTTGATTATTTTCATGGGTGCAAATGATTACTTACTGCAGCTGATAGATCAAAATGGGCAGGGTTCACCCATATTCGCTTTAAACCCTTTCTCGATCACTTTTTAAATCGCGTCTCAATTTATATATTTCTCTGCAGATCGCTTTATTGGCGGTCAGATTTATTATAAATTCAGTCCATTAGCGGTCAGATTTCAATTGTATCCACGGCGGTCAAAAAAATTCAGTTCATATGTATCCACGGCGGTCAGATTCTTTTATAATAATTTTGTTTTACCTAAATTATTGATACTACATATCAAAAGCTTTTTTCATTTTCTTTTTTTTTTATGTATTTACGTTATAGTGATTACATTTCTTGATGCGACTTTCTGATACCCTGGAAAGGTTGGCTACTTCGACCCATTTACGATTTCAGAGATTCTTTTGTTCCCTGTTATTACTGAGGCTATTTTGTATATCATATTTAACTGGTAGTTATATTTCAAATGCAGACTTCTGTTTGTATACTTAGAGTGGTTGCTCCTTCATGGTCATACATACATTGTACACATCTATGTATTCATATTTACAAAATGTTTAATGACACATTGGTTTCAGGGGAATGCGTCGAAGAGATTTACTCTTGCAACGATACTAGAGAAATAGATGGGTTATCACCTTCATGATTTCAGAATCACTAATGGAAGGATACACACTAAATGTGCCAAAATGGATGGTTTTGGCAACAACAAATGTGTTGGATATAGAGTTTAGACAAGCCCAAATGGAGTACCAACTGATGTAGTTAAAGAATTCGTGTAACATTTGGGGGTTTCATCAAATGAGAAACTTAATTGATCAATACATAAATCGGTACGTTCAAGAATTCATATTTATCTAAATTTCATAATGGTTGAAAACCTACTCAGGTCCCCCGTGTCGGTGAATGTCCTGACATACGTGATTAGCTTCATGCCCCTGATTGTTCATTCTGAAAGGCATAAGTGATTATCTTGATATCACTTTTAATTTTTGAATAGCATATTCTAGAGAAACACATATTTTTAATTATGTTGTAGTTTTTGTTTCATGACTGTTTAAAAGTTAAAACATGTCATTATATATCAGCCTCACTTGCATGGTTTCATAGAAACGTCTTTGAAACTTTTACCTTTCCAGAAATCTACTTCTCCACGTTTAATTGTTTATGTTGCACTTTTTTTTCAGAATTTCTCTGAGCTACGTAAAGTTTGGTGGCAACCAATGTACATATGATGTTGCACTGATGCTCATAGGCTACGGGAGATGGATGAGATCAAAGCTGGTATACGTATTCCCTCTATGAGGTGAGATTTGCAACCGTTCCTTTCATGTTTATTTTACATTGCAGTTCACCTTTTTAAGATCTATAGATTCTTAGATGACCATGATTTAGTGAGTAACCAGGTTATCCAAAAGTTATCTTGATTTGGAATTCTAGGAGCAATATCAAAGCCTTGGTGGTGACAGTATGGGGAGGGCAGGTTGGATAACGGGTAATCTTTTAGTACAAGGTAAAAAAAAAAAAAAAGATTGATTCCGGGTGGGCGTCCCTAACGTGCTATATCTGACTAAATACTTCTTAATTTTATTTATCAATAGCTCCGAGGTTATTAGAAGTTTTACATGCCCGTAGCCCCTTTGACCACTCTACTTTCAAGCTAATCTCTTTTATATTACCCACTTGACCCATTACTCTATTAGAGACCACACATAACCCGAGATGACCAATTCATAAGCAAAGTGGTCGAAGAGTCATCTACGAACATTGCAGAGTGTAGACTTTTTTTGTTCCAGTTCGTCTATGCTTTGATATATATACCTAAACTCTAAAAAGTTGACATATAGAGAAGGTTAATGGCCAGGATGA
Organism: Erigeron canadensis; assembly: GCF_010389155.1. Taxonomy (NCBI): domain Eukaryota; kingdom Viridiplantae; phylum Streptophyta; class Magnoliopsida; order Asterales; family Asteraceae; genus Erigeron; species Erigeron canadensis. The sequence goes on from NC_057764.1 coordinate 10,454,843, forward strand.
TAGTTGTACCAAAAAATCATGTACATGCAACATGAAAATCCTCATTAATAATGCATATTAGCTTTGTTCAACTTTTCTAAAATTCTGTATTTTTTGGTTTCTGGATTTTTTGTATAGGCGTTTGGGGCGTAAAAGGAGGAATTCCTTGGAAAATAGGACGTGATAATGAACAAGAAATTGTGAGCCTATTGATACTGAAGTCCCTTATTGTCAATGGCAACAACAATGAAAAAATAAAGCATCATCAAATATAGCAAGGTTGGTCAATTTCCATTATTGATGTAACTGGAAGTATTGTTGCTTACAAGATATGATATGTTATTGATATGTTATTGACAATTTGACATATGATATGTTTAGTATTGTTTGCATATAGTACCACCGCAACGCGCGGGCACCCATTTAGTGTAAATAACATGAATCTAAATAAAATAGTAAAGCAAGTAATTAAAAGAAACTTCAACACATATTGTAAGTTTTCAGTGTAGCTCTTTTTTAAGAATGAATCTATAAAAAGAATTACATGGTTGTTGCAGGATAAAATAGCCTACACATCTATACAGCCCAGGTGAATAACAAATTACACCCAATAAGTTTGTAGTCCAAAGAATCAGTCAAAGCTAATTTTTTACAAACTAAGGGTCCGTTTCTGTTTTTAGTCATTAAGTGCTGAGTGTATTAAGTGGTTAAATGCATAAAGAATGCTTGTATGTATTAAGTAATATAAAGGTAATTGACGGTTATTTTGTTTATTAAGTCAAAAAAGAAACATATAACTTAACTGAATGATTAAATTCTTAACTATTAAGTTCATTAAGTAAAAAAGAAACAAGGCCTAAATTGTGTATATGAGCAAGAAAACTTGTGTGAAGTTTATTCTCAGGAGTGCCATGTGCTGGCAAGGAATGGGGCTTTTATAGGCGAAGGCCCTATTTCCATTGGTGTCCAATTCATTCACGTATTAGTCTTCTATTGGCTTGTCAGACAGAATATTTGATCGTGCCATTCTGGTACAAGTGGTCACTCATTGTGCTACCACGTATTAGTCTTCTTATGGCTTGTCATACAAAATATTTGATCGTGCCAATATTGTACAAGTGGTCTCCCATTGTATTGTCACACGTATTGTTTTAGCCGATAAGAGTGAGGACACAAACATGTAATGCAAACTACCAACCTAGAATGCTATTGGGTAAATGGGGGTTGTCCCCGTTAACATTTATATCACTCAAACACCATTACAAAACCAACCTAGAATACTATGATCGTGTATAGTCACATTATTCATCCTTATCTTTATTCTAGGTTAATTCTTCACTTGGTTGCATCCATAGTTGAGTCATTTGTTGAGACTCCGTCTGCTTAGGTGCTCCAACCTGACTAGTAATCCTAAGCTGACTTCCACCCCCAGCTTGAGCTTTTATCTTCAGTCATTCTCTTCTACGTGGAGTGAATGATATAAATATTGTTGATGCAACTTGAAGAACACCATCCAGCACTCTCCGTGACATGCCTTTTATTAGACTTTTACAGCTCTCGTGAAACCTCCCTCTCCAAAGCAAGATATGAGTGTGTCTTTGCTAGTTTTATCTTCAATACGTCAATCTCCACCCCTCAAATTGTAACACCCGTGAGTCGACCATGAAAAATTCTGAGTCAAATTTAAAATTTTAAATACGAGAATACGACCTCGTAAAGTTAGTCGGCATCGTAATTGTAAAACGAACTCGTATTTGTGACAGGACCTCGTAATTTTGTAGTAGCCTTGTATTTTTGATTTGGCCTCGTATTCGTGTCTGGCATTGCATTTTCGAGTCTGGCATCGTATTTCAGAGATTACATGGAAACTTTACATTTTTGCCCTACATATAAATACCTCTTATTCTCCTAATAACCCTCATTCCATCAACTTAGCCTCCAAGAGAAACACACACAAACCCTTACTACCTCCCTTTTTGCTACCCCAAATTGCGACCTCACATTACAAACCCACTTTTACTACCTCACCATTACTACCCCATTTTACATCAAGTTTTATGAAAATCCAACCTTATTTTGTTTAGATTTAGCCTTAACAACAGTGTTTTTACGTTCTAAACATCCTTACAAACGCATATTTTACATATTTAAGGTATAAAATCAAAACCACACACGCCAAGTATCGAACTTTTTACGTCCAAAACGTTCAGAAACATATATTACAAATTTTGTCAAAGTTTCATGTGATTTCGTTAACAAAATCCTGAGATATAATAACTTTTGTATACTTTTTATAAACTTTGTTCAAATGGGTTTTCGAGTTTAAGTCCGTTTTTTGAGTTTCCGACTTTAGGATTGTATTCCCATCATATTAGGGAGTCTAAAAGTACAATCTGATGTTAAAAACACTTTTCAGATCGAAATAAACGATTAGGGTTTTCTAGAATGAATTTTAGGGAAGAACAACCCAGTTTACGACCCCGCTGATTTGCGACCTCGTATTTCCAGTTTGCGACCTCGTATTTCAAATGTGACCTCGTATTTCCATTTGCGACCTCGTATTTCAAATGTGACCTCGTGTTGCATTTGTGACCTCGTATTTCATTTGTGACCTCGTATTTTCAAAATAAGACCCCAGATTTACTAGCCTCTCAAATTTAGCCTCTTAAATATAGCCTCTTAATTTTAGTTTTGTCTTTTAGTGAAATAAGACCCCAAATTCAATTTAACACCCCAAGATCAATTTAAGACCTCGAATTTCAATCGAGACCTCGGACTTCGATTACTACCTCGATTTAGTCAACTTTGGTCGGTTTAGTCAACTTTGGTCAACTATAGTTGATTTCGTCAACTTAGTCAAACTCGTGATTTGGTCAACTTTGGTCAAACTCGTAAAATATGGTCAAAGTCAAACTAGTACGCTTTTGGACAACTTGGTCAACACTTGACGACACGTTATGAGCACGTTTACCTATGTTGAATGAACTTGTAACAGATTGATTGCGTACCGGTTACTTGCTTTCTGATATCTTGTGTAGCTTGATCTTGTTGCTAGCTGTCAGGTGAGTTTCATAGCCCCTTTTTTTATATGTTTTGGGATGGAAGGATACTCGTGCCTTTGTGTCTATCATTATTTATGGCTACTTGACTGTACTGTATGATGTGCACTGTGATACTTGATACTTGATACTTGACACTTGATACTTGATACTTATGTTGGAGTTTGAGATGCTTGATACTTGATACTTATGGTCGAGTTGGAGGCACCAGATACTAGATACTTGATACTTATGGTGGAGTTGGAGGCACCAGATACTTGATACTTGCACCTTAGGCCTGGTATACCGTAAGTGCTGGTGGCATAGAGATACTTGATTCTTGCTATCATAAGTAAGTTGATAGCCATATTTTTGTGTGGATCTTGATGATTTTTCGACCTAGCACCATACTTGATACTTGTTTACAAAACCTACGAACTAACCAACCATTATGTTGACGCTTTTGAGTATCCTTTCAGGTGAACAGGTGAACCGCATTAGAGGTGGCTAAAGAGCATAGCATGTTGACCTGTAGCAGACCAGACTAGGATTTTGGAGCTGCATACCTTATGTTTTGTTATGTTTGCTATATGTTTAGACTATGGCATTATGCCTAAGTGTTAATCCCCTGCGTGAGAGTTTTATCTATGTTTTTATTTAAATCTTGATTTTATGTTGGATATTTATGTTCGAATTCTATGAAATGTGTGTTAATTAAGTATTCATGTAGCTACTCTACGTAATATCCATGACCTATGTACTATGTGTTGCATCCCGAGTTTTCCGCCTTAGTCGGGGTGTGACAAATTGGTATCAGAGCCGTGGTTATAGAGAATTAGGTGGTTTTGCCTAGACTATAACCTAAAAACCTCACGTAGAATGCATAATATGAATTATGTGTGCATCTTGTTCAAGTAAACCTTATGTGATTTCTGTATGTGACGTATGATTTGATGATTCATATATATTGAGTTGTATGATCTTGTGCATTTAGTACCATGCTACTTAGCCACTTAGGAATCAAGGAATACTTTGCTATATATGGGAGTTCGTAGGTGTGATTGTACAGGTCGAAATTGTGACTTGAACTTGAGGAAGAGACGTTGGAGATTGTTGGTTATTATTATTCTTATGTCCCCAACGAAATGAAGCATTGCTAGCGACATAGTATGGCGATATATCATCACAGAAAAGCCTGATCAACTTTTCGCGTATGGTATGTGTGCCTATTGAGTTGTTCGCAACATTGATCGCGCCCCGATGGTTAGAGTGTGGTAGCAACCCTGGGCTGCTTATGTAACAACCCTCATATTCCAATTAGGATAATTTAGTTGGACTTATCTAGGTCCTTATCCCTAGAGGTTTATTAAGAGAATCGACCTTCTAGACATTCAAAGCATAGCGATAATTGCCCCCTAGTACAGTGAAATGCCATAAACAATAACTATAATTATTCAATACGATCTCAAGCTACAGATATTAGTTCTAATTGAACTTGACAAAATGCCAATGAACCAAAAATTGAATCTCGAGAAGTTAAGTTATATAAATAATAAGGTAAGACTCACAAGTTGTGATAATAATCATAAATCTTCACAAAGAACCAACAATTCAAACGCCAAACTAATTGACGTACATTTGAACACAAAGATATAATGACCATCTTGAAAATAAATTTATAAACTATTATGTACATAATAGTAAGCTTGAATAATAATAAGTACATAAATATATTGCAACATTTGAATAAGTCTTCCAATTAAAAAATATGCATACAACTTAAACTTATTATAAATATAAACTCTTATAAAATCCACCAATCAACATACAACTAACCCACTTATTCTTACACTCACACACCCATAATACATACATATACTTATTTGCATGTCTTAACACTAGTTGGGAACTAACTCAACACCTCACCCCATGAGTTAACCAACCCATGTCTTCCCACCACACCTCTTAACCAATAAACTCACTCCATACCCTTAATTTTCTGCATAAGCCACATTTTTTATGCCCCAAGACCCTCCCTCCAACCAAAAAAATAGTTAGATGCTTTGTTTCTTACACTTCCAAGGTACATTATACCTATACTTACACTCCAACTCACACTATACACTCCCTAAACACTCCAACACTTTCCAATACACTTAATCTCTTATTTCTCTCTCATTTTTCTCCCAAAAATCTGCACATTATCATCTTCCTCTCTTCATCATTTTCGGTTCAAAGAAAGCAAGAAAAAGGCAAGAAAAATCAATCTAAAGTTATAGTAATAATAAGGGTTTTTAAAGGATTAAACAAGGGTTGATTCAAGATACTTTTAAGGGTTATTTCAAGCTTGGAAATAAGGTTTATATGGAGCATAAAAGCCACGAAATTTTCTGCCCAAAACAGCCCCTATTTCGAGTTCATCAAGGGTATAAATCTTCATCTCTTAGTTTAATCTATCTTGTTTTTGTATATACTAAAAGATCTTTATCAAAGACCATGTTTTTCTTTGATTTTCTTCTTGAAAATACACTTGATGAAGGCAAGTTGATAGAACCTTCTTCCTCATGCTCATGCATGTCGAAATCTATAAGAAAGATTCAAGGATTCAACAAGTTTAAGACCCAAAAGTGTTGTTATAGATTAAATAACTTTTAAAGTGATTTTCCTATGAAATATGGTCATATTTTTATATATTTTGATGAATATATTTCTGGAGTTTTTCATAAAAATATGTTTTTAAGTTGTTGAATTGAAGATGGATAAAGATTTGTTGTTAATATGATGAGATGATTACATGCATGCTTAGATTTGCACTAGTTTAATTTGGTTTTGATATGGGACTTGAGATGGATCTTTTAAGGATGATTGATGAACTTGAAATTGATTGAAATCTGCATATTTGATGTTAAGAGATACAAAACAAAGTAATAATTTTGTTAGTGGGAATCTAGAGGTTAAAGCAAGCAAACAAAACCATTGGTGAGTTGATATAACCAATAAACTTTCTGACAGAATTGTTCTCCTATCTTAGAAGGGGTAAACTGAACATGTGAGGACATTTTCAAGAAAAACTATCAAAATAAAAGTTGTAGAAAAATGAGTTAAGATTAACCTCCAACTGGAATTACTCAAAAATACTAAACCAAACGAAAGATATGATTTTTCTACTGAAACTGGTCAAAACTGTAATTTTGTATGAATATTTCATAAACTATAACAATTTTTATCTCCTAATCCATAAAGTTCCAGGAGGTCATACTTGGTGGAAAGTAATTTCAATGTGTTGTGCACTTAAAATAAAATCATTTGATTTTTCTAACAATTAGAACATCAAGAACTTTTATAAAACTTCTGATGTCGCAAGCAGTGCCCATTCGGGACAGTTTGTGTTTGGATAATTTTTAAGGACAACAAACATCATCTAAAAATTCACCAAAAATTCACAAAAATACTAGATACATATAAGTCACTGCGTAAAAATCATGAAGGTCCAAATAATTCGTCTTGACCCCAAAATAGTAGCTAACATTTTTTAAAAATAAAGTATAAAACAGAAAATTTGTAAGTAATCTTATAAATGGCATAATGGGCTATGTAATAAACTAAGAACCATAATGGGCTAACCCGGCCCAAATAATGAACCCATAAGGAACACAAATCAGTAGGCCCACTTGGCCCAATAAGCCTTATAGCCCAATAACCACTATGACCCATTATGCACCTAACCCAAATAAGGTAAAGCCCAATAACTAATGTAAGCCCAAAACATTTAAAAGCCCATGACACTTAAGGCCCAATTGATAATGGCCCATAACACTTAAACGAATTTCATGAGATAAGTGTAATAAAAATAAAACAAAGATAATTAAGTGAGATAGGAAAAAGTAATTATGTTAACCAAGTTATATACTGATATCACAAATGCTAATTCGCGCTAAAATCGGTTACACAACAAATGATGAATAAGGATAACATAGCTTAATATGATATTTCTACATGATAACCTAAGATGCCAAGTGAAACCACAAATGAAGCGAAGTTACCAAAAATCTAACAACTTATAACTACGCATGTAATTAAAGTAACCTTTTTCACCATCAATCGCTACAACCAAAACAATGCGAATGTTAGCAATATACTTGGATTCCACAATTGATAGCAACATAATGAAAGCGGCATTTCTAAGTGATGGCTTAAGATAGGAACTTACGTATATTAGTCCTATCGTAGGGATAGTCTTGGCTTGAAAAATGATGGAGGAACATAATGGATATATGGTCAAGGAAGCTATAGATGGGAAGTACCCATTTTGGATAGATGAGTATAATATGCGGCATATCAAGGTGAGTCATAGCCCCCTTTCAAACTCTTTTATGTGTTTTACTTTCGGGGTGAAAAGCATGATAAATGAAACTACTTTCTATATATGCAATGTTTCTTGAAAGAGAGTTTGTTATATGAAATGATTCTTGATATATGAATATGAAATGATAATAAAGGATTTATGTGATGAGCTTGAGTTCTGTCCAACCGCGGCGTTCGGTACACTACTATTTACTCCGAAAGTGGAGGCCTATAGTTAGTTAGTTGCGCAACTAGGTTTCGTCCGCCTACCCGAAGCGTACCGTTGGAAGGTTGGTTGCCTTCGTGACAACCTCCACTTCTAGTCTGGCCCCCGGGTGTTCTAACTACCTTAAGATAATCGGGCGTCTCCATGGCACGACCCATTATCATCATTGTTATTATTATTACGGCACTTGATTGACAGCTTGTGCTATGAATTGAATTATTGGATTGTAATCGGACTTGAATAAAATGGTAGTAGTAGTGGCTCAAGCATTTACTCATCAAAATTATGTAAATTATGCCTTTATGGCTAAATGAAATTTGATATTGAATTATGCCCTTATGGCTAAGTGAAATTGATATTAATATTATTGATAATTGGAAATTTTTTTGGACATACGGATTGGGTATCGTCCCTCATATGATATCTTGAAAGATCTTGAAATTGGTGATATTGAAATGATTTTGGTAACCGAATGATTTTGGTATGATATACGATTAATCGATTTATATACTTTTTCTCTCATGATGATTTGACAAATGAGAACCTGAAATTTTACTAAAGATTCTCCAAGTCTTGATATGACATTATGGTATTTGGAAACTTGATAACATGATATGAAAATTTTGTCGATCATATGGTTTGGATATTTCGAAATGTAATAGTAATCAGTTTTTCTAAGTATTAAAACGGTGATGTACTAAGATTTATATAAAAACCTATGCACTCACCAACTACGTTTTCGTAGTTGACACTTTTTCTTCATGCTTTTCAGGAAATAAGCTTAAGCATTGAGGATTTGTATGCTTCATGATTATTTGCATTGCCCTTTGGAGTCAAAGATCAAACCTTGTGATAGGCAATGGAATCCACCTTGATCATTGTAGTATACTACTTCATATGCTTGTTATTTGTTTCGTGAACTTAGTATTCAAGTACGGTGGACACATTTGTACTTGGAAATTGGTTCAAATGCTTGTACATTTGTAAATTCTTTTATCAAATAAAACTATGGTGAATGTTATTTATAATCCTTTGTTTTGAATACTTGACTTTCTGTACATCTCATTGTTCCGCCTTAGTTGGGGTGTTACAGCTTAATGGGTGTTGGTTGGGTGGAGGGTTAGCCGCTGGTACAACCTGTATACATACCTTGCCAATACCTAGAGAGCATACCAGTACCGTGATCCGACCTTGCATTAGATCTACTAGGGGTGTGGAGGGTTAGTCGCTGGTACACCCTGTATACATATACCACTAGTGCAACGGATGTAGGTGTTAGATTCGGACCGCACTTTAGCTGTTGAAATTTGATCGATGCATCTAATTTACCGGACATGTGGAGGGTTAGCCACTGGTACACCCTGTATACATACATGAATGGTGGGATGGATATAGAGGTCAGTTTCGACTTTCTCGTTTGTTGTGATTCATGAATGTTTAATTGTGATATTACCTTGTACTACATAACTCGCATTGATGATATTGTTTAACATGAAATTGTGATACTTAAATTCTTGAGCTTGCGTGAAGTTATGAATGCATAAATGTCTAGAATTGTAAAAATCTAACACGAGTATGTTTGAGAGTGTGTGAATGATGTCACGAACGACTATTTCCTTGATCTAACGCCGATAACGTCTTTTCCTAATATAGGAAAAATGGTGCGGACTAAAGCAAATGCTAACGCCGAAACTCAAGAAGGACAAGGTGGTCGAGGTGGTGGCCGAGGTGGTCGTGGTGGTAGAGGTGGTCGTAGCGGCCGTGGCGGCCGACGTGGTCATGGAGAACATGTGGAGGTTCAAGAGCCGAATGGAACCCTAGCTGGGTAGCTTACGGCACTATTGCCAACTCTTGCGGCTCAAGTGGAAGCCGTACTGGGAGTTAACATTGGAAATGGAGGACAACGTGCCAGAAATGAAGCTGAAGTGGAAAGACAAGAAGTGGTAACTCAAGGAGCAGAGCAAGTCAGAGATGAGGTCGTTGTTGTTACTGAGCGCGAAACGATTGTTAGGGAGAATGGCAATACGAGATATCGCCAAGGATGTACCTACAAAGATTTCCTCAGGTGCAAGGCTATTGACTTTGATGGGAAGGGTGGAGCAACTTCTTATCTCCAGTGGATGGAGAAGATGGAGGCTATAATTGCTATGAGTCACTACACTTATGATCAGAGAGTTACTTATGTTGATGGATGTTTTGTGTCTGATGCTTTGTCATGGTGGAACAATGAGATCCGCGTCGTAGGAGGAAGAGATGTAGCCTTGGCTATGCCTTGGAAGGAATTCAAGGATCTGATGCAAGCAGAGTTTTGCCCTGTCCACGAGTTACAAAAATTGCAGACTGAGTTCCTTCAGCTTATGATGATTGGAGCAGACCATGCTGGCTACACTAGTAGATTCTATGAGTTATCTAGATTAATTCCCCACTTGGTGGATCCTGAGCCAAAATGGATTGAGAAGTATATTGCTGGGTTAGAACCAAGTAGGGGAGGAAGCAAGAGAAGGGAGTTGGTGGACACGAGTAAGAAGAGGGAATTCAGGGGAGACAAAAGAGCAAGAGTGGGAAGAGTGTATGCAGCAACTGAGATGAGCCAGAAGGGTTATGTTGGCCAGCACCCTCTATGTGGCAAGTGTAATCTGCACCATCTGGCTACTTCACCATCTAAAACTTGTTTCAACTGTCAAAAGTTTGGCCATCTTGCAAAAGATTGTAGAGCACCACGAGTTCAAGCAGAACCATTGAATGTTGTACCATTGAATGTCATCCCATCTAATGCCAGAAACCTTCAAGACAACTGAGGGGCTTGTTATGAGTGTGGGAGCACTGATCACTACCGTAACCTATGTCCTCGACTTAACCGTTAACCAGCCCCAGCAGCAGCGAACCCTAACCAACTTCAGATTGTCGGTCCACCTCCACCAAGAGCAAACCAAGGACAACAAGCCAGAGGTCGGGTCTTTGCCTTTAATGCTATGGAAGCTGCTAATGATCCTAACATTGTTACTAGTACATTTCTTCTAAACGATCATGATGCTACTGTGTTATTTGATTCTAGAGTCGACTATAGTTTCGTGTCTACTAACTTTTTGTGTAACTTAAATGTGCCAACATGTTACTTGCACACTTATTATGAGATAGAGGTAGCTAGTGGTCAACTGGCTAGACTAGATCGTGTAGTGCCTAAATGTATTCTTACTCTTGAGGTCTATTCGTGTTACATTGACTTGATTATGTTTGGAATGGGTAGCTTTGACGTTATCGTTGGGATGGATTGGTTGTCCCATGTTGATGCATCTATTGTTTGTCGCGCAAAAATTCTTAGAATACCTATGAGTGATGGGCATGTACAAGAGATTCATGTTGAGCGAACCGAAACCATCGTCCAACATCTTCTGAGTGCTACCGAAAAAGTAGTCAAGCTAGCTGATATTCTTATCGTGCGTGATTTCTCCGATGTTTTTCCTGATGTTGTGGTGGGATTACCCCCACCTAGACAAGTCGAGTTTCGCATTGATCTTGTACTTAACGCTATGCCAGTAGCTAAGTCACCGTACCGTTTGACTCCTTCCGAAATGCAAGAACTAGCGACACAATCACAAGAATTACAAGATAAAGGATTCATCCGACCGAGTTCTTCACCCTAGGGCGCACCTATATTATTTGTTAGAAAGGACGGGTCCTTTCGCATGTGCATTGATTATCGTGAGTTGAACAAACTAACGATCAAGAATTGATATCCATTGTCGCGCATTGACGAGCTATTCGATCAGTTGCAAGGCGCTAAGTACTTCTCGAAGATTGATCTTCGTTCGGGCTACCATCAGCTGAGAGTACATGAAGAGGACATTCCAAAGACAGCTTTTAGAACGAGATATGGGTACTTCGAGTTTTTAGTGATGCCCTTTGGATTGACGAACGCGCCTGCTGTTTTCATGGATCTCATGAACCGTGTATGTAAACCTTATTTAGATCAGTTTATTATTGTATTCATCAATGACATCCTCATCTACTCAAAGACCAAGAAAGAGCACAAAGTACATTTGAGGCAAACGTTAGAGCTTCTGAGAACTGAAAAGTTGTACGGAAAGTTTTCAAAATGTGAATTTTGCTTGGAAGAGGTGAAGTTTTTGGGTCATGTAGTTAATAAGGATGGAATAAAGGTTGATCCCAGCAAGATAGAAGCAGTGGAGCATTGGAGGAGGACGGATCTGATGACTTTATTGTTTATTGTGACACGTCGGGACAATGATTAGGGTGTGTATTGATGCAGAGAGGAATGGTTATTGCATATGCTTCTCGACAGCTGAAGATCCATGAGAAGAGGTACACGACTCACGATTTGAAGTTAGGAGCTATCGTTTTCACGCTGAAGTGTTGGAGACATTACCTATATGGGACGAAGAGTGTGATATACACAGATCATAAGAGCCTTCAACATATTTTTAATCAGAAAGATCTTAATATGCGACAGAGACGATAGTTAGAATTGTTTAGCGATTATGACTAAGAGATCCGTTATCATCCAGGGAAGGCAAACGTGGTAGCTGATGCCTTGAATAGGAAGGAAAGAGTCAGACCAAGACGAATTAGAGCTATGAGCATTACCGTACACAGCAGTCTGAAGGATAGAGTGATTGGGGCACAAGTAGAAGCAAACAAGAAGGAAAATATTGATAGAAAAGGGTTGGGAGGTGTGGCAGAACAATTCAATCAAAGAAAAGATGGAGGATGCTATTTTTTGGACCAATTGTGGATACCTGTGTATGGTGGATTAAGAAAGCTAATAATGGATGAAGCGCATCAAATGAGATATTCTATTCACCCAGGGATAGATAAGATGTATCAAAACTTGCGAGATCTATTTTGGTGGCCAGGAATGAAAAATGATGTGGCGGTTTATGTGAGCAATTGTTTAACGTGTCTGAAGGTTAAAGCAGAACACAAGAAACCAGGAGGATTGTTAAGACAACCAGAGATTCCCGAATGGAAATGGGAAAGTATTACCATGGACTTCGTCACCAAGTTACCTAGAACCAGTAGTGGTAAGGATGCAATTTGGGTTGTAGTAGATTGACTAACCAAGTCAGCTCATTTTATACCCATTCGAGAAGATTATAAGATGGAAGAGTAGACACGATTGTACCTGAAAGAGATTGTAGCCAAGCACGACGTTCCAATATCGATCATATGTGACAGAGATAGCCGGTTTACATCAGGGTTTTGGAAGTCAATGCAACGAGCTATGGGAACGCGCATAGATATGAGCACGGCCTATCATCCACAAACAGACGGACAGAGTGAAAGGACGATACAAACTTTAGAGGACATGTTGAGAACATGTGTTATCGACTTTGGGGGAAGTTGGGATACTCACCTCCCACTAGTAGAGTTCTCGTATAACAATAGTTACCATTCAACTATTGGGTGTCCGCTTTTTGAGGATTTGTATGGAAAAAAGTGTCGATCTCCACTTGCATGGCACGAAGTGGGAGACATGCAACTGATAGGGCCAGATATCATTGTGGAAACTACAGAAAGGATTGCACAAATCAAGGAGAACCTCATGAAGGCTAGAGATAGACAAAAGAAGTATGCTGACAACCGAAGGAAACCCCTAGAGTTTCAGGTTGGTGATCGAGTGATGCTTAAAGTGTCGCCTTGGAAAGGTGTAGTAAGATTCATTAAGAGGGGGAAACTAGCTCCAAGATATATTGGACCGTTCAAGATTACCGAGAGAATTGGTGTTGTTGCTTACCGTTTGAAACTTCCCCTTGAACTTAGTAATGTTCACGATGTATTCCATGTATCGAACCTTAAGAAGTGTTTAGCTGATGATACGACAAACGTTCCTTTAAACGAAATACGAGTAGATAGTAACTTAAGCTTCAACGAAGAACCTGTTTAGTCAAATTTAAAGTTTTAAATACGAGAATACGACCTCGTAAAGTTAGTCGGCATCGTAATTGTAAAACAAACTCGTATTTGTGATACGACCTCGTAATTTTGTAGCAGCCTTGTATTTTTTATTTTGCCTCGTATTCGTGTTTGGCATTGCAATTTTGAGTCTGGCATCGTATTTTAGAGATTACATGGAAACCTTACACTTTTGCCCTACATATAAATACTTCTTATTCTCCTCAAAACCCTCATTCCATCAACTTAGTCTCCAAGAGAAACACACACAAACCCTTACTACCTCCCTTTTTGCTACCCCAAGTTGCTACCTCACTTTACAAACCCACTTTTACTACCTCATCATTACTACCCCATTTTACATCAAGTTTTATAAAAATCCAACCTTATTTTGTTTAGATTTATCCTTAACAATAGTGTTTTTACATTCTAAACATCTTTACAAACGCATATTTTACATATTTAAGGTATAAAATCAAAACCCACTTAATGCTCTTCTTTTTGGTACACTTGGTTTTTCTTATAATACACGCACTACACACGCCAAGTATCGAACATTTTACGTCCAAAACGTTCAGAAACATATATTACAAATTTTGTCAAAGTTTCATGTGATTTTGTTAACAAAATCTTGAGATATAATAATTTTTGTATACTTTTTATAAACTTTGTTCAAATGGGTTTTCTAGTTTAAGTCCGTTTTTCGAGTTTCCGACTTTAGGATTGTTTTCCCATAATATTAGGGAGTCTAAAAGTACAATCTGATATTAAAAACACCTTTTAGATCGAAATAAACGATTAGGGTTTTCTAGTATGAATTTTAGGGAAGAACATCCCAGTTTACGACCCCGCCGATTTGCGACCTCGTATTTCAAATGTAACCTCGTATTTCCATTTGCGACCTCGTATTTCAAATGTGACATTGTATTTCCATTTGTGACCTCATATTTTCAAATACGACCTCGTATTTCATTTGTGACCTCGTATTTTCAAATATTGTATGATGTGCACTGTGATACTTGATACTTGATACTTATGTTGAAGTTTGAGATGCTTGATACTTGATACTTATGGTGGAGTTGGAGGCACCAGATACTAGATACTTGATACTTATGGTGGAGTTGGAGGCACCAGATACTTGATACTTGCACCTTAGGCCTGGTATACCGTAAGTGCTGGTGGCATAGAGATACTTGATTCTTTCTATCATAAGTATGTTGATAGCCATATTTCCATGTGGATGTTGATGATATTTCGACCATGCACCATTCTTGATACTTGTTTACAAAACCTATGAACTCACCAACCATTGTGTTGACGCTTTTGAGTATCCTTTCAGGTGAACATGTGAACCGCATTAGAGGTGGCTAAGGAGCATAGCATGGTTACCTGTAGCAGACCAGACTAGGGTTTTGGGGCTGCATATCTTATGTTTTGTTATGTTTGCTATATGTTTAGACTATGGCATTATGCCTAAGTGTTAATCCCCTGCGTGGGAGTTTTATCTATGTTTTTATTTAAATCTTGATTTTATGTTGGATATTTATGTTCGAATTCTATGAAATGTGTGTTAATTAAGTATTAATGTAGCTACTCTACGTAATATCCATGACGTGTGTACTATCTGTCGCATCCCAAGGTTTCCGCCTTAGTCGGGGTGTGACACAAATCTTCAATCCAAGGTTAAGTTCCTTGAGCTCCCTTTTGAGGTCTGCAATCTCCTTCATCTCCTCAGGCACACCATCAATGGATTCCTTCAGCAATGTACACTCTTGTTTCTTCTCCTCCAACTGACTTAGCATATCCTCAATGATAACACAAACAGACTCTAGGCACTCCCTAATTACTTGATTCATCTTGCTTTGACAATCAGTAAGCTTGAAGTATGCGCGAAGGAAATCCTTAGTCCGTGTCACGAAAAGTCGGGAAGTACACATCCCGTTCACCAAGAAAGTACATAAAGATAAACCTCTGCAATAAATAAAAGCAGACGTATTTACAAAAAACTGAAATTACAAAATTCAAGAACTTTACACAAACTTACCCTTTAAAGCAACCTTCTCCTTTGCTACATCTTTCTTTTTAATGTGGGTTGGGAAGATGACTGAGCTCCACTCCTATTGTGGAGATAAGAAGCAATCCCAACCTTTGGAGCCTTCCTTTTACTCACATTTTTCAACTTTCTCCTCCACCGATTAGCGTTGACATCCCCTATTTTGCCTCCACAAAGGTGCCCATTCCTTTGGGATGGGAGATACCAGCCCCACCAAAGATATTAACCCCGATGGCAATCTTCAGTACACCCTCCATGGCAGGACGAGGTTCAGAAGGGACTTTAGAAGATGTCTTAATCACCTCTTGACCACCTTTTCTTACAAACTTCATGAAACTCATATCTGTAAAAGAAAAAAAACATTGGTCAAATAAGCATAATGTCAAGGATGAAGAATTGTAATCTACCACTCACCATCTAATTCTTCTTCTCCAGCAGCAATGCACTTATGATTTTAGCCTTGAATAACACATTATTAGGGTATGATACAACAACTATGTGGTTCTAACTCATCTCCATATGTAACTAGTTACTTATCTCCTCCATGTGGCAAAGGATCCACACTTTTTGTAATTTTTTTAAGACACTTCTATCCTCTAACAGATGTGGGATTAAATTAATATCCATAAAAGTAATCCTAGTTTTCCAAGTCCTTACATCTACTCCACCTTTCAAAAAAAAAAAAAAAACCCTCCATTGTTTGGTCTATTACCTATAATGACCGAATCACCAGCATCACAATTATTAGCAAACGATTTCAAATATGCTTCAAAAACCCTCCTTGAGGATGCATTCGCGAAAAGTGATTCCTATAATGCTTCAAAACATCTAAGAAGAATATAGAGAAGGGATATCTGACATTGCTCAAGGCGAACGATTTCAAATAAACCCCAAGAAATCCATATGGGGGGGGGGGGACACAATGCTTTGATGCTTAGTAGGTAATCGAAAAGACCTAGCCCTACCGGTAAAATACCAATCTACGAAAGCCTTAAGTTGATCAGGAGATACAGTGGAGAATGTAGACTTTATTCCTACTTTTGCCATTATTGAATATAACATTAACAGAGTCAAGATTGATTACATGATTGATGAAGATCTCCGGGAATAGATACGGATCAGTGATGATCAAAATTTGGGAAAATCAAAGATTATGTAAAAAAATAAGGAAATAAAAGAAAAGGGTGTACTTAAGGAGTACTTTGCACGAATCTTAATTGAAGCAATATCCAACTGTAAAATCATACTTAGATTTTATCGTCCAAAGACCACTTGCCATACACTTATTACTTGAATTAATTTTACACTTACCTAAAATTTATTTTCCCACTCTTAACCCCTCCAAGTAATAAGTTGCCTTCCTTTTACCCTAATAGTTTAAACAAAAATCGAATTTTGCTCCTTCGAATGTTATTTTTGTATACTTTTTGACAAAGATACTTTAAAGAAATTTTTATAAAACCCGTGCAATACAGAGAATGAGAGTATAATATAAAATCACGGCCTTTGCAATCCATAATATTAGACTGGGGACTTGATGATGTACCTCTTCGTACGCCTATCGAACAGCAGTCCTAAACGAAGTCTCTCCACGAATGGCTTAGGCCCAGGGGTGGATAATAACTAAATGGTAGAGATAACTACAAATCCTTTCCACAATATATATATATATGGATGTGTGTGTGTGTGGTTCTAAATAGGATAACTATCTAAGGCAACTAAATCGGATAATCACATAAAGTAAATACCGAAATTAGGAAAAAAAGTAAATGGCAAAAAAAAGATCTGAATGAGAAACCCTTTTCTCTTCCCTACTATGGGTGATCATGAACCCATCTGTTCAAACCCTTTTTGATCTTCCTAGCTTCTGGTTTATGGTAAAGGGTTGTAGTACTCCTGTAAGCTTTGTATTAATCAATAAAATTAAAACAGACGATATAAATGAGTTCTACATTGACTCAAACAATGAGCACAATGTGCAAACGTCCAAAAACAAATGTGTAAGTGACAGGCCACAAGCACATCAAAAACAAGATTACAAGTTAGCCACTACATACAATAGACTAAATGAAACCTACTCAAATGGCTACACCTAGTCACGACTTGGGAATCTTCCCAGCAGCCATAGGTTGTTCCACCTATGTAGTCTATTTGAAACGGAATGAGAGGAGTTTAAATCGAACAGTTCCATGAATGAGATCAACCATCTGGTCTTGAGATCTTTGCTTGTTTTGTAATATTCTAATGTTCCTTTCCTGCCATAGATAATAAATTGTGGCAGCCAATATAAGATTCAGGATAATGCTTCTGATTCATCATGATTATGATCGGTTTCTTGAATCTGATCATGATTGTGTGATTTCTTTTTGTTTTTTCTTCTAGGGTTTCTTCCTTTACTAATTTGTATTCCATATTAGGTGTAAGCTTTCTTTTTGTTCCTGATATTCATTGAGTTTAATTTCGTCGTTGATTGTGATTCTTTACAATCATGATTCTGTCAAATGGAAGGTATGTTTTCTTCGAAAGGTGGATCCAGGCCAAGCTCATAACGTCACGAATATAGATAGGGTTATTCACAAAGCTCTTCGTGGTATCTTGAAGAATAATGCCACCAAACCCTCTACTGGAGACACCTAGATGGTACAACTGGAGACACCTCTATGTGAATAGTGGATTTCTTTGCAATACACTTATCAAATCTGGACGAGACCAGTTAAAATAAGTGGTATACCAGGTATATCTGGAAGGTTTACTTATTAAGGTGACGATACAAATAAGTAAATAACAATGCAATAAATAACTTAAGACATAAAGTAAATGGTGAGACAATATGTATTTTTCATATGTATTTTATTTATTGATGTATAAACAAAATACAAAGGTTGATGCGGAACCAAGATATTACAAGTATGTAAATATCCTAACAACCTATGAAATACAATTGATCTAAACTTGGAAATCTCTAAAACAATCGAAACACTTAAAGTTGTGAAGTGATTCTTTTTGCGATTGAAAGAATTTGCACAAGAACACCAATATATATTGCAGAGAGATATTTTCAAAGATATATTTTTGTGTGTGCAAATGGCTTGTATTTATAGGCAAAGGTTGACATTGGGATGTCAACTTTGCCGTACAAATATGGTTGAGATGCATTTAAGATTGTTATGGAAATCCTTAAAATGCTATATAAAGTATGTCAGAGAACATACTTTATTCAACCTGCTTTTGTACTTTATACAAGGATAATTGGTATTATCCGGGTAATAGTACACAAAGCAATAAAGCCATTTTTCTCATAATCAGTGTAAAGGTTTGTAACTCCTTTACACTGAATATCTCTCTAGTTGTTGATCTGGTTAAACTGGTCACTGGGCTTCGCTGCCATGGCCAGTTTCTATTTTCCATTTGATGTCTTCGACTTCAACTGGTGAAAGGTGCCCTATTGTTGCGTGGATCGTAATAAGATGCGATTCGTTATGTCAAGAGTGCGGAATTCTCTTGAGATAACTAGATTGCTATTGCCTTTTGTTAATTAATCAACCCAAGGAGATGCACAAGGCTTGTGGTTCGTGTAGAAGAACACACGAAGGAACAAATAACCTTAACTCGTAAATTCGTGAATATCTATCAAGAATTCGTAAATCATTAACCTAATTTCGTAGATTAGGTCTTGTATTTATACTAGTTAAGTATTGGGTTGTGTGGGCTTAGGCCTTAATTACGTATAAGGCCTGAAACAATAATCAACCGATCTGCCTCGTGCTGACGTCAACATGAGGCTGATCCTTCATGCTGATGACGTCAGCACGAGGGACAACCCATTGTTCTTTGTTTGACTTCGTTTGACTCGTACATAACATCCAATCACCATTTAAGTGTTCTACGACACTTATAAACCTTGATTCTATGTTTTTGTACCTGCAAAACAATATATAACACACAAACACAATACAAAACATAAATAGATATAATATTGAAGTTCAAACGTAATCATTAAATGTAATCAACACGATTTTCTCAACCGAATTCACATCAACAATGGCGTTTGGTTAGTGTGTGTGTTCTTGGTGTTTGTGTGTGTTTTGAGAGAGAATTGGGATCAAGAGTGTGATGTTCAGGTTTAATGGTATGAATAAAATGTGTTGTTAATGTGCCAAAGTTATAATTTCTAAGGAATTGAGGGTTATTTATAGTCCAAACTATCTAACTATGCTAATTAACACTATTAGCCCCTCAACCTTAGAAATTATCAACTCATGACTTAACAACAAGTAAGTCCATAACTTAAATTACAATGTATCACTATTTTTGGATTTCTAACATTCTCCCCCTTAGTGATATATTGTAATGTCTGAAGTACGTGTTGATTTGTCTTGTAGGAATGAATTTGATGAGCCCGGTGATGAAGACAATTGGTGTATGAAAACAAGTCTTCAAAGCTTTCTCATTGTCTTTGGAGAACTTGATTCAATCTTGGTCTTTGGACTTCTTGAAGTTAGATCATCTGTTGTTTCTCAATGTTCTTATAGAATAGAGAATGATGAGTGTGTGTATGTCTTGAATCTTTGAAGATTGTTGAATCATGAATCAGAGTTATCTTTTGAGGTGCGGAAGGTATGAACTTGTCTTGAATTCTTCAATCTTCGAATCTTGAAGTCATTTCTTTGAGATCTTGGAATGAATTTTCAGAAATATGTACTCTCCCCCTTGATGTGTGCAATGTAGCTTTAGATAAAGTGTTTGTTGTATGACGTGAAGATCTTTAATTTGACGAAGACTCTTTTTGAAGCTTTTCTTCTTTGTCTCGAATCTTCAATCTTTTGTCCTTTGAATCTTTGATCTTTGTCACATCGTCTTGAATACTTTTGAGAGTAAACATTTCAAAAAGGTTTTGGAAAGTCTCTTATGAAGTAATCATACTCCTCATTAATCCATGAGTAATCACAGTCTCTTTGATTTTTGAAGCTAAATGATAGTATCTCTGAAAGCACTTAAAACAACCAAACACAAACTTTTCTCCTTGTCCTTATCAATCATTTTTCTCCTTGTCCTTATCAATCATTCAATCATATTATTTTCTCCCCCTCATAATGAGAATGTTGGAAAGCAATGTCATTATGCAAACATTGATTGATTTAAATATTCAGAAGAAATAATCATGACTAAAATTTAGACATTATACACATGAAGATTTATCAATAAACAAAACATCAATCTAATCACATAATCCAACCCAATTGTTCCTATGGATGATTAAAATGTAAGATTGAAGTTGTTTGGATAATCGTTGTATCATGGTGTTGGTGTTTTCTATGTTCGGGTGATGAGAAAAGAAACCGGATAAGAATGATCCGTTTGCATTCAAAAATCGAAAGGATTAATGAAATGACCGAAGGAAATGTATTATCATTTATCGGATTTCCTATGTATCATTGAGACATGCCCAAAGCAAACCTCTAACATAGTTTGTTCTTTTGGCTTTGCAACCTCAAGATTGCTTTAAAGAATGTAAATCATGGTCAGTGTCACCTAAGCGTTCGATAACCATGTTCTACTATCCTTAAAGACTTTTAGGAAAAAAAATCCAAGGTCACAATAGACTTCTTGTTAACTCAATAAATACACAAATGCAATTATGAGTCCTACGTTCAATGTTGAAAATGATGTTAACAATGGTAGGATTTCCATTTGATCATCGTGAAATATCATCTAAGATATCACTACAAATGTTCCGGCTATATCACAAAGATAAGCATGTATATCACGAAGATATGACGCAAATGTGTCCTAAAGAATGAATAATGATCAAATTAATGATCATTGACAAGAGCTCTAGACACAAAGTGATCAAATGAAGTCGGGGACCGGAGCAGAATGTCGCCCTAATTCAATATCCACATCTTCCAAATGAAGAGTCAATAGAAATGTGAAAATCTCCGTGAGAAATGAAACAAGTATTTGTTAAGAAACACTTGAGTGGTTAGGTAAAGATGTGCATTGCTTCATTGGGTCCATGAAGTCTTTACCAAGATATCAACAAATGACATCCGATAGAAATGTGTTTTACCCGGCGATTTTAGAATTTTAGAGAAGGGTATCAATTCTTTTAACCCTTTTCTCACAACATATCACCATAACCTCTCACTCTTCGACTTTACTCCCTCCAACTTAGTTGCACAAATTCATCATCACTCAAAAATACCCTCACGTTCTAATGAAAGAAGTGAATACTCCGGGGTTAGATTTCATCGGCGATGATGAAATTCATGGAGTAGAATTTTGAGAAAAACTTAGTCACTCATGTGCAAACTAAACACCGAACTTCCTTTGAAGCAAATGTTTCGGAAAAAAAAAACATTAAATGTAAAAAAAATGTTTAAACAACACATTTGAAGTTTGAAAGAGATTTGAAATCACAAACCCCCCCTTTATCTATGCAAAGATAGATCGAAAAGATTTTCATAGAAAAGGTGGAGCAAAAAGGATTTGTGTGAAATCAAATCAGGTTTTATGAAAAATGAACTCAATCAATTGTTCAAGATGAGATAACTCAGGAGTACACAAAGGCGTTCAATCCTTTGTTTCTTATATCAACAATTGAGAGTTTTTGAAATAGGTGTAACAAAATTGCAATTAACATCTTGTATTATACATATACATTCATATAAGACTACTTGGAAGTATACAAAGGCGTTCAATTCCGCGTTATCTTATATCAATTTATATGTATATCAACATGAATTAATTCCATCTTTGAAACATAAATAATTTTTCTTTTTAAGACCGGGTTGCATACAGAGTATATGCAAGCCATTTTGAAATAAATAACACAAATAAGCACGGGTTATACACTGAGTGTGCATAAGGCATCTTGAAGTAAATAGTTTAATGAAGAACGGGTTGCATATTGAATATACGCAAGCCATTTTGAAATAAAAGAAAATTAAGAAAATCTTTTTGTTATTTTTCAAAATTTTTATTTTTGTATTTGATTTTTTGTTTTTCAATTTTTAATATTTTGAAAAATGAATCAAGAATTCCTTCCATGGTAAAGTGAATTAAGGATCAAGATTTAGCATACCATGTTTAGAGATTAAGAAATTAAACCTCTTTTCGTCCAGTGGTTTTGTGAACAAATCAGCGAGTTGGTGGTCAGTTCCCACGAAATAGAGTTCGATGTCACCTTTCTCAACATGATCTTTGAGAAAATAATATCTCACATCAATGTGTTTTGAACGTGAGTGGTTGACTGAGTTGAGGGCAATTGCAATGGCACTTTGAGAATCACAATAGATAGGGACACGATCATATTTCAGACCATAGTCGGTAAGTTGTGTTTTCATCCATAACACTTGAGCACAACAATTTTGCTTCACATATTCAGACCATAGCAGCAGCCACATATTCAGCCTCCGCTATTGACAGTGATACACAATTTTGCTTCTTGGATGACCAACTTACAATCTTATCCCCTAAGAATTGTAAAGTACCAGATGTGCTCTTGCGATCAAGCTTACAACCTGCATGATCTGCATCTGAATAGGCAGTTAAATTGAATCCAGTATCCCTTGGATACCAGAGACCAAGATTGGGTGTACCCTTCAGATAACGAAAAATTCGTTTCACAGCTTGGTAATGTAAATCAGTAGGAGTGGCTTGATACCTAGCACACATACATGTTGCAAACATTATATCTGGGCGAGATGCTGTAAGATACAACAACGAACCAATCATGCTTCTATACCTCTTTTGGTCAAATGGTTTCCCATTTTTATCAGCATTTATGTTTGTACGAGCAGTCATTGGGGTTGAAATTGAAGAACAATTAGACATTTTAAACTTTTTCAACATATCTTTTATGTACTTACCTTGTGATATAAAAATACCAGTTGGTAGTTGTTTGATTTGTAGACCCAAAAAGTAATTCATTTCCCCAATCATGCTCATTTCAAAATGATTGACCATTAGAGATGAAAAATTTCGGCAAAAAGTTTGACTGGTTGACCCAAAAATAATGTCATCAACATATATTTGGACAAGTAAAACATGTTTACCTTGCTTACGAATAAACAGGGTAGGGTCAATTGTACCTTTGGTAAAGCCTCCTTTGAGTAGGAAAGTAGATAAGGAATCATACCATGCTCGAGGTGCCTGCTTCAAACCATAGAGAGCTTTGTCTAACCTGTAGACATGGTTTGGCTTTTTAGGATCAACAAAACCTTCAGGTTGCTCCACGTAAACTTCTTCTTTGAGTTCTCCATTCAAGAATGCTGTTTTGACATCCATTTGAAACACTGTGAAGTTTCTGAATGCAGTATAAGCTAAGAAGATACGAATGGCCTCCATTCTTGCAACGGGAGCGAAAGTTTCGTCGAAATCCACACCAGGTTGTTGGCAGTAACCCTTTGCAACGAATCTAGCTTTGTTCCTTACTACAACTCCATTTTCATCCTTCTTGTTCTTGAAAATCCACTTGGTGTGAATTGGTTCTTCTGTTCTTGGATTTGGAACCAATCTCCATACTTTCAGTCTTTCAAACTGAGCTAATTCATCTTGCATTGCTTTAACCCACTCTGGATCACAAAGAGCTTCAGAGACGGTTTTGGGTTGAATGTTACTCGGTGAAAGTGCAACAAGACACTCATTGACTGTAGTACGGGTAGAAACACCAGCTTGTGGATCTCCGATGATTTGTTCTGTAGGATGATCCTAGCGCATACGTGACCACTTGTTGTCATGAGGGACAGGATTTTGTTGATGAAGGTCAACATTATCATCATTAAATCCAGAGTTCTGTTGAGCAATGGAATCATAGCTTGGAAGAACTCTTTCCTCAAAATTTGGATGATCAAAATCCAGTGGTACATACACATTTGGAGTGTATGATGGATTTGTTGTTTGGGTGATTTGAGAAGGTTGTTCTTGATCATTCTTTTGAGAATAAATATCACTTGAAGATGATTCTTCTTGCTCTATAGAATTTGAAGATGATTCATGATTGTTGTCTGGAACTGATTCATTTGTTTGAATGGGGTCATTGTTTGGAATTGGTTCAATGATGACTTGAGGTTCCTTTTCTTGAATCGGTTTTGAATTGCAGAATTCTTCAAAAAGAATATCTAGCTCTTCACTTGTTGGAGTTGGATATTTCTTGAATTTTGAAGCTAAGGTAGACGTCCTTGAGGAAGCACTTGAAGTACTTGGATCACTAATTGTTGGTAGCAAACTTTCTTGTTCAAATATCATGCCTGACATCTCGTCAAACCAAACATTCATGGTTTCTTGAATCGTGTTTGTTCGACGATTGAAGATGCGATATGCAATCGATGTTTTTGAGTAACCAACAAAGTAACCTTCGTCACCTTTCCTTTCAAACTTTCCAACATTTTCCCGATCATTCAAGGTATAACAGACACAACCAAAAATATGGAAGTAATTGATGTTGGGTTTGCGTTTGTTAATAACCTCATAAGGAGTCTTCTCATGACGCTGATTGATGATGGACCGATTTTGAGTATGACAAGCTGTGTCAACAGCTTCAGCCCACATGTTTGATGGTAACTTGGAATAAGCAAGCATTGTTCTTGCTGCTTCCACCAGCGTACGGTTTCTCCTTTCAACAACACCATTTTGTTGCGGGGTACGAACAGCAGAGAATTAGTGAGTAATGCCTTTTGATTTGCAAAAGTCATTGAAGATGGCATTTTTGAACTCAGTACCGTTATCTGAACGGATATAACGGACTGGAAGTTGAAGATTCACTTGAGTGGAAGTGATGAAATCGATCATTATTTGAGTTGTTTCATCTTTTGAAGCAAGAAACTTGACCCAAGTGTATCTAGAATAATCATCAATGATAACCAGAATATATCTCTTCCCGTTTCTGCTTTGTACTTTCATAGGCCCACAAAGATCCATGTGAATCAAATGAAGAGGTGTCAAAGTGTGTGGAGTTTTCTTTGGCTTATGAGAAGTTCTTTTGATCTTCCAAACTGCACAAGAAGGACAGACATGCTCACTTTCATATTTGTAGTCATGCAAACCTTCAACAAGTTGCTTGTTGACTAAAGCATTGATGGTTTGATAATTCAAGTGAGAAAGCCTTCTGTGCCACAACCAAGAATTTTTCGAAGTAGCTTTTGAAACAAGACAGATATTATCAGTTGGTTGGTTATCATCAAGATTAACTGTGAAAAGATTGTCTTCACGATCTCCGTATAGGATATCAACTCCATCTAGAGTTTGGACTTTGCACAGAGATTGTCGAAAAAGTACTTGAAGATTGTTGTCACAGAACTGTCCAACACTGAACAAGTTATGACTCAGGCCTTCAACATAATGAACCTTTTTGATGACAATTCCGTTTCTTTCAATCTCTCCATAACCTAGAATTGGAGCAAAATTGTTGTTTCCGAAACGAACAGTTCCCATGAATCTTTCAACAAAATTCTTGAGCAATGATTTATTGCCAGTCATGTGTTTTGAACACCCTGAATCGAGTATCCATACACAGATGGTTATTACCTGCAAACAAAAATTTAATCAACTTTAGGTACCCACTTAAAGACGGGTCCTTTGTGGTTAGTTAAAATAGGCAGGGAGTATAACTTAGGAAATGCATACAAACATGCTTTTATGTCAATATACTTGTTAACAAGCACATTATCAATAAGCACATTTGGATTGAACAATCGAATATTAACGCATGAATCAAAAGTGACATGTTTACCAACATTCAAACCATGTATATGAGAACAAGAATTATCATTGTTTACAACATCACAAGGCCTAGCCTTGGCACCATTAACATTGTTTAACTCAGAGAACTTAAAAGATAAATTGTTTGACTCAACAAAAACATGCTTCTTCTTCCTACCATCTTTTCTTCTTCGCCTTTTCTTCTTTTTATCAACATTAGTGATCTTAGGTACTAATGACTTAGCTACTCATTTAGACTCACTAATCAAGCTCTTTCCACCTGTTGGATTGACATTAAGAAGATTAGAATGAGAGTTTTGAAGCACTTTTATCTTTTCAGACTCTTTTCAGACTCTTTTCAGACACTTTTATCTTTTCAGACTCTTCCAATAACTTAGAGTCAGGGGACGCATTCATTTCACATTCTTTGACCAACATTTTTTCTTTATAGTTTTGAAATTCTTGTTTCATAGCATCATATTCAAAAAGAAGTTTAGAATTTTCTTCAAGAATTTTTGTGTATTCCCTTTTTGAAAATATAATGCTATTTTTCAATTTCTTGTTTTTGTTGGCAAAAGAAGTGTAATGATTTGTTAGATTTGATAAGGCAATTCTACAAGACTCTTTATCCTTAATTGAAGAAAAAGTAGAGTCGAGATTTACCTCATAATCAGGATATTCCTCGTCAGTGTTATCAGCCTCTAGCATCTTATCTTTGCTCAACCTTGCCATGAAACATACATTCGCAGACAGATCTTCATCTTCATCATCAGTAAGCAAGAGCCACTTGTCATCTTCAGCAATCAAGGCTTGACCGGCTTCAACTTGCTTTGCCAGAAGCATCTTCTGCTTGTAGTATGCATAATCCTTTTTGCGAGGCTGTTTGCAATCCACAACAAAATGACCAAGAAATCCATAGTTGTAACACTTTTTGTCAGATGTCTTTTCTTTTTCCATGATTTGTTTCTCATTTTCTGCTTTCTTGTCTCTTTGCTTGGAGACAGTTGTTTCACCTTGTTCAAAACTCTTGTGATGATATTGTTCATTCTTTGGAAATGCACTTGTTGATGATGATTGTTGTTAGTTGGCCTCGCTTTGAAATATTTCTTCTTGAAATGCTTGGTAACAGCGGCAAGAGCTTGGTAGAATTAATCAGGAACACCATCTCTTGGAGCCAAGTAATCTTCTTCTTCCTCATCAGACGAAGAAACAATAGTCATTTGTCTTTTAAGAGCCTCAGAAACCTTTCGTTCAACAACCAATGCCAAAGGATCAGTAGATACAACTTCTGGCACTTTGTTGAATGAATTTTTGCTTAGAACTTTGCTCTCATTCAACTTGAAAGATTCATAAAGAGTATGAATGGTGAATTTGGTCAGATCTTGATGTTGTTTGATTTGGGTTCCATATTCTTCCCATTCGGAACCAAGTGCTTTGATAAACTTGATGTTCAACTCAATCTCATCTTTCTTGACCTTGTTCTTTCTCAGTTCATTGATCACATTGCATAATCGGTAGTAAACGGACTCAAGAGATTCATTTGGAGATTTCTGAAAATTGTCAAATTCGGTTAAGACATTAGTCAGTCGAATTGTTGAAGTTACATCAGAACCTTCCATTTGTCTAGCAACTTCATCCCAAATCTCCTTTGCTGTGTCGTAAGAATCAACTGAGCCATAGATCTCATCAGGAAGTGCTTGGTATAAACATGACCTAGCTCTGTTGTCAGCAACAGTACGATCTCTTTGTTCAGCGTTTAAAAGATCAGGAGTCAAAATGGTATGGGTAGTAGGATGACGATGCATAGCAAGTCCATTGATGATTGAGTCCTTAAGCATGTGACCATTTGTCTGACGTTCAATGTAATCCATGAACCTTTTCTTCCAAAGTCCATAATTACCACGATAAAGAACTGGTGGTCTTGTATCAGTACCCAGAGACAATGCTTCACGAGTAGTCATTTGAAAATGATTTGAATTGAGAATTGAATTGATTTTTAAGAAATGAGGAAAATATGAAACGATCTAATTTCTAATGAAACTGAAACGATCTGAATTTGATGTGAAAATGAGACGATCTAAAATGAAGAATGAAACGATTTGTTTTGGAGTATGAATGAGACGATCTGAATTGGAGTGAAAATGAAACGACCTGAACTGAGATTTAAAGTGAAATGATCTAAATTGTATGAAGAATGAAACGATTTAATTTGGAGTAAGAATGAAACGATCTAATTCTGGGATTAAAAATGAAACGATCTGTTTTTGAATTAAAATTGAAACAATATAAATTGAATGATTTTCTGAAGAATGAAAATTCTAAGTGTTCTGAAATGATTTGAGCAGAGTTTTGGTATGAATTGTAATGAAATGAATTGAGCAAAACCAATCACAAAGATCAGTTACCCAAATGTAGTATGATCAGTTAGCCACAATCAGTTATTCACAACACAACACTTGTCAAAACGATCAAAATTTGAATCGTTTGACAAACCACAACACTGATATGAAAATATGAAGGAAAGAAAACTGAGACGATCTAAATTAAGATCGTTTTACCAGTCGTCTTCAACCTCTGAACATGAACAACTCCATTGACGAAATTTAAAACTTCAATATCTTTTGATTTTCTGAGAACTGGAACATGACACCACTTGCAAACAGTTTGTTTTCACCTCAGCAATGATCCGATTAACAAAACTTAGCTTATAACACAACAGAATCAAATCCCAAATTTTAGCGCCAAAAACTCAAAATCTGAACTTTTGATCCAGATTGAATTAGAACATGAAACTTGAGAGGATTATGTTATTAACTATGAGGAATCGAACGGTGAACAAACATTTGTGATTTTATGTGATTTGAGAGGTTAATTTTTTTGATTTTCAGAACGAACAGAAGCAGAAATAAAACAGAATTAAAGGTGATTTGTGATGAGAAGTGATTGAATTCAGTTATGGATCGAGATCAGAACGATGTTTTCTCTGATACCAAATGTAATCAACACGATTTTCTCAACCGAATTCACATCAACAATGGCGTTTGGTTAGTGTGTGTGTTCTTGGTGTTTGTGTATGTTTTGAGAAAGAATTGGGATCAAGAGTGTGATGTTCAGGTTTAATGGTATGAATAAAATGTGTTGTTAATGTGCCAAAGTTATAATTTCTATGGAATTGAGGGGTATTTATAGTCCAAACTATCTAACTATGCTAATTAACACTATTAGCCCCTCAACCTTAGAAATTATCAACTCATGACTTAACAACAAGTAAGTCCATAACTTAAATTACAATGTATCACTATTTTTAGATTTCTAACATTAAATATCCACACAAGTTCTTATTTCAATGATTACACACAAGTTCCTAAAAACATAAACGATAATAAAATCTATGTTGCGATTGTCACAACGAATCTGCATCTACAGACTCCCCCTTGACGATTGCAACTAGATCTCTTTAAAGTCTTCGAACTTGAACTTCAAAGCTATCCATTAAACAACAGTCTTGTGCTATTCGCATGAATTCTCTCTTGCAAACAATGTGCGAGAATGTTGCGATAGCGTCTTTCCTCTACTCTCCAAAAATCCACTGCTGAGCAAGGTGTATCCAAAAGTCTTCTTTGATCACCTCTTGACAAATTGACAACCTGCATCGGATCATACATGTGCAGCAACATCTGTTTCTGTGAATCATCAACAAACATTTGTGCTTCGCCTGACTTGATATCTATCTGCCAAAATGTCATCTCTGTCAGCATATCTTGATCCCATCTGATAGCGGGAACCTTCTTAACACATTTAATTCTTTTCTGGACAAATTGAAATGTGCCATCTGGATTCTTAATCTTCTTCAAAGGTGTTGGCTTTATCAACCTTTCTTCTGGCTTCAGACCTCTATCACTGAAATACTTAATTCTTTCATCTCTGAATCTATTCCAGTAGAAATCTGCAAGTCCATTGCTCTGAAGATTAACGAACCAGTGTCTTCCCAAATTTATCATGTCAGAATCACAGAGAGAGTGGAAGTGTCTTTGACTTATTGACATGTACTGGCAACCCTCCTTTCTCTTGATAATAAACAATTTGATTCTGTGATCATAGAACCAACTTTGTATCACTGAGAAGTATTTGGGTGTATCCTTGTCTGAGACATATTCCCAAAACATTGATGGTTTATACGTATCACGTATCATCAAACCAGTATGTCCTCTATAACCTGGAACTAGTCTATTAATAATAAACTCATGATCTTGCTGCACTGGAGATATATTAAATCTTCCAAGGTCAACCTCTCGTGTAGCATCTATATTCCAGTATAGATCAAAAATATTATCATGTCCTTCATCAACTATATTTGCATATACAACGAATCTCAAACTTGCAGCATTCTTAGGTTCATATGGACTATCTCTGATTGGATTAAGATTGAGATGTTCTACTTCAGCTATTGGTTCAACTTGAATGACTTCATCTTCATTAAAAACACGATCAAAGTCATAAGGTGTCTCAAGCAACCTTCTTTTGTCAGCTTCCAAAGTAATGAACTCTCCTTCTTCCAAATCTTCATCATCGATACTTTCTAGATCTTCTTCAGCATCAAGATCGTCCAATGCACCTATTCTTTGAAGCTTATCTACAATTCAAACGATTTACATATACAAAGATAAAGAACATAAATCATAAGTCAAGACATAATAAAATAGTATAAATACATAACAAAAATTAAAATAAATAATACTATATCATAAATATAATGTAACAATTACATTCATATTTATCTTATAATCTTTATCTATTTTAACTTACAACAATAATATTATATCATAAATATAATGTAACAAATATATTCATATTTATCTTATAATTATTACAAAAACAAAAACAAAAATCATTAGCACTAAGGTTCATAATCAGACTCTGACTCTGAAGATGTATGAGTTAACCCTGACTGTTCTTTCATCTGATCCCTAAGTGATCCTGGAGCATAATAATTATCATAATCCATAATCTCTGCTCTAGCTCTCATATGAGCTTGTGGATCATAACCCAATCTCTTTTCTAGTCTATGCACAATTAAAGGGTGCAAATCTGACTCTGTAGAGGCATTGGTAGTAGAATCAGTCTTAGTTGACTCACTATCCTGAGTAGATTTTCCTTTGCTAAAATTTTCTTTTTCTTTATGATTATGAGGATCATTCACTATCTTTTCTCGAATCTACCTTTCTATTCTATCAGAATTAGAATCAGAGTTACCTGAATTGGAATCTTCCTCATCATCATTGTTATCTGGATCATCAGGATCTGCATCTGGAGCGGTCATCACAGCTTTTCCTTTATCTTGAGTCCTAGAATTACTAGCACCAGCTGTACCAGCAATCTCTGACTCTCTTTGTCTTGATGACTCCCCCTGAGTGTCTGCAGTCTCTGTATCCATAGCATCCTTAGCAGTAGCAACTTGATCTTGACCTCTATTCTCTGGCTCACCATCTGTTTGTTGTTGATTTGGATCTTGAGCTCGATCTTGATCATCATGATCATCATCTCTAGTCTTCTTTGCTAGCTCATCATCCTTACAACTATCTTTATCTCCCCCTTGAGCCAAGAATTGGTCAAGTCGAGAACCAAGAGAATGAACAAGAGCAGTCATCATATCCATCTCTTCCTGATGCTTAGCAGCTTGGAGCTTTAGCTGACTCTCCAAAGCTGTAACCCTCATCTCCAACATCTTCTTCTCTGAAAATAAACAACTCAGCTGCACTTGAACAGGTACAGGTGGACGTGAAGTAGAAGCAACATCAGATGTAGAGGCCTGAGGTGGCATCGTAGCTTCAAACGAAGGCATACGAGCAATGGAAGTTCCTGTGGGAAGGATCTGTGGTCTTTGCAAAGGAGCCAACAGACGTCCCATGACAGTAGAAACAGGAACTGTCGCCTGAATAGGAGCAGACGAAGGCCTAGGAGCAACAAGTGTTGGCTCTGGCTTTTGACGAACTGTAGACTCCGGAGCAGCAGGAATCGTAACAGTTGTAGCCTTAGTGATAACTTGTGCACGAGAACCAATTCCTCGAATGATAAACTTTGGTCTCGACCTTCTCTCCCCAACAACAACACCAGCAGCAGAAGGAGCAGACACAGAAGAAGGAACATCAGAAACTGAAGCTCTTAAAGCAGCAACCAATGGAGTATCACCAATAGTAGGTGCATGAGACCTCTCCATGGCTTCAGAATAAGCAGCAAACTCTCTATCAACTTCAGCTTGAGACCTTGCATGTCCTCTTCTTCGCTTCGACAGTCTTTCTTCCTCTTCTTCATCCTCTGAATCCTCAACAACATTAACCGGGACTTCAGAAGGACCAACATCAACATCAACTTGAGCAGCGGTAGAAGTAGAAACTCCAGCAGATGGTGGTACAAGATTTGTAGGATCATCAATATCCTCCATGAGAGCATCCATATCAGAATCATGCTCCAAATCACCAGCATACAGAGGAACATCATTAAGTCCCTCAAACTGATTAGCTCGTTCTTCATGAGGATCATACTGAGCCTGATCATCACCACCACCAGCAGCAACAGGTTCTTCATCCTCCCAACCTTGTCTGGGTGCAACATAGTTAGGATTAAGCAAATGTCCGAACAGAGGTGGATTATCAACATGTATCGGAACATTTCCACCCGATAAGTGCTTCAAACTTTCAGCAAATGCCTTATAAGTAAGACGACCTAAATTGAACGTAGGACCGTCAAATGGCAAATCAGCTGCATAGTGACGAATTATGATCATCACAAATCTTGGAAACAGAAAGAATTTCTTGTCTGTACCAAATGACCTCAACTGCTTCTCCAAATTATCAAAAATGTACTGAGAGAAGTTATATGGCTTATTCAGCACCAAGGCAACCATCTGAGAAGCATTCTGAATATTCATCTGGTCATAGCCTATACTCCGATGACTAATGACCCTCAACAAATAGTAAGCAAGAAGCTTCCATTTGCCACAAAGATGATTCCTGAAGTATGGGTGAGAAATAGCTCCAGTATACCCCATACGACGTAGAGCACTGTCGCAGAATTCCTCAGAAAACTCAGTCGGACCTTGCACTATTGCGACATCACCTAAGTGTAATATTGTCCGTAAGTCTCCAGCAGAAAATGAGAATGAACATCCGCCAACAGTAATGCGAATGTATGTATGAGCACCCATCTGCACTGAACGGGCTGAGTTCCAAAACTCTCTAATGTGACTTATCACCAATGGAGGGTTCTCTGTTACTGCAAAATGAACACGAGAACGTGCAAGAAATTGTAGGACACCGAGAAACTCTGAAGTGCACCCCGTCTGTGTAATGCTGAGATCGAGTGCAGCATGGTGCTCCTTGACGAACACACGAGCGTTATTACCTTGTCCTGCCATACCTGCACAAAAACAGACAAAAAAAAAACGACAAGAAAAACAAAAGTTAGAATAAACAAAACTAAAATTAGGGGTTTTGGCTCGTCTGTTTCGTGATGACGTCATCACGAGGAGGATTTCCCTCGTCGTGATGTTAGCACGAGCCAATATGAACATCTCCGTATGATGTTAAAATTGATCAAAAACATCATCATGGACTTGTTTATGGTTCGTGTATGCCCAGAAAACAAAATCGAAACGAATTCGATGAACACGAAGTTGGTTCGTGTTCTTCGTGTGAATAGTGACTGAAACACAAATCTCATTGATTAATACTTGTTAACCTAAAGTTTTGTTAGATTTAACATGTTTAGGCATCAATTCATCTAATATTAAGTCCAATTTAAGTCCAAATCATCAAAAATCAAATATCTAATTCGTGGTTCGTCCTAGTTACTGTTCACGCGAAGTAAAATCAAAAATCGGGCATTATAACGACTTGTAATCGTTAATTTTTATAGTCAAAACATCAATCAATCATCCTAGATTGGAATTATACCAACAAATCCGGATGAATAACACGAAGAAAGAAGGAATCGATCGAACTAAGGAGCGAATGAATAGTAGCACGAGGGAGACGAAGTTCGTGTGATTTACTTAGGGTTAATTTCGATTAATGGTAATTAATGAATAGTAACAACCCATATATATATTCGAATCCACATGGGCCGGACCGAATACGTAGTTCGTGGGCTTCGTGATGACGTCAGCATGACGCATGTTGACGTCAGCACGAGGTGATTTCGAATTTCCAGGCTTTAAACCACATAAGCTTCATTCCGTAGCCAAATTTCGTGAATTTTTCATAAATTTAAACAAGGAAAAATTTCAGAAATTCCAGAAACATAAACCTGTAGATACTCGTTACTAAAAACCTGTATCTACTCGAATATGCTATCGTAAATCATCTGTACTAACTTGTCATCACAATAATGTATCAAATAAATCTTACATTATTATCTTGACATAAAATCGATCATTTCTTCCTTGATGTTCAACTCAACAATGCAAATCACTTTAATGTATAATGCATTACAAAATATCATATCAACAACCTATAACATTACATCTTAGGTTGTGATCTTGATAATATGACTATAACCTATCACACTAAGTCTTAGGTTAATTAAAAGGCAATCCATCCTTGTAACACAATCTGTAGAAGCAATTTCTGATAGGCTTTTATTGTCCATCGCAAAGCAATCCCAATAAGCAAGCAAAAACAATTTTGCCTTCAATCACAATCTGAAATGTTTGATGCCAACTACATTTATAAATGAGTTTATTATCTGTAACCTGCACACTTAACAAACTTCATCAATGCATCAAAAACAACAATAGAAATATCGTAAATATGCAAAAAAACCAAAATCTTAACCTAGCAATCATTACAAGATCTAAGGCAAGTCCAATCTTTGTCAAGCATACTTATCAACCAAAAACAATTGAAATTTCAAAAATTTACTTTAAACACATTAAAAAATATTTGACTTTTCAATTTCAAAAACATTTCATTTTCTAAATTAAACAACTTATATATTAATTAGAAAATCCATCTTTTAAACATTTATACCGTAAGCAACAAGACTTATATAATTCACTAAGAATTATAACTTTTAATGCTTATTAAATCTCTCATGCAATAAGAACTAATTTGACACACAAACTGACACTTATTACAAGAATAAAAATAAAAATAAACATAAAGTAAGCTACCTTATTTATTTACAAGAAATTCTAAGTTACTGCAGATTAGATCAGATTAGCATTTACATAAGTCTGCAAGTGAGAAATAATTCTCTTATTATTAGTTATGAACAGTGATTCAACCACGATTACCTGTATATTTGTCCTCTTAAACACTCGGTACTTCCAGTTTCCTTTTAGTTATGACGCTTTCGACATACCCTGGCCAAGGACAGTCACCATGTAACCCGAGTAGCCTAATATGCCATTGAATATTTTGCGAACTTATGTGACCCACATTCAGATATATTTCCGTGACCGATACAAGCACTAAGATAACAAATATTCAATATATATTCAAAAACATCCTTAACAAATCATGAGACACTTTTTAGATAACAGAATTCAATTACTTTGCGATTTAACGTATTTGCTTTTGCATTTCATTATTTATAAGGAACCCGTGATTTTCTATGAGACCCATGTAGCGAACTTTTTGACAACCTATCCCAAGTTGGAAGCTTTAGGTAGGCTAGGTATACAAAGACACCCCGTGGACATACTTGTCCGAATCTCAAAGACCACATTAGCCCCTTAATTTTCATTCATTTCATTTGCATAACAATATTGCATTTACTTTCATGCTCATGATTGGTAGAGGTTTTTGCCTATACATTGAACAAATCTTATAGTAATGCTAGATCTTTCACAAAATTTAAGGACAAAGATCAATTCATTACTGAAAAGCAAGCATTCACAGCCATATATCCGAATTTGTTTCCCACAAGAACATTGTATAAATTAAGTTCAGATTAAGGAAACCTTGCTACTTTGTGTCTACCAATATATCCCAAATTGTAATCACTGAACTAAGCAGTTATATTACGATTAAGCAGACTTAAAAGCTAAGTATCCTCACTTCTAATCATCTGACAGCATTAACTTAAATCTCTCCCAAATTTTTGTCATTTTCTCATTTTTAACATTTTTATGGTTTTTATGACACTAAGAACTCTTTTTGTATTTTTATGACTCCAGCTATTTACAGACACAAACTTACAAAATTAGTTCTTTGAGAGATTTAATATGAATCAGCATTGTTCATCCGATTGAGAAGAATTAACTTCTCAAATCGAGTCTTATCAAATGCTTTGGTATACAGATCAGCTAAATTATCATCGGTTATAACCTTTTCCAAATGAATTAACTTCTTTTGGGCACAATCACGCAAGAAATGATGCCTAATATCATTATGCTTGGTGACCTTATGCATGACAGGGTTATTTGTAATGTCTATTGCTGACTTATTGTCTATTCTAATAGGAGTATCAAGAAAATCCATACCGTAGTCACGAAGTTGTTGCTGAATCCATAATACCTGGGAACAACAGCTACCAGCAGCCATATACTCTGCCTCACATGAAGACTTAGCAACACATGTCTCCTTCTTGCATTGCCACGATACTAATCTTCCTCCTAACAACTGACAACCTCCAGTCGTAGACTTTTTGTCATTGTTACAACCGCCAAAGTCCGAATCAGTATATGCAACAAAATCAAACGTTCCTCCCATTGGATACCATAGACCAAGCCCTTGGTTTCCCTTAAGATAACGTAGAATACGTTTTGCTGCAGTCAAATGTGACTCTTTCGGACTAGCCTGAAATCTAGCGCAAAAACAAACAGCGAACATGATATATGGACGTGAAGCAGTTAGATACATCAATGAGCCAATAATAGCACGATAATAAGTTGCATCCACAAGTTCGTCTTCCGGATCAAGAACTCCTAAACCATGATTTTGCTGAATAGGAGTACCATATGTCTTGGACTCTAACATTTGAAACCTCTCTAAGATGTCATCGACATACTTAGACTAGTGAATAAAGAATCCATCTTTCCTTTGATCTACTTGTAGTCCGAGGAAAAATTGTAATTCCCCCATATCACTCATTTCAAAAACACTTTTCATGCTCATTTCAAACTCTTTGCACATCTTTATATTAGATGAACCAAAAATGATATCATCCATGTAAACTTGTACAATTAGATAATCTCGCTTTTTCCACTTGATAAACAATGTGCTTTCTATCGATCCTCTTGTAAATCCATTTGTCAACAAATGCATCGACAATTTTTTATACCACACTCTGGGTGCTTGATGCAATCCATAAAGAGCCTTATCCAAACGATATGCTCTTCTTGGATAATTCGGATCTTCAAACCCTGGTGGTTGGTAAACATACACTTCTTCTTTGACTTCACCGTACAAGAAGGCACTCTTAACGTATAACTGATACACCTTTATACCTTTGAAACTTGAAAAAGCTAGGAATAATCTTATAGCTTCAATCCTAGCAACTGGTGCAAAAGTTTCGTTATAGTTATATCCTTGTCGTTGTGCAAACCCTTGAACAACCAAACGTGCTTTATTTCTAGTAACGATCCCTTTGTCATCTCGTTCGCATTTATATACCCAACGAGTTCCAATCGGTTCTTTACCTCTAGGCACATCTACTAACTCCCAAACTCCAAGTTTTTCAAATTGAGCTAATTCTTCTTGTATAGCGTCAACCCAACATGGATCTTCAAGTGTTGCCTTAACATTCTTAGGTTCCACTTGTGAAATGAAACTAGAATATAAACACTCAGTTATCAATCCAGTGTCTTTCACTTCACAAAACAAACTAGTCAGATCCTTATTCAACTGATTTCTAGTTCTAACAGGTTCTGTAGCATTTCCAAGAATATTTTCAACTGGGTGATCCTTATTAATTCGATATTGAGGAACCGAATCAACATTCAAACTTTCTCCTAAATTCGTTCTAATCTGAAACTGAGGAGAGCTGAAATCATCTTCCGATTCTTCAGAAATAGGATCATCATCAGGCAGTGTAACCTTCGATGGAGTAGGTGGTGTAGTGTTTGCGGGTTCATTATTGTCTGAATCTAGTGTCTTATCCTTGTCCTTACCACTTTCATCAACATCAGTGTTAGACTGAACGTTGGTTGGAGTAGTATCGACATTCCGAGTAGACGGAGATATAGGAGTATTATCCATGTGTTCTCTTAAAAGTAAACCCGTCGAATTGATGTTCCCGGTTTATAACCCATGAGAAATCCCTCTTCAACCTTTGAATCAAACTTTGACTGAAGTAGATACTTCAAGAAAGTACATGGTACACCAAATGGTTCAACATTCTATAAATTCGGTTTCTTCTTATGTAGAAGCTAATAACATGTCTTATTATGACGCTTAACTACAGTAACCCTATTTAAAATATGACAAGCTGTATTCACCGCTTCCGCCCAAAACGTAGTAGGAAGCCCTGAATCTGCAAGCATAGTTCTGGCTGTCTCGATTAGAGTCCTATTCTTCCTTTCAGCAACTCCATTCTGTTGTGGTTCATACGGAGAACTGTATTGATGTTGGATTCCCTTTGACAAACAAAAGACATCCATCACATTATTCTTGAATTCAGTTCCGTTGTCGCTCCTGATTCTCTCAACAAAGAAATTTATCAAAATCTGCGGAGTTTCATCTTTCGAGTTTAGAAAGAATACCCATGAGAAGCTCGAGTAATCATCAGTAACCACCAAATAGTAATACATCCCACCGATACTTCTTACATTTACTGGACCAAATAAATCAATGTGAAGTAACTCGAAAGGATTGACAATAGAATTTTCTTGTTTTGGATTATGTGCAGACTTTTGTTGTTTACCTTTCAGACAAGGTACACATTTGTCTTCCATTCCAAACCGTTTCATGGGAATGCCGTCAACCA
Organism: Erigeron canadensis; assembly: GCF_010389155.1. Taxonomy (NCBI): domain Eukaryota; kingdom Viridiplantae; phylum Streptophyta; class Magnoliopsida; order Asterales; family Asteraceae; genus Erigeron; species Erigeron canadensis. The sequence goes on from NC_057764.1 coordinate 10,494,024, forward strand.
AACCATGTTTGACAATGTCATTCATCTTTTGGAAATTGATATGTCCCATTCTTCTATGCCATAGTAACGATTCAGATTCATTTGCTTTTCATAACAAGCAAACAGACTCCTCTAGATTATCAACACCTAACACAAGGCCATAGATGTCTCTCTTCCTAGGAGCTTTCAGCAGAATCCAGTCTTCATGAATAACATATCCTGGTTTCAATATAAGTGCTTCTTTCTCATTAAAATGGACAGTGTTACCCTTGTCACAAATCTGAGAAACACTTAATAAATTATGTGATAACTGTTCCACATAATTGACTTTCTCCAGCGTAATCTTCCCATTGACAACATCACCTTGGCCCGAGATGTTGCCGCCCTTGGGACCTGCGAAACTAACATACGACCCGTTAACATCTTCATAATTGGACAAAACGATCTTGTCCCCTGTCATGTGCCGAGAGCATCCACTGTCAACATACCAAAGACTAACAGGCTTCCTTGGTTCTCCCTGCACATTAGACAATAAGATGGTTAGTTTCTGAAGGGTACCCAAACCTTTTGAGGTTTAGGTTTGCCGAATTCATCTCTAATGATCAATTCGGTCCAATATCCATTGCTCTGTAATGGAGCCTTGGATGAAGATGGTGTCACAGACTGTTTCTTAGGTGAAGTGAAACGAGTCTTAAGAGATAAATTCCTTGGTGAGTGAGTATCAAATCTAGGTTGACTTCCTAATCGATCATAGAATTTAGACGAACTATTAATTCTAACAGGAGGAGATCGATTTTGTTGAGTCATCTTCCTAGGTGAATTACTCCTTTGAGGTGTACGAGAACGACTCGGACTTACACTACTAGAAGTAGTATTCTGTGAAGGTCCCTGTCGTTTTGGAGTCTTAGATCTATTATTATGAGCAACAATATCTGAGTCACTAGATCCTCCAGAAGACATGCCCTTGTCAGGACTTCTCCGTTTCCTATTTGGACAACAACTATAAACATGTCCCACTTCATAACAATAGAAACATGATGTTTTAGCTCTTGCTTTCTTAGCTCTAACATCAAACTCAGCTGAAGTCATGCCTAAACATTCTTTAAGTTCAATTGTGGCTGACTCTTCTTTTGATAAACCAGTTGACTCATTTTTACCCGAAAAATGTATCTTTTTTTGAGAATTTTTATGAGTCTTGTATGGAGTTAGGGGGACTTCACTAGACGTAGATTCATCCTTATTCCATACTTTATCAATCTTGTCATGATCGATCTTTTCAAAATCAATTTCATTTGATGTAAAAACAGTATCACATCCTTTCATTGTAAAACATTTAATGTTCTTATCAACAGGACAAGTTGACTTTACTTGATTAGATCCTTTAGAAGTACTAGCATCATACACTCCATTCTTAGGATCCACTGGTTTAATAAATGAACTTTCAAGCTTATGTTTCTTGTTAAGCTCTTTAATTTTATCAATTAAGCTTTTAGAGCTTTTAGGGGTCTTTGGATCAACATTTTGTTTTTCTGAAACTATTGAATCTATTTCACCACTGTCAATCTTTTCAGTAAGCTGTGTTAGAGACTCTGTATAATTATCATTGAACGGACCTCTAACTGCATTATAACTCATACCCAAACCACTTTTATCTTTTGAATCCTGTGGTACAGGTTTTTGCATCTGCATTGATCGTATTAAATCAGATCCCCTAATTTGATCTAGTCTTGTATTAAGCTTAACTATTTCCAACTTTGCGTCAACTAATTCTTTCTCCTTTTGGAAAAGTCTTCAGTTAGTTGAGCATATTGTTCATATCCCACTTTTTCCATCAGAACTGACTCTTTTAGTTTTTCTTTTAATGCAAGAATATCCTTATCAGATGCACGAATTTTATCTTGATAAAGACTTTCTTGTTTTACCAAACCGGAATTTTTGGCAAACAAAGAGTCGTTTTTATTTTTAAACATGTTGTTCTGACTAGTTAAGTTAATAACTGACTTATTCAAAATAAACACCTCAAGTTTTAAATCCGACACCATTCTACACACGTCAATTATAGAAGATAAAGATCAAGATACCTTATGATCTGCAGCCTTGCAATCTGCCATGTATGCAACAAAGTCTTCAGTTTTCATACCTTCAGGTATCACGAAGTTCTTCATTTGCTCTTCAATGCTCTTCATAGAAATGTCATCAACAGGATTTGATGACTCTTCCTTTTCTTCGGATGCTTTTACTGCAATCATTTGTTCACACTCAGATCTTACTGTCTCAGCAACATTACACATATTCTTCTGTACTATCTCAGATGCACTTTCTTCACTTGAGTACACAGCATAATCAATCGTTGCTGTCAGAAATCCAAAAATAGTGATACATTGTAATTTAAGTTATGGACTTACTTGTTGTTAAGTCATGAGTTGATAATTTCTAAGGTTGAGGGGCTAATAGTGTTAATTAGCATAGTTAGATAGTTTGGACTATAAATAACCCTCAATTCCTTAGAAATTATAACTTGGCATATTAACAACACATTTTTTATTCATACCATTACTCCTGAATATCACACTCTTAATCCCAATTCTCTCTCAAAACACACACAAACACCAAGAACACACACACTAACCAAATGCCATTGTTGATGTGAATTCGGTTGAGAAAATCGTGTTTGGTATCAGAGAAAACATCGTTCTGATCTCGATCCATAACTGAATTCAATCACTTCTCATCACAAATCACCTTTAATTCTGTTTTATTTCTGCTTCTGTTCGTCATTTTTGTTCGTTCTGAAAATAAAAAATTAACCTCTCAAATCACATAAAATCACAAATGTTTGTTCACCGTTCAATTCCTCATAGTTAATAACATAATCCTCTCAAGTTTCATGTTCTAATTCAATCTGGATCAAAAGTTCAGATTTTGAGTTTTTGGCGCTAAAATTTGGGATTTGATTCTGTTGTGTTATAAGCTAAGTTTTGTTAATTAGATCATTGCTGAGGTGAAAATAAACTGTTTGCAAGTGGTGTCATGTTCCAATTCTCAGAAAATCAAAAGATATTGAAGTTTTAAATTTCGTCAATAGAGTTGTTCATGTTCAGAGGTTGAAGACGACTGGTAAAACGATCTTAATTTAGATCGTCTCATTTTTATTTCCTTCATATTTTCATATCAGTGTTGTGGTTTGTCAAACGATTCAAATTTTGATCGTTTTGACAAGTGTTGTGTTGTGAATAACTGATTGTGGCTAACTGATCATTTGGATTGGTTTTGGTCAATTCAGTTATTGAAAATTATACAAGTTATTGAGAAATTCTGAAGAGGAATCAAAACGATCTATTTTAGATCGTTTCAGTTCTCTTAGAAACGAGAACGATCTCTTTTAGATCGTTTCAAGTTTCACTTGAATTTTTTCTGGTTTGAGTAATTTCTGCAGAGTTGTGATTGGAAATCATACTACATTTGGGTAACTGATCTTTGTGATTGGTTTTGCTCAATTCATTTCATTACAATTCATACCAAAACTCTGCTCAAATCATTTCAGAACACTTAGAATTTCATTCTTCAGAAAATCATTCAATTTAGATTGTTTCAATTTTAATTCAAAAACAGATCGTTTCATTTTTAATCCCAGAATTAGATCGTTTCATTCTTACTCCAAATTAAATCGTTTCATTCTTCATACAATTTAGATCGTTTCACTTTAAATCTCAGTTCAGGTCGTTTCATTTTCACTCCAATTCAGATCGTCTCATTCATACTCCAAAACAAATCGTTTCATTCTTCATTTTAGATCGTCTCATTTTCACATCAAATTCAGATCATTTCATATTTTCCTCCTTTCTTAAAAATCAATTCAATTCTCAATTCAAATCAATTTCAAATGACTACTCGTGAAGCATTGTCTCTGGGTACTGATACAAGACCACCAGTTCTTTATCGTGGTAATTATGGACTTTGGAAGAAAAGGTTCATGGATTACATTGAACGTCAGACAAATGGTCACATGCTTAAGGACTCAATCATCAATGGACTTGCTATGCATCGTCATCCTACTACCCATACCAATTTGACTCCTGATCTTTTAAACGCTGAACAAAGAGATTGTACTGCTGCTGACAACAGAGCTAGGTCATGTTTGTACCAAGCACTTCCTGATGAGATCTATGGCTCAGTTGATTCTTACGACACAGCAAAGGAGATTTGGGATGAAGTTGCTAGACAAATGGAAGGTTCTGATGTAACTTCAATAATTCGACTGACTAATGTCTTAACCGAATTTGACAATTTTCAGAAATCTCCAAATGAATCTCTTGAGTCCGTCTACTACCGATTCTGCAATGTGATCAATGAACTGAGAAAGAACAAGGTCAAGAAAGATGAGATTGAGTTGAACATCAAGTTTATCAAAGCACTTGGTTCCGAATGGGAAGAATAGGGAACCCAAATCAAACAACATCAAGATCTGACCAAATTCACCATTCATACTCTTTATGAATCTTTCAAGTTGAATGAGAGCAAAGTTCTAAGCAAAAATTCATTCAACAAAGTGCCAGAAGTTGTATCTACTGATCCTTTGGCATTGGTTGTTGAACGAAAGGTTTCTGAGGCTCTTAAAAGACAAATGACTATTGTTTCTTCGTCTGATGAGGAAGGAGAAGATTACTTGGCTCCAAGAGATGGTGTTCCTGATGAATTCTACCAAGCTCTTGCCGCTGTTACCAAGCATTTCAAGAAGAAATATTTCAAAGCGAGGCCAACTAACAACAATCATCATCAACAAGTGCATTTCCAAAGAAGGAACAATATCATCACAAGAGTTTTGAACAAGGTGAAACAACTGTCTCCAAGCAAAGAGACAAGAAAGCAGAAAATGAGAAACAAATCATGGAGAAAGAAAAGACATCTGACAAAAAGTGTTACAACTGTGGATTTCCTGGTCATTTTGCTGTGGATTGCAAACAGCCTCGCAAAAAGGATTATGCATACTACAAGCAGAAGATGCTTCTGGCAAAGCAAGTTGAAGCCGGTCAAGCCTTGATTGCTGAAGATGACAAGTGGCTCTTGCTTACTGATGATGAAGATGAAGATCTGTCTGCGAATGTATGTTTCATGGCAAGGTTGAGCAAAGATAAGATGCTGGAGGCTGATAACACTGACGAGGAATATCCTGATGATGAGGTAAATCTCGACTTTACTTTTTCTTCAATTAAGGATAAAGAGTCTTGTAGAATTGCCTTATCAAATCTGACAAATCATTACACTTCTTTAGCCAACAAAAACAAGAAATTGAAAAATAGCATTATATTTTCAAAAGGGAATACACAAAACTTCTTGAAGAAGATTCTAAACTTCTTTTTGAATATGATGCTATGAAACAAGAATTTCAAAACTATAAAGAAAAATGTTGGTCAAAGAATGTGAAATGAATGCGTCCCCTGACTCTAAGTTATTGGAAAAGTGTCATAATTTAGAAAAGACCATTCTTGATCTTGAAAAGGCCAATCAAGATCTTGAATTCAAAAGACCAATGGATGGTTTCGTGCCAATGCGAGACAAATGGATGTTGATATTCTGAATAAAAAGCTTCAAGAGGCTACACCAAAAACAATTGAACTTGAAAGAAAAGTTTCTGATTTAAATCATAACTGTTTTTTAAAAGGCATTGAGATTGAAAATCTTGGAAGCCAAATTGAGGAACATAAAAAGAATATACTTTTCTATCAAGAAAAGTTGTACAAAGTTGAACAAAACCCTCTTTTGGATTTCACTGCCTATTTCAATAAGTCAAAGATTGATAGATCAGAACTTCTTCTTGGGTTGGGATTTGAGAATATCACTCCATTGCAAAAAGCCAAAGAAAAAATCGAACCCTTGTATGATGAAAAGTTTTTAAGACTTGGTATGGTTCAACAATTCATACGTCCATTGGATGACGAATTTGAGACTGATGAAGTTGAGAAAATACAAAACAATAAATTTTTGGTTAATTATGATGCCATCAACACTTCTTACGAAATGAAAAAGTCTTCAATTTTTGAATTAGAAGAGATTGCGTCTAATTTTCAAAACCAAGAATCTGTCGTTTTCCCACCTAAACCAACTAAAGTGTATGTTCCATCCACAATTTTGGAAAAACAAATAGAAGGTTTACAACAAAAGGTGGAATCTCAACAAAACTTTATTAATGATCTAAAGTCTCAAAGTCCGAATTCAAAGAATGAATCAATTGTTGTTGATATCAAGAAAGTCAGTGTGAATGTTTCTACACAAACAGATTTCAGTCTCTCAGTAGATCATTCAACTCAGACTACTTATGTTTCATCTAATCCTACCTCCACCCAAACCTTGACTGATTCTTTTGAGTATTCATGTCGAAATACTGCTACTGGCATAGCTGATGATTATGTGCAATCTGATTTATCGAATGACGAACTTGCGCATAGTTTAGTTTTGATATGGTACTACGTTAGGTTTTTCACTTGTGAGTTTTCTGAAGAGTTAGTTGTTCACCCTAAGCCTTGTATTAGTATAGGTGTTGATACTTCTACTCAATTTTCTTGTGAAACCAAAGAAGCGTCAGTTCAAGTTAATTTTATTCCTGAGACAACCAATAGTGTGAGTTGGAAAACAAAACTCCTGATTTTTCAAATTCTCTCCGGTTTCACCATTCCACAAATCTGATTTTGATAAATTCATGGAGGGAGAATATGTTTTTGATTCTGAACTGAGAAAAAGATTGAATCTACCAAAATCAAATTTGAATCAAAAGAGGAATCTCCAAAATCATTTTTCAAAGCTCCAACTTCATATTATTCAAAGAAACAGGTTACTTCCAAACCCATCAAGACTGAACCAAAGACTGTCACCAAACCAAGAATCAATAAGTTAAAAACAAAGTGTTCTACCCCAGAAAAGCATGTTAAACCAAGACAAGATGAGACCAATCCCAAAATCAAATACAACAAAGTGAAACTTCTGAAATCAATTCAAATGTTTCTTCGTCTAGCTCTCATTCTAGTTCAAATTCTAAAGTGTCTAAGTCTAGCTCAGTTTTGCTAACTAGGGATGCTTCAAATGGTGCAACTAGGTATAGGGATAGATATGGCTGGTTTTCTCATGATAAATCTAAGAAACAAGAAGTTTCCGCACCTCAAAAGAGTCTGAAAAGATAAAAGTGCTTCAAAACTCTCATTCTAATCTTCTTAATGTCAATCCAACAGGTGGAAAGAGCTTGATTAGTGAGTCTAAATGGGTAGCTAAGTCATTAGTACCTAAGATCACTAATGTTGATAAAAGAAGAAAAGGCGAAGAAGAAAAGATGGTAGAAAGAAGAAGCATGTTTTGTTGAGTCAAACAATTTATCTTTTAAGTCCTCTGAGTTAAACAATGTAATGGTGCCAAGGCTAGGCCTTGTGATGTTGTAAACAATGATAATTCTTGTTCTCATATGCATGGTTTGAATGTGGTAAACATGTTACTTTGATTCATGCGTTAATATTCGATTGTCAATCCAAATGTGCTTATTGAATGTGCTTGTTAACAAGTATATTGACATAAAAGCATGTTTGTATGCATCTCCTAAGTTATATCCCTGCTGTATTAACTAACCACAAAGGACCCGTCTTTAAGTGGGTACCTAAAGTCGGTTAAATTTTTGTTTGCAGGAAATAACCATCTGTGTATGGATACTCGATCCGGGTGTTCAAAAACACATGACTGGCAATAAATCATGCTCAAGAATTTGTTGAAAGATTCATGGGGACTGTTCGTTTCGGAAACAACAATTTCGCTCCAATTCTAGGTTATGGAGAGATTGAAAGAAACGGAATTGTCATCAAAAAGGTTCATTATGTTGAAGGCCTGAGTCATAACTTGTTCAGTGTTGGACAGTTCTGTGACAACAATCTTCAAGTACTTTTCGACAATCTCTGTGCAAAGTCCAAACTCTAGATGGAGTTGATATCCTATGCGGAGATCGTGAAGACAATCTTTTCACAGTTAATCTTGATGATAACCAACCAACTGATAATATCTGTCTTGTTTCAAAAGCTACATCGAAAAATTCTTGGTTGTGGCACAGAAGGCTTTCTCACTTGAATTATCAAACCATCAATGCTTTAGTCAACAAGCAACTTGTTGAAGGTTTGCCTGACTACAAATATGAAAGTGAGCATGTCTGTCCTTCTTGTGCAGTTGGGAAGATCAAGAGAACTTCTCATAAACCAAAGAAAACTCCACACACTTTGGCACCTCTTCATTTGCTTCACATGGATCTGTGGGCCTATGAAAGTACAAAGCAGAAACGGGAAGAGATATATTCTGGTTATCATTGATGATTATTCTAGATACACTTGGGTCAAGTTCTTGCTTCAAAAGATGAAACAACTCAAATTCTGATCGATTCATCACTTCCACTCAAGTGAATCTTCAACTTCCAGTCCGTTATATCCGTTCAGATAATGGTACTGAGTTCAAAAATGCCATCTTCAATGACTTTTGCAAATCAAAAGGCATTACTCACCAATTCTCTGCTGTCGTACCCCGCAACAAAATGGTGTTGTTGAAAGGAGAAACCGTACGCTGGTGGAAGCAGCAAGAACAATGCTTGCTTATTCCAAGTTACCATCAAACATGTGGGCTGAAGCTGTTGACACAGCTTGTCATACTCAAAATCGGTCCATCATCAATCAGCGTCATGAGAAGACCTTATGAGGTTATTAACAAACGCAAACCAACATCAATTACTTCCATATTTTGGGTGTGTCTGTTATACCTTGAATGATCGGAAAATGTTGGAAAGTTTGAAAGGAAAGGTGACGAAGGTTACTTTGTTGGTTACTCAAAGACATCGATTGCATATCGCATCTTTAATCGTCGAACAAACACGATTCAAGAAACCATGAATGTTTGGTTTGACGAGATGTCGGCATGATATTGAACAAGAAAGTTTGCTACCAACAATAGTGATCCAAGTACTTCAAGTGCTTCCTCAAGGACGTCTACCTTAGCTTCAAAATTCAAGAAATATCCAACTCCAACAAGTGAAGAGCTAGATATTCTTTTTGAAGAATTCTACAATTCAAAACCGATTCAAGAAAAGGAACCTCAAGTCATCATTGAACCAATTCCGAACAATGACCCCATTCAAACAAATGAATCAGTTCCAGACAACAATCATGAATCATCTTCAAATTCTACAGAGCAAGAAGAATCATCTTCAAGTGATATTTATTCTCAAAAGAATGATCAAGAACAACCTTCTCAAATCACCCAAACAACAAATCCATCATACTCCAAATGTGTATGTACCACTGGATTTTGATCATCCAAATTTTGAGGAAAGAGTTCTTCCAAGCTATGATTCCATTGCTCAACAGAACTCTGGATTTAATGATGATAATGTTGACCTTCATCAACAAATCCTCTTCCTCATGACAACAAGTGGTCACGTATGGCAAGGATCCCTACAGAACAAATCATCGGAGATCCACAAGCTGGTGTTTCTACTCGTACTACAGTCAATGAGTGTCTTGTTGCACTTTCACTGAGTAACATTGAACCAAAAAGTCTCTGAAGCTCTTTGTGATCCAGAGTGGGTTAAAGCAATGCAAGATGAATTAGCTCAGTTTGAGAGGCTGAAGGTATGGAGATGGTTCCAAATCCAAGAAAGAAGAACCAATTCGCACCAAGTGGATTTTCAAGAACAAGAAGGATGAAAATGGAGTTGTAGTAAGGAACAAAGCTAGATTGGTTGCAAAGGGTTACTGCAACAACCTGGTGTGGATTTCGACGAAACTTTCGCTCCTGTTGCAAGAATGGAGGCCATTCGTATTCTTAGCTTATGCCGCATTCAGAAACTTCACAGTGTTTCAAATGGATGTGAAAACAGCATTCTTGAATGGAGAACTCAAAGAAGAAGTTTACGTGGAGCAACCTGAAGGTTTTGTTGATCCTAAGAAGCCAAACCATGTCTACAGGTTAGACAAGGCTCTCTATGGTTTGAAACAGGCACCCGAGCATGGTATGATTCCTTATCTACTTTCTTACTCAAAGGAGGCTTTACCAAAGGTACTATTACCCTACCCTATTATTCGTAAGCAAGGTAAACATGTTTTACTTGTCCAAATATATGTTGATGACATTATTTTTGGGTCAACCAGTCAAACTTTTTGCCGAAATTTTTCATCTCTAATGGTCAATCATTTTGAAATGAGCATGATTGGGGAAATGAATTACTTCTTGGGTCTACAAATCAAACAATTACCAACTGGTATTTTTATATCACAAGGTAAGTACATAAAAGATATGTTGAAAAAGTTTGAAATGACTAACTGTTCTTCAATTTCAACCCCAATGGCTGCTCGTACAAACATAAATGCTGATAAAAATGGGAAACCATTTGACCAAAAGAGGTATAGAAGCATGATTGGTTCGTTGTTGTATCTTACAGCATCTCGCCCAGATATAATGTTTGCAACATGTATGTGTGCTAGGTATCAAGCCGCTCCTACTGATTTACATTACCAAGCTGTGAAACGATTTTTCGTTATCTGAAGGGTACACCCAATCTTGGTCTCTGGTATCCAAGGGATACTGGATTCAATTTAACTGCCTATTCAGATGCAGATCATGCAGGTTGTAAGCTTGATCGCAAAAGCACATCTGGTACTTTACAATTCTTAGGGGATAAGATTGTAAGTTGGTCATCCAAGAAGCAAAATTGCGTATCACTGTCAACAGCAGAAGCTGAATATGTAGCTGCTGCTAGTTGTTGTGCTCAAGTGTTATGGATGAAAACACAACTTACCGACTATGGTCTGAAATATGATCGTGTCCCTATCTATTGTGATTCTCAAAGTGCCATTGCAATTGCCGTCAACTCAGTCAACCACTCACGTTCAAAACACATTGATGTGAGATATCATTTCTCAAAGATCATGTTGAGAAAGGTGACATCGAACTCTATTCGTGGGAACTGACCACCAACTGGCTGATTTTTTGACGATTTGTTCACAAAAACTTGGTATGCTAAATCTTGATCCTTATTCACTTTACCATGGAAGGAATTCTTGATTCATTTTTCAAATATTAAAAATTGAAAAACAAAAATCAAATACAAAAATAAAAATTTGAAAAATAACAAAAAGATTTTCTTAATTCTTTTATTTCAAAGTGGCTTGCGTATATTCAGTATGCAACCCGTTCTTCATTGAACTATTTATTTCAAGATGCCTTATGCACACTCAGTGTATAACCCGTGCTTATTTGTGTTATTTATTCAAATGGCTTGCATATACTCTGTATGCAACCCGGTCTTAAAAAGAAAAATTATTATGTTTCAAAGATGAATTAATTCATGTTGTTATACATATAAATTGATATAAGATAACGCGGAATTGAACGCCTTGTGTACTTCCAAGTAGTCTTATATGAATGTATATGTATAATACAAGATGTTAATTGCAATTTTGTACACCTATTTCAAAACTCTCAATGTTGATATGAGAAACAAAGGATTGAACGCCTTTGTGTACTCCTGAGTTATCTCATCTTGAACAATTGATTGAGTTCATTTTCATAAAACTGATTTGATTTCACACAAATCCTTTTTGCTCCACCTTTTCTATGAAAATCTTTTCGATCTATCTTTGCATAGATAAAGGGGGAGTTTGTGATTTCAAATCTCTTTCAAACTTCAAATGTGTGTTTAAACATTTTTTTTACATTTATGATTTTTTTTCCGAAACATTGCTTCAAAGGAAGTTCGGTGTTTAGTTTGCACATGAGCGACTAGGTTTTCTCAAAATTCTATCCATGAATTTCATCATCGCGATGAAATCTAACCCCGGAGTATTCACTTCTTTCATTAGAACGTGAGGGTATTTTGAGTGATGATGAATTTGTGCAACTAAGGTGGAGGGAGTAAAGTCGAAGAGTGAGAGGTTATGGTGATATGTTGTGAGAAAAGGGTTAAAAGAATTGATACCCTTCTCTAAAATTCTAAAATCGCCGGGTAAAACACATCTATCGGATGTCATTTGTTGATATCTTGGTAAAGCCTTCATGGACCCAATGAAGCAATGCACATCTTTACCTAACCACTCAAGTGTTTCTTAACAAATACTTGTTTCATTTCTCACGGAGATTTTCACATTTCTATTGACTCTTCATTTGGAAGATGTGGATATTGAAAAAGGGCGACACTCTGCTCCAGTCCCCGACTTCATTTGATCACATTTGTGTCTAGAGCTCTTATCATTGATCATTAATTTGATCATTATTCATTCTTTAGGACATTTGCGTCATATCTTCGTGATATACATGCTTATCTTTGTGATATAGCCGGAACATTTGTAGTGATATCTTAGATGATATTTCACGATGATCAAATGGAAATCCTACCATTGCTAACATCATTTCAGCATTGAACGTAGGTCTCATATTGCATTTGTGTATTTATTGAGTTAACAAGAAGTCTATTGTGACCTTGGATTTTTTTTCTAAAAGTCTTTAAGGATAGTAGAACATGGTTATCGAACGCTTAGGTGACACTGACCATGATTTACATTCTTTAAAGCAATCTTGGTTGAAAGCCAAAAGACCAAACTATGTTAGAGGTTTGCTTTGGGCATGTCTCAATGATACATAGGAAATCCGATAAATGATAATACATTTCCTTCGGTCATTTCATTAATCCTTTCGATTTTGAATGCAAACGGATCATTCTTATCCGGTTTTTTTCTCATCACCCGAACATAGAAAACACAACACCATGATACAACGATTATCCAAACAACTTCAATCTTACATTTAGTCATCCATAGGAACAATTGGGTTGGATATGTGATTAGATTGATGTTTTGTTATTGATAATCTTCATGTGTATAATGTCTAGATTTTAGTCATGATTATTCTTCTAAATATTAAATCAATCAATGTTTGCATAATGACATTGGTTTCCAACTTGTCATTATGAGGGGGAGAAAATAATATGATTGAATGATGATAAGGACAAGGGAAAAAAGATTGATAAGGACAAGGAGAAAAGTTTGTGTTTGTTTGTTTTAAGTGCTTTCAGAGATACTATCATTCAGCTTCAAAAATCAAAGAGACTGTGATTACTCATGGATTAATGAGGAGTATGATTACTTCATAAGAGACTTTCCAAAACTTTTTGAAATGTTTACTCTCAAAAGTATTCAAGACGATGTGACAAAGATCAAAGATTCAAAGGACAAAAGATTGAAGATTCGAGACAAAGAAGAAAAGCTTCAAAAAGAGTCTTCGTCAAATTAAAGATCTTCACGTCATACAACAAACACTTTATCTAAAGCTACATTGCACACATCAGGGGGGGAGTACAATTTCTGAAATTCATTCCAAGATCTCAAAGAAATGACTTCAAGATTCGAAGATTGAAGAATTCAAGACAAGTTCATACCTTCCGCACCTCAAAAGACAACTCTGATTCATGATTCAACAATCTTCAAAGATTCAAGACATACACACACTCATCATTCTCTGTTCTATAAGAACATGAGAAACAACAGATGATCTAACTTCAAGAAGTCCAAAGACCAAGATTGAATCAAGTTCTCCAAAGACAATGAGAAAGCTTTGAAGACTTGTTTCATACACCAATTGTCTTCATCACCGGGCTCATCAAATCATTCCTACAAGACAAATCAACACGTACTTCAGACATTACAATATATCACTAAGGGGGAGAATGTAGAAATCCAAAATAGTGATACATTGTAATAAGTTATGGACTTACTGTTGTTAAGTCATGAGTTGATAATTTCTAAGGTTGAGGGGCTAATAGTGTTAATTAGCATAGTTAGATAGTTTGGACTATAAATAACCCTCAATTCTTAGAAATTATAACTTGGCATATTAACAACACATTTTTTATTCATACCATTACTCCTGAATATCACACTCTTAATCCCAATTCTCTCTCAAAACACACACAAACACCAAGAACACACACATAACCAAATGCCATTGTTGATGTGAATTTGGTTGAGAAAATCGTGTTGATTACAGGTGCAGCTACCTCATCAATAATCTACCATGTAGGCATGATTTGAGGTATCCGGATTGTGTATCCCATTGATAAAGTACCATTTGGATTTTGAATAACAATAGCTTGACTCCGAAAATGGGGACGAAAGGCTGCTGTGGAGTAACAGGATATGTAGTCATGCTTGTGTCTTATGATATTTGGTGTATACCGCCTTGATGTAATTTTGACGACAGAACGGTATTATCAATCCACTACTTCGATTTATCAAAGCCTTTAGTGCCATTACCTATAGGTCTACCAGTTCTCTGAGTGAATCTTCTGACCTAATAGTAAGCATAGCAAGCTGCCATTGTAGATCCATTTCTTCTACATCATCAGGATATTCATTGTAATCCTCATCAATTACTACAGGATCAGACCTTCCCCCAATAAATGCTCATGAGCATTACAAAAGGCTGAGTAAATATCATTCTTCCTTCTGCCGAACTCATACTCATTGGCATAGAGTGGA